>NC_042977.1:40937691-41300191 GCF_901001165.1 Salmo trutta
TCAGACGGGTGAGGTCACACCAGACGACCTTTTCAACATGGTCCGTCTAGACGGATTTAGTGACCATTAGTTTTTTACATTGTCTGTAATTTCTCCGGATTTAGCAACCAATAGATTCTACACAAACACATTAAACATATGGAAACCACTTGTTTGACTCGGTTCCATCCATTCCATTCCAGACATTACAATGAAATGTATTTGTAAAGCCCTTTTTACATCAGCAGATGTCACAAAGTGCTTCTACAGAAACCCAGCCTAAAACTCCAAACAGCTGAAGAACCCTTATTGACTGTAGATAGCACAAAGTACAATACTGAAATGGCTGCAGAAAAGGCTGTAAAACTCCCACCAGCCTCCTCTGTAGGGAGTATATAGGGATGCTAGTGTGACCCAAGCCACACACACACTCTCTCTCTCTCTCTCTCTCTCTCTCTCTCTCTCTCTCTCTCTCTCTCACACACACACACACTTACAGTATGACTTCAGCTTCAGGATCCTCCTCACAGTAATACGGCCTTACATAAAATGCCAACTGGTCAGTTTTTATTAGGGTCAGTCCCATTACAAAGTGACATGCTCTGCTAACAGATATATTAGTCAGCCTTTCAGTCAGATGGCCTTAAGCCTGGGGCACAATACCGTAGCTCTAGCCACTTCTGCAGTTTCACAGTCTTTTCTGCAGCCACTTCAGCACTGCACACTGTTAGAAAAAAGGTGCTATCTACAGTCAATAAGGGTTCTTCGGCGGTCTCCGTAGGAGAACCCTTTGAAGAACCCTTTTTGTTTCCATGTAGAACCCTTTTGGTTCCAGGTAGAAACCTTTTCAAATCAAATCAGATTGTATTAGTCACATGCTCCGAATACAAATAGACCTTACAGTGAAATGCTTGTTTACGAGCCCTTAACCAACAATGCAGTTAAAAAAAATACAGATAAGAATAAGAAATAAAAGTAACAAGTAATTAAAGAGCAGCAGTAAAATAACAATAGCGAGACTATATACAGGGGGGTACCAGTACAGAGTCAATATGCGGGGGGCACTGCTTAGTTGAGGTAATATGTACATGTAGGTAGAGTTGTTAAAGTGACTATGCATAGATAATAACAACAGAGAGTAGCAGCGGTGTAAAAGAGGGGAAGAGGTGGGGGGGCAATGCAAATAGTCTGGGTAGGCATTTTATTAGGTGTTCAGGAGTCTCATGGCTTGGGGGTTAAAGCTGTTTAGAAGCCTTTTGGACCTAGACTTGTGCTCCGGTACAGCTTGCCATGCGGTAGCAGAGAGAACAGTCTATGACTAGGGTGGCTGGAGTCTTTGACAATTTTTAGGGCCTTCCTCTGACACTGCCTGGTATAGAGGTCCTGGATGGCAGGAAGCTTGGCCCCAGTGATGTACTGGGCCGTACGCACTACCCTCTGTAGTGCCTTGTGGTCGGAGGCCGAGCAGTTGCCATACCAGGCAGTGATGCAACCAGTCAGGATGCTCTCGATGGTGCAGCTGTAGAACCTTTTGAGGATTTGAGGACCCATACCAAATATTTTCAGCCTCCTGAGGGGGAATATGTTTTGTCGTGCCCTCTTCATGACTGTCTTGGGGTGCTTGACCATGTTAATTTGTTGGTGATGTGGACACCAAGGAACTTGAAGCTCTCAACCTGTTCCACTGCTGCCCGTCGATGAGAATGAGGGCGTGCTCGGTCCTCTTTTTCCTGTAGTCCACAATCATCTCCTTAGTCTTGATCACATTGAGGGAGAGGTTGTTGTCCTGGCATCACATGGCCAGGTCTCTGACCAACCTCCCTATAGGCTATCAATTGCAAAGGGAGGTGTTTAGTCCTAGGGTCCTTTAGTCCTTAGATTATTGATGAGCTTTGAAGGCACTATGGTTTTGAACACTGAGCTGTAGTCAATGAATAGCATTCTCACATAGGTGTTCCTTTTGTCCAGGTGGGAAAGGGCAGTGTGGAGTGCAATAGAGATTGCATCATCTGTGGATCTGTTGGGGCGGTATGCAAATTGGAGTGGGTCTAGGGTTTCTGGGATAATGGTGTTGATGTGAGCCATGACCAGCCTTTCAAAGCACTTCATGGCTACAGACATGAGTGCTACGGGTCGGTAGTCATTTAGGCAGGTTACCTTTGTGTTCTTGGGCACAGGCACTATGGTGGTCTGCTTAAAACATGTTGATATTACAGACTTGGACAGGGAGAGGTTGAAAATATCAGTGAAGACACTTGCCTGTTGAACAGCTGATGCTCTCATGCATGTTTCAGTGTCATTTGCCTCGAAGCGAGCATAGAAGTAGTTTAGCTCGTCTGGGGAAAAGATTCCATGTAGAACCCTTTCCCCAGAGGATTCTACATGGAACCCATAAGAGTTCTAGCTGGAACCAAGAAGGGTTCTCCTATGGGGAAAGTCGAAGAATCCTTTTGGAGCCCTTACAGCTTAGGCTATAACAGGTTATAATAGCTTAGGCTATAACAGGTCATCATTGCTTAGGCTATAACAGGTTATAATAGCTTAGGCTATAACAGGTCATCATTGCTTAGGCTATAACAGGTCATCATAATATGCAACAATACCACTATTATTATATTAACTATAATTTCACACCCACGCACGCACGCACGCACGCGCACACACACACACACACACACACACACACACACACACAAAAGGCTCGCAGAGACACGTGAAAAGGGGGCCCTTTTCTCTGGAAGACACTATGGATTAGAGAGGTATAAGCGGGGGATGTTCTCTTTCTTTATCTCTCTCTCGCTCTCTCCATCTCTCCTACAGTCTCTGCCTCATCCCCATTCAAAACCAGATAGAGAGAAAGAAAGATACAAACACAGAAAGATAGAGAGAGATACAAAGAAAGAGAGAGAAAGAAATGAAGATGTATGTAGTAAATGTATGTAGTTATGTCCTTGAGCTGTTCAATGTTATTCTGTATTATGTTTGTGTTTTGTGTGGACCACAGGAAGAGTAGCTGCTGCTTTTGCAACAGCTGATGGGGATCCTAATAAAATACCAAATACCAAAGAGAGAGAGAGAGAGAGAGCAGTGTTGAGACCTCGTCCGATTGATAAATTGCCTCTTTAGAATGCAGCGTGAGAGACAGGCCACTGAGGAGCCTAGTCTTTCACAGGTCATCCATTTGTCACATATGCTAAGAGAATTGAACACACTCACTCCTGACACCATCACACACCATCACACACCATCACACACACACACACACACACACAAGCTCATGCATTCGCACGCATATACACTGAGTATACAAAACATTAAGAACACCTCATCTTTCCATGCGATAAACTGACCAGGTAAATCCAGGTGAAAGATATGATCCTTTATTGATGTCACTTGTTAAATCCACTTCAATCAGTGTAGATGAAGGGAAGAGACAGGTTAAAGAAGGATTTTTAAGCCTTCAGACAATTGAGACATGAATTGTGTATGTGTGCCATTCAGAGGGTGAATGGGCAAGACAATATATTTAAGTGCCTTAAGTGCCTGGTAGTAGGTGCCAGGCGCACCGGTTTGTGTCAAGAACTGCTAAGCTGCTGGGTTTTTCATGTCACCATTTTCCCTTGTGTATCAAGAATGGTCCACCACCCAAAGGACATCCAGCCAACTTGACACGATAGCTAGTAATTTCAGAATGCTAAAATGTCTCATTCCTGTAACAACCAACTGATTGTTACTGAAACACAAAACAAATAATGTGAATGATTTCTAAGCATGTATTGCAGCACATAGCTTAGAACACAGCTTTCTAAACAGAACACTGCAGTGCAATTATCATTTAGGCTTATTACTACACATAAATTGGGTCTGCTAGTGACATTACATCTACCATTAGGTCTACTAGTGACATTACATCTGGTCACAGCCTCATCTGTATCATCTGTCTTTGTGATTGTCTCCACCCCCCTCCAGGCGTCGACCATCTTCCCTATTATCCCCTGTGCATTTATACTTGTGTTCTCTGTTTGTCTGTTGCCAGTTTGTTTTGTTTCGTCAAGCCTACCAGCTTTTTTCCCTCCGTTCCTGTCTCTCGATTGTTCCTGTTTTCTAGTTTTCTAGAGCCTGCCCGCCGTCCTGTACCTTCTCCCCACCTATCTGGATTACTGACCTCTGCCTACCCTGACCCTGAGCCTGCTTGCCTTCCTGTACCTTCTCCCCACCTATCTGGATTACTGACCTCTGCCTACCCTGACCCTGAGCCTGCTTGCCTTCCTGTACCTTTTCCACACCTATCTGGATTACTGATCCCTGCCTGCCCTTGACCTGTCTTTTCCCTGCCCCTGTTGGATTAATAAACTATTGTTTGAGTCTTACCCGAAATGTGATACATCTACCATTGGGTCTGCTACAGTAGTGACATTACATCTACCATTGGGTCTGCTACAGTAGTGACATTACATCTACCATTGGGTCTGCTACAGTAGTGACATTACATCTACCATTGGGTCTGCTACAGTAGTGACATTACATCAACCATTGGGTCTGCTACAGTAGTTACATTATGTGTACTATTTCAGGTTAGGGCAGTAGAAATCCACACGCTTAGTAGGTGAGTGTGAAATCCTGTATTTTTGGGCTCTATTTTACAATGAATGAGATATAAAGAAATGTATGATAATATGTAAGGTACTGTTAAAAAATGCACTTCAATTTAATTAATAATGTTTATTTACGTGTGTTTATAAATGAACTAGAAATAACCCATAAACCAATAAAGCTAGATTGTAGTGTAGCCAAAAAAAGGACTGCAGATAATGAATCAATGTGACAGCGAACTAACATTAAATCAACAGCAAACACAAATGAAGCAGCCTGGAGAGAGATGGGAGGGGAAGACGTGCGTTCTGTACCACACTACGCCATGCTTGGATGAGCATGTAGGCCAAGCCAACAACAATGCATAATACACCCTCCGGTGATAGGGCATGGACACACCAATTCACAAACCTGATAGGGCATGGACACACCAATTCACAAACCTGATAGGGCATGGACACACCAATTCGCAAACCTGATAGGGCATGGACACACCAATTCACAAACCTGATAGGGCATGGACACACCAATTCACAAACCTGATAGGACATGGACACACCAATTCACAAACCTGATAAGGCATTGACACACCAATTCACAAACTTGATAAGGCATGGACACACCAATTCACAAACCTGATAGGGCATGGACACACCAATTCACAAACTTGATAGGGCATGGACACACCAATTCACAAACTTGATAGGGCATGGACACACCAATTCACAAACCTGATAGGGCATGGACACACCAATTCACAAACCTGATAGGGCATGGACACACCAATTCACAAACCTGATAGGGCATGGACACACCAATTCACAAACCTGCTAGGGCATGGACACACCAATTCACAAACCTGATAGGGCATGGACACACCAATTCACAAACCTGATAGGGCATGGACACACCAATTCACAAACCTGATAGGGCATGGACACACCAATTCACAAACCTGATAGGGCATGGACACACCAATTCACAAACACACACCCACACGCTTGTACGCACATACACACTTGGCGATGGGGTATGGAATGGTTTCTGCTCATATCTAGAGACGCTCTTTCACCAGTGTGACAGGGTGGGCTCTATCAGAGGAATCAGCCATGTCTCACTCTAGTCTGCCTATGGTCAATTCATAATGAATCAAATGATTTCTCAACAGTTATTGTTGATTTGTGTTTCCGTAGTTTATTCTGTATTTTGAGAAGAGAAAGAACGTTTGAGATGTATCTTAACTATTCCTCTGTTGGTGTGAGTGATATTCATTCCCTGATGTCTATCTAGAATGGCCTGGCAATCAAAAAAACATTCAGTGTAGAACCTGAAATTGAGGTTGCATGCTGCAGGATGCATAACCTTCGTGCTTGATCCAAAAAGCTTTGAATTTGCATAGTCAATGTACATGCTACAGCTCCATCTGAAACCAAACCATTACAATGGTACAATTATTTAGTAATCAATTAAGCATGATCTTTAAATTAAACCACGGTTATTTGAATCAGGTGTATGTTAATGCTGGGCTGAAACAAAAGCCTGTACTTTAAGGCTCTTCAGGATCGGAGTTAGTCACTGCCATCCCCGACACACATTTAAGATCTCATTCCCGTTCCCCATCCATCCCTCTGGTCTCTCTCCAAGCACTCTGGATGTGGTTGTACAGCAGATGCATAAACCAAAGGATGTCAAGGAATGAACACTGAAAAGCGAGAGGAAAGTCATCACATATTCCTATTTCCTACCCCCCTCAGTTCAACATAATCACCACAATTACAAGACATCTGCTGTGAATCCAGATATGTGTGTGCGTGTGTGCGTGTGTGTGTGCGTGTGTGTGTGTGTGTGTGTGTGTGTGTGCGTGCGTGCGTGCGTGCGTGCGTGTGTGTGCATATGTAATCAGGCGGTTACTAGTAGCATTAACCGGGTCCCCCTCTGTGTTGGGTCTCCTCCTGACGGGAAACATTCCATTACAATAGAGTGAAAACCAACAGGAAGTAGCCATCTTGGTAAGGATCCGAGGGCTTCTGTGCTCTCAGTACATCTACATTGAGTGCACCAAACATTAGGAACACCTAAAGGAATAGCAATTAACTTTTTTGCCTTAATACAAAGTGTTATGTTCCGGGCAAACCCAATACAACACATTACTGAGTACCTCTCTCCATATTTTCAAGCATAGTGGTGGCTGCATCATGTTATTTTTATTTTGTATTTTTATATTTCACCTTTATTTAACCAGGTAGGCTAGTTGAGAACAAGTTCTCATTTACAACTGCGACCTGGCCAAGATAAAGCAAAGCAGTTCGACACATACAACAACACAGAGTTAAACATGGAGTAAAACAAACATACAGTCAATAATACAGGAGAAAAAAGTCTATATACAGTGTGTGCAAATGAGGTAGGATAAGGGAGGTAAGGCAATAAATAGGCCATGGTGGCGAAGTAATTACAATATAGCAATTAAACACTGGAATGGTAGATGTGCAGAAGATGAATGTGCAAGTAGAGATACTGGGGTGCAAAGGAGCAAGATAAATAAATAAATACAGTATGGGGATGTGGTAGTTGGATGGGCTATTTACCGATGGGCTATGTACAGGTGCAGTGATCTGTGAGCTGCTCTGACAGCTGGTGCTTAAAGCTAGTGAGGGAGATATGAGTCTCCAGCTTCAGTGATTTTTGCTTTGGTGACAAAACAGATGGCACTGTGATAGACTACATCCAATTTGTTGAGTAGAGTGTTGGAGGCTATTTTGTAAATGACATCGCCAAAGTCGAGGATCGGTAGGATGGTCAGTTTTACGAGGGTATATTTGGCAGCATGAGTGAAGGATGCTTTGTTGCGAAATAGGAAGCCGATTCTAGATTTAATTTTTGATTGGAGATGCTTAATGTGAGTCTGGAAGAAGAGTTTACAGTCTAACCAGACACCTAGGTATTTGTAGTTGTCCATATATTCTAAGTCAGAACCGTCCAGAGAAGTGATACTGGACGGGCGGGCAGGTGCGGGCAGCGATCGGTTGAAGAGCATGTATTTAGTTTTACTTGCATCTAAGAGCAGTTGGAGGCCACGGAAGGAGAGTTGTATGGCATTGAAACTCGTCTGGAGGTTAGTTAACACAGTGTCCAAAGAAGGGCCAGAGGTATACAGAATGGTGTCGTCTGCGTAGAGGTGGATCAGAGAATCACCAGCGGCAAGAGTGACATCATTGATGTATACAGAGAAGAGAGTCGGCCCGAGAATTGAACCCTGTGGCACACCCATAGAGACTGCCAGAGGTCCGGACAACAGGCCCTCCGATTTGACACACTGAACTCTATCAGAGAAGTAGTTGGTGAACCAGGCGAGGTAATCATTTGAGAACCAAGGCTGTTGAGTCTGCCGATAAGAATGTGGTGATTGACAGAGTCGAAAGCCTTGGCCAGGTCGATGAATACAGCTGCACAGTAATGTCTCTTATCGATGGCGGTTATGATATCGTTTAGGACCTTGAGCGTGGCTGAGGTACACCCATGACCAGCTCTGAAACCAGATTGCATAGCGGAGAAGGTACGGTGGGATTTGAAATGGTCGGTAATCTGTTTGTTAACTTGGCTTTCGAAGACCTTAGAAAGGCATGGTAGGATAGATATAGGTCTATAGCAGTTTGGGTCTAGAGTGTCCCCCTTTGAAGAGGGTGATGACCGTGGCAGCTTTCCAATCTTTGGGAATCTCAGACGATACGAAAGAGAGGTTGAACAGGCTAGTAATAGGGGTTGCAACAATTTTGGCAGATCATTTTAGAAAGAGAGGGTCCAGATTGTCTAGCCTGGCTGATTTGTAGGGGTCCAGATTTTGCAGCTCTTTCAGAACATCAGCTATCTGGATTTGGATGAAGGAGAAATGGGGGAGGCTTGGGCAAGTTGCTGTGGGGGGTGCAGGGCTGTTGATCGGGGTAGGGGTTGCCAGGTGGAAACATGGCCAGCCGTAGAAAAATGCTTATTGAAATTCTCAATAATAGTGGATTTATCGGTGGGCTATTTACAGTGTTTCCTAGCCTCAGTGCAGTGGGCAGCTGGGAGGAGGTGCTCTTATTCTCCATGGACTTTACAGTGTCCCAGAACTTTTTGAGTTTGTGCTACAGGATGAAAAATTCTGCTTGAAAAAGCTAGCCTTAGCTTTCCTAACTGCCTGTGTATTTTGGTTCCTAACTTCCCTGAAAAGTTGCATATCACGGGGACTATTCAATGCTAATGCAGAACGCCACAGGATGTTTTTGTGCTGGTCAAGGGCAGTCAGGTCTGGAGAGAACCAAGGGCTATATCTGTTCCTGGTTCTAAATTTTTTGAACGGGGCATGCTTATTTAAGATGGTGAGGAAGGCACTTTTAAAGAATAACTAGGCATCCTCTACTGACGGGATGAGGTCAATATCCTTCCTAGAAAGGCCTGCTCGCTGAAGTGTTTCAGGGAGCGTTTGACAATGAGGAGGGGTGGTCGTTTGACCGCAGACCCATTACGGATGCAGGCAATGAGGCAGTAATCGCTGAGATCTTGGTTGAAAACAGCAGAGGTGTATTTGGAGGGCAAGTTGCTTAGGATGATATCTATAAGGGTGCCTGTGTTTACGGATTTGGGGTATGGGTTATGGGTATGCTTGTAATTGTTAAGGACTGGGTTGTTTTTCAGGATAAAAAATAAACGGAATGGAGCTAAGCACAGGCAAAATCTCCCCCAAAGTGTTATTATGGGGTATTGTGCGTAGATGGGTGAATTTTTTTTTTTTTCAATTTTGAATTCAGGCTGTAACATAACAAAATGTGGAATAAGTCATGGGGTATGAATACATTCTGAAGGCACTGTATATTTCTTAGATGGATTCCACTTCACTCTCTGCCAGCTAAAGTCCAGCAGACTTAGTTACCATTCCTGCCATTCATCATCATCCTCAAATATTGTATTACTAAAGATGACAGCTGACATACAGTTTCACCCTAACAGCTTAAGCTGAGTGGATTCTTCATCAACTTGGCTTCATCCTCATGAGGAGGTACAATAAGTTTCATCACTTCTTACATTATCATCATTTCTTACTTAGTGCTGGTATGGCACAGAAAAAGTTAGATCCCTGGATCTTACTTAGTGCTGGTATGGCACTGAAAAAGTGAAATCCCTGGATCTTACTTAGTGCTGGTATGGCACAGAAAAAGTTAAATCCCTGGATCTTACTTAGTGCTGGTATGGCACCGATATGGTTAAATCCCTGGATCTTACTTAGTGCTGGTATGGCACTGAAAAAGTTAAATCCCTGGATCTTACTTAGTGCTGGTATGGCACTGAAAAAGTTAAATCCCTGGATCTTACTTAGTGCTGGTATGGCACTGAAAAAGTTAAATCCCTGGATCTTACTTAGTGCTGGTATGGCACCGATATGGTGCCATTAATACGTTGCCATGGAAATCGACGTTAGCACATCAGACAGACATACACCCCGTATGAATCAGTGACAAGGGAAGCTGGGAGAAACAGTCAACATATATGGATCTTAATGACAGTAATAAACTAAAGTGATTGAAGATGCATCAATCTCTTCTCTAGTCTTTGTACAAACTCAAACACACATGCATAGAGGCATGCACATGCACACACACACACACACACACACACACACACACACACACACACACACACACACACACACACACACACACACACACACACACACACACACACACACACAGACTCAAGCACACACAGACTCAAGCACAGACACAAGCACACACACACACACACACACACACACACACACACACACACACACACACACACACACACACACACACACACACACACACACAGACTCAAGCACACACAGACTCAAGCACACACAGACTCAAGCACAGACACAAGCACACACACACACACACACACACACACACACACACACACACACACACACACACACACACAAGCACACACACAAGCACACACACACACACAGACAGACTCAAGCACACACAGACTCAAGCACAGACACAAGCACACACACACACACACACACACACACACACAAGCACACACACACACACACACACACACACAGACAGACACACAGACAGACTCAAGCACACACACACACACACACACAGACACAAGCACATACACATGGACACAGACACAAGCACACACACATGGACACAAGCACACACACACAGACACAAGCACACACACATGGACACAAGCACACACACACAGACACAAGCACACACACATGGACACACACACACACACACACAAGCACACACACATGGACACAAGCACACACACATGGACACAAGCACACACACATGGACACAAGCACACACACATGGACACAAGCACACACACATGGACACAAGCACACACACATGAGAATAAAGACTGAAAGTTCTGAAAGTAAAATGAAAGAGAGACGAGAGGTTTAGAGGAAAAATAACCAAGGCTTTTTCTTTACCTTGATCTAAAATTAGACAGAACAAATCTAGGTTTCTACCTCTGAGAGCATCATCATTACCATGAATTATGCATATTCCCCTACACATTTACACAGGAGATAATGATGGGAGGAGGAAATGCACTGTATGCCTTCTTCAGATGACACTTCTACCTTGCGTGATGTTTCATCAGTTTTATATGAGACGATGTTACAGTATCTTACTGAAATGAATGCATTTTCCTAACATATTTCTGATTTAACAGATTTAAACTTCAATTTACAGTGATAAACAAAATGTTATGGTATTCAATCAAATGCAAATAAAACCTATAGCTTCAAGTCATAAGTACAGGGTGCAATACAGACAGACTGCTGTTGCAGAGTGTGGAGAAATGTGTTGAAATGTGTTGGATCACCATGGCTACCACAGTGAAAGTAGCGTTTTAGCTACAGAGACCCCAAGGAGGTTATTACTGTAGGATTATCTCTGTACATTTTATAGCTATCTCCCCAACCTATTTACACTTAGCAGGCTATTCAACAGTAATGTGTGTGTGTGTGTTGTTTGTTTGTGTGTGTGTGTGTGTGTGTGTGTGTGTGTGTGTGTGTGTGTGTGTGTGTGTGTGTGTGTGTGTGTGTGTGTGTGTGTGTGTGTGTGTGTGTGTGTGTGTGTGTGTGTGTGTGTGTGTGTGTGTGTGTGTGTGTGTGCGTGTGTGAGTGTGAGTGTGTGCGCGTGTGCGTGTGTGCGTGTGCGTGTGTGAGTGTGTGCGCGTGTGAGCGGCAGAGAGAGAGAGATGGAGCAAGTGAATGAGAGATACCTTCAGAGTCAGAAAAACAGTCTTGCATCCACCCTCACCTCACAAATAGCAAACAAAAGCTGAGAAAAAAATACCATATGTCACAGTCCTTCATAGCCCCTTCACCCTTGATCCTGTCAAAGTCACGCGTCATAACAGTGCTGAGAGGTAACATGAGAATGCTTTGAGGAGTATCGATTCGGCCGAGTACTCAGAGCCCTGGAGGATCTGAAGTCGGAATTATCCATGCACCATTTCCCACCACTTTGCTATAAACACACATTATCCTTGCACTCTCACACACATCCACATACACACTGCACATCATTTTGACACAACTGGTGCAAAACACTGAATTACTGAGTCAACAGTTAATACATTTCAACATCCTGACTTTATTTTCTGTCTTAATATCTTGTATTACTGTAGGCCTATTAATGCAGGCGTTCTAGAAGTCTACATCCTGATTAACTCAAAATACATTAATCTCGTCTTTTAATTTCTCCATAGAAATTAAACAAAATATTGCAATTCTTCAGTTTATATTTTGGTCATTATAGACTTTGATTACCATAATCTTTTGTCTCACGTAAATCACATGAAAGATATCCACTGGGATTATATCCTGGGATTGATAAAGATGTGTTGATATTTAGAAAGGAATCATGTAAATAAATGGATTAAGAAGACCAACATCTTGCAGATTCTCGTGATTCATTACTACATTAATGTATACTCCTTTCTATGTTCCCATTCTATCAATATATCATATATTCTCCATTCTATGTTCCCATTCTATCAATACAGTATATATATATATGCAATTCTATGTTTGCATTCTATCGATACATTATATATGCTCCATTCCATGTTTCCATTCTATCAATACATTATATATCATCTATTCTATGTTTCCATTCTATCAATACACAATATATTCTCCATTCTATGTTTCCAAACTATAAATACATTATATATATGCCATTCTATCAATATATCATAAATTCTCCATTCTATCAATATATCATATATTCCCCATCCTATGTTTCCATTCTATCAATACATCACATATTCTTACTTCTATCAATACATCATATATTCTTCCTTCTATGAATACATCACATATTCTCCATTCTATCAATATATCATATATTCTCCTTTCTATGTTTCCATTCTATCAACACATTATATATACTCCACTCGATGTTCCCATTCCATCAATACATCACATATTCTCCATTCTATGTTTCCATTCTATAAATACATTTTATATAAACGCAATTCTATGTTTCCATTCTATAAATACATTATATATATATATATATACGCAATTCTATGTTTCCATTCTATGAATACATTATTTATTCTCCATTCTATGTTTCCATTCTATAAATACATCATATATCCCGTGTAGCTCAGTTGGGAGAGCATGGTGTTTGCAACGCCAGGGTTGTGGGTTAGATTCCCACGGGGGACCAGTACGGAAAAAGAAAATGTATGAAATGTATGCATTCACTACTGTAAGTCGCTCTGGATAAGAGCGTCTGCTAAATGACTAAAATGTAAATATATATACGCCATTCTAGGTTACCATTATATCAATACAGTTTCCATTCTATCAATACATTATATATTCTCTATTCTATGTTTCCATTCTATCAATACATTATATAATCTCCATTCTATGTTTCCATTCTATCAACACATCATATATTCTCCATTCTGTTTCCATTCTATCAATGTATCATATATTCTCCTTTCTATGTTTCCATTCTATCACTATGTCATGTATTCTCCATTCTATTAATATATCATATGTTCTCCATTATATGTTTCCATTCTATCAATATATCATATACTATCCATACTGTGTTTCCATTCTATCAATAAATAATATAATGTCCAATCTATCAATATATCATATATTCTCCATTCTATCAATATATAATATATTCTCCATTCTATGTTTCCATTCTATCAATATATCTGTCACGTCCTGACCAGTATAAGGGTTATTTGTTATTGTAGTTTAGTCAGGACGTGGCAGAGGGTATTTTGTTTATGTGGTTCGGGGTGGTGATTTATTTAGTAGGGTGTTGGTTTAGTTAGTTCCGGGTTTTTGGGGTTATGTTCTAGGTTTGTATTTCTATGTGGTCTCTAGTCTTTTGTATTTCTATGTCTAGTTTATTGGGGTTGGACTCTCAATTGGAGGCAGGTGTTTTCTAGTTGCCTCTGATTGAGAGGCCTATATATGGGTATGTGTTTGGTATATATGGGTAAGTGTTTGTGGGAGATTGTTTCTTGTTTTGCCTGTGTGAGCATGACAAGACTGTTTTGTTGTTTGTGCGTTTTTTTGTTTTGTTATTTTGGTGTTCTCTTTAGTTAAAATAAATAACAAGATGAGCATCCACATTCCTGCTGTGTTTTGGTCCTCTATTCCCGACGACAACCGTTACAGAATCTCCCACCACAATAGGACCAAGCAGCGGAGAAGGGAGCGATGGGAATATGATATGGACTGTCGGGAAAAGGAGACATGGGCAGAGTTAAGGAGAGGCATTTCCAGGGCTGTGGAGGATTTAAGGGAACCTGAGAGGCAGCCCCAAGATTTTTTTTGGGGGGGGCACACGGGTAGTTTGGCTGGGCGAGGAGTGAGCCCCAGGCCAAATCCCCGTACCTTTTTTGGGCAACCAGTGACTGGACAGGTCCCGTGCTTCGGGGTAATGGGTACTGTGGCGAGGCCAAGTATTTTTAGGCCGGTACGTGCAGTACCAGCGCCCCGCATTTGCCAGGGGGAAGTGGGCATCCAGCCAGTAAGAGCGATGCCAGTACTGCGCTCGAGACCGCCAGTAAGCCTCTACGGTCCAGTGCGTCAGCCCTGTCCGACTCGTCCTGTTCCCGCTCCCCGCACTAGCCCTGAGGTGTGTGTTCCCAGGCTGATACCTCCAGTACCAGTACCACGCATCAGGCTTTCAGTGCGTCAACCCAGTCCGACTCGGCCTGTTCCTGCTCGCCGCACTAGCCCTGAGGTGCGTGTTCCCAGGCTGATACCTCCAGTACCAGTACCACGCATCAGGCTTTCAGTGCGTCAACCCAGTCCGACTCGGCCTGTTCCTGCTCCCCGCACTAGCCCTGAGGTGCGTGTTCCCAGGCTGATACCTCCAGTACCAGTACCACGCATCAGGCTTTCAGTGCGTCAACCCAGTCCGACTTGGCCTGTTCCTGCTCCCCGCACTAGCCCTGAGGTGCGTGTTCCCAGGCTGATACCTCCAGTACCAGTACCACGCATCAGGCTTCCAGTGCGTCAGCCCAGCCTCGAGAGTCCGGCAACAGTGTGCAGTCCAGAGTATCCGGCAACAGTGTGCAGTCCAGAGTATCCGGCAACAGTGTGCAGTCCAGAGTATCCGGCAACAGTGTGCAGTCCAGAGTATCCGGCAACAGTGTGCAGTCCAGAGTATCCGGCAACAGTGTGCAGTCCGGAACCCGGAACCGAAGGGGTCTGCCTGTGACCCGGAACCAAGGGAGTCGATCAGCAACCAGGAACTGAGTAAGTCTGTTGACAATCCGGAGCTAAAGATGATTAACTGTGTATCGAATGAGTCTGCCTACAGTGTGGAACGGAAGAGGTCTGCCTACGATCCGGAACGATGGGAGTCTGCCTACGGCCTGAAACTGAGCAAGTCTGTCTGCATTCTGGAGGACAGTAGGCCGGAGCCAGAACCACCTCCTGTATAGGTGGGTTGGGGAGGGGGGTGTAGCACAAGTGCCGTCGGTGACGGCAGCCACCCTCCCTTCCCTCCCTTTAGTTTAGGGGGATTTTTTTGTTGTTGTTTTTTTTGTTTATGAGGTGCATCCGGGGTCTGCACCTTTAGGGGGGGGGGGGGTGCTGTCACGTCCTGACCAGTATAAGGGTTATTTGTTATTGTAGTTTGGTCAGGACGTGGCAGAGGGTATTTTGTTTGTGGTTCGGGGTGGTGATTTATTTAGTAAGGTGTTGGTTTAGTTAGTTCCGGGTTTTTGGGGTTATGTTCTAGGTTTGTATTTCTGTGGTCTCTAGTATTTTTGTATTTCTATGTCTAGTTTATTGGGGTTGGACTCTCAATTGGAGACAGGTGTTTTCTAGTTGCCTCTGATTGAGAGGCCTATATATGGGTATGTGTTTGTGGGAGATTGTTTCTTGTTTTGCCTGTGTGAGCCTGACAAGACTGTTTTGTTGTTCGTGCATTTTTTCATTTTGTTATTTTAGTGTTCTCTTTAGTTAAAATAAATAACAAGATGAGCATCCACATTCCTGCTGCGTTTTGGTCCTCTATTCCCGACGACAACGTTACAATATCATATATTCTCCATTCTATAAATACATTATATATACGCGATTCTATCAATACATCATATATTCTTCCTTCTATGAATACATCATATTCTGTTTCCATTTTATCAATATATCATATATTCTCATTTCAATCAATACATCATACATTCTCCATTCTGTTTCCATTCTGTCAATATATCATATATTCTCTATTCTATTCTCTCATTCTGTTTCCATTCAATCAATGTATCATATATTCTACATTCTGTTTCCATTCTATCAATATATCATATACTATCCATACTGTGTTTCCATTCTATCAATACATAATATAATGTCCATTCTATCAATATATCATATATTCTCCAATATATCATATATTATCAATAGCATGTTTACATTCTATCAATATATCATTTATTGCCCATTCTATGTTTTCATTCTGTTAATATATCATATATTCTCTATATGTTTCCATTCTATCAATACATTATATTTTCTCCATTCTATGTTCCCATTTCATCAATACATTACATTTTCTCCATTCTATGTTTCCATTCTATCAATGTATCATATATTCTCTATTACATGTTTCCAATCTATCAATATATCATATATTCTCCATTCTATTAATATATCATATGTTCTCCATTATGTTTCCATTCTATCAATATATCATATACTATCCATACTGTGTTTCCATTCTATCAATACATAATATAATGTCCAATCTATCAATATATCATATATTCTCCATTCTATCAATATATCATATATTCTCCATTCTGTTTCCATTCTATCAATGTATCATATATTCTCCATTCTATGTTCCCATTCTATCAATACATTATATTTTCTCCATTCTATGTTTCCATTCTATCAATATATCATATATTCTACATTCTATGTTTCCATTCTATAAATACATTATATTTTCTCCATTCTATGTTTCCATTCTATCAATATATCATATATTCTACATTCTATGTTTCCATTCTATCAATGTATCATATATTCTACATTCTATGTTTCCATTCTATCAATGTATCATATATTCTACATTCTATGTTTCCATTCTATCAATGTATCATATATTCTACATTATATGTTTCCATTCTATCAATATATCTTCATTACCCCACCCCATTTTTCTCCACGAATTATTTATCCACTATGTGCCCCCCCCCCCCCCCCCTCTTCCTCCTCCTTCCCACCTCGCTCGTCCAATGAACACCAGACATTTCATCCCACTATAGTGTTCTAGCCAACCAGGACAGTGCTAGTGTACCATGTGACCTGAATTCCCTCCCTCTTGTCTCAACAGATGGGGTGGACTTCGATTCAGACGTGGGCAGCACAGAGAGATTCAACGCGATGGGTTGCGGTGAGAATGCCACTGTGGCAGTCTTCAAGGATTCCGTCTACAGTTGAAAAATCGATGCTCATTATCAAATAACACCGTTTTTTTAATAGGAGCTTTAATCCTGCCTCTTTGCAGGAATGGAAGTGATTCGTAAGTATAGCAATAATTTATTTGGTGCCTAAATTATTCCGTTTTTGTTTATTTTCAAGGAAATTAATATGCATGTTTCGATTGAAACAGAAAAGGAAAAACATATTCCAAATGATGTAGCATATTTTATATTTGTTTATAAACCCCCAAAATAATATAACCCAATGTATGCTATTGTTTACCATGGATGCTGAATAGTTTGGGTTTGCTCACCTTCTTTGAATTAGACTACAATTGTATTGAGAGAAAATTAGTATCAATACAATTAAACTATCCGTTGATATGATTTAACCGTTAACCAGTGGGGAAACTCGTTGGTTTAGCACTTCCTTTAATAAATTAATAAGTGCGCTAAACTCAAGAAGGGCGCGTTTCCGCCCGCCCGGGATCGGCACGCTCGAGCTCCTATTATTGGTGGCTGTAAAGAACATCTCTAAATTACATCAGCGCACGTGAATCCTTCCAACCTGCCTAAAGAAAATGTGTTTTTCTGAGAGTATGGAGCCTATGCTACCTAGTCTAAATGTTAGAATAATTGTTCACTATCTAGCATATTGTGTAAAGATTATTTCTGGCATATCTGCGTACATCGACCAATGCAATTTTTACGGAAAGTTCCGGATCAGCCTATAGGCCTATATGTGAAAGTTTTTCTCTTTTTGTTTGGGTTGAATATAATCCAAGAAATCAATGCATTTGAACATCAACCTTTGTTTCTATATTTTTTCGTCTCAAAGTACGGGTTGCAATTGCAGGAGAAACCGCAGCATTTGAATCAGGGTGTGAACCCTGGAACCAGTCAGATTAAACCTGTCTGGCACAATGGGCATTGGATTTAAAGTAGCCATAACATCCATAACCTAAACTAGAGTTTATCAGGGATATAATGAAGCAAACCTAAACAGAGCCTCATGGTCTGGACAATGGGGTTTACACCATCTTTGTTTATGTCAGTACACCTCCCCCGACCAACCACAGCCCAGCCGAGTCGAGGAGAGAGACACCTGAATCCCAGACTAACGATCAACAGAGCCTTCCTCCCTCGGTGTGTCTGAAAGCAGTGTCTACCGCGTCCCCCTCCCCCCGTTACCGCACAGTCACAGCTCCGCACGCAATGTTCTCTAGCTGGCGCGTCGAGTTGTCAACGGAACAGGGCGCGGAACGGTGGCGCTGCGGGCACACCTGCGCAGACTCAGTCAGGTCCTCATATAAAATCATGTGTTTAGAGTTATATCAAATCAAAGAAGAGCCTTCGGGTAGCATAAGACTGTCATGAATGATTGCAGTTGACAAATTGCTCACTCACAAGGGGGAGAGCTTGTCCCCTGAAGTTTTTGAGATTGGAGGACAGATAGGACCCATGTTGCGCACTAATTGCGGGATTTTAACTGATATGCTACGGGTTATTAGGCTACCGTTCTGTTAACATCTGTCTGTAAATCGCTTTAAAATGAAGAAATTGCCTTTTATGTAAATGTTATAGAAATACTTTCCAATCCATGAATGTCTCAGAAATGTGAATTTTAAGCTATAAATCTGGACTCAAATGAAATATTTAGATGCATTTTCTATCTGAAACCCCCTGGCTCCAGACTACTCCACTGCCTACCATGCTTGATGCTGAGGCTCCTCTCTCTCTTTATCTCTCACTCTCTCTCTGCCTGCATTCACAGTGCCAAGCCCCAAAGTGCCTTAAGGTTAATGAGGCAATCTTCATAAATTCTTTTGCCATCTGGAGATGCTTCGTGGTAGCAAGATCCTGTAATGTGAAGAATGTTTGCACAGAGTGCCCACACTTTTATGAACAAATTCACGCAAGCCAATATCTTTTTTTTTAGTTGTAATGGCTATTCTATTGATGACAGCATGCTACAAATAATGACAATTATGGAGTATTTTTAGCAGTAGGTAAGCATAGTACACAAATGCTGTCTATTACTACGTCCAGTGGTGGTGGTGGTATTATGGTCATTAGGATTTAGGCTCTCCTCACAGGGCTAAATTACACTTAATTCATTTTAGCGTCCTCTGTTGTCTGCCCAGGAACGACAGAGCAGGACATGCTAATCATTCAAGATGTAGAGGAGGAGTGTGTGTGTGCGTGTGTGTGTGTGTGTGTGAGTGAGTGAGTGTCTGTGGATCTGCCAACATGAGGGGGAAGTAGCTTTGCTTTGGGAGGAAATGGTTTTAAACAGGCAGGATATTTTATATAAAAGGTTTACATTTGAAATTTGGATGAAATAACCCCACCATGTCTTTCTCCTGAAGAGGTGGGGAGGCAGATGTGTTCTAGCTTATCTCTTCCACCTGTGGCAAACGATGGATCAACATCATTTCTTCTCACTGGAGGGAGTGCACAGTATATAGGCCCAGTATGTGTGCTGGGTTGGAATGGGCATTCTCTAGTCGCAAAAGTAGAGAACTGGAATAGGCATTCTCTAGTCACAACAGTAGATACCTGGAATAGGCATTCTCTAGTCACAACAGTACAGAACTGGAATGGGCCTTCTCTAGTCACAACAGTAGAGAACTGGAATAGGCATTCTCTAGTCACAACAGTACAGAACTGGAATGGGCCTTCTCTAGTCACAACAGTAGAGAACTGGAATAGGCATTCTCTAGTCGCAACAGTAGAGAACTGGAATGGGCATTCTCTAGTCGCAACAGTACAAACCTGGAATAGGCATTCTCTAGTCACAACAATACAGAACTGGAATGGGCCTTCTCTAGTCGCAACAGTACAGAACTGGAATGGGCCTTCTCTAGTCACAACAGTACAGAACTGGAATGGGCCTTCTCTAGTCACAACAGTACAGAACTGGAATGGGCCTTCTCTAGTCACAACAGTACAAACCTGGAATGGGCATTCTCTAGTCACAACAGTAGAGAACTGGAATAGGCATTCTCTAGTCGCAACAGTAGAGAACTGGAATAGGCATTCTCTAGTCGCAACAGTAGAGAACTGGAATAGGCCTTCTCTAGTCGCAACAGTACAGAACTGGAATGGGCATTCTCTAGTCACAACAGTACAGAACTGGAATGGGCCTTCTCTAGTCGCAACAGTAGAGAACTGGAATAGGCATTCTCTAGTCACAACAATACAGAACTGGAATGGGCATTCTCTAGTCACAACAGTAGAGAACTGGAATAGGCATTCTCTAGTCACAACAGTACAGAACTGGAATAGGCATTCTCTAGTCACAACAGTACAGAACTGGAATGGGCATTCTCTAGTCACAACAGTACAGAACTGGAATGGGCCTTCTCTAGTCACAACAGTACAGAACTGGAATGGGCATTCTCTAGTCACAACAGCAAGAGTAGAGAACTGAGGGAATTTGACAGGCTGAGACAGTCCATCAAACTGTCACTGAATATTCAGAATGAATATAATCCCTTTTATTTGTAGGAAAATTACATCCTTATCCAGATCACCGCCATGTATTTATTTTTGGATAGAATCACATCAAAACAACTGAACTACATAGATGAATTAATTATATCTTGAAAAACATATATATTTTTTGGTCATAAATTTCCTGAAGCCTTATATACTTTCAGTGCAGTTTTAATTTGCTAACGTGATCATGCTAGTCATCAATTGCTTCACCAGCACATGATCACATGATTGAAGACATCCCCCTCCTTACCCCACGTGCCGGGGCGTCTGTCCACAGGAAGAGGAAGGATATGAAACGCACACTTCCTCCTCGTTGGGCTTTCTACCCCAAACCAAATAATTTAAACATATGATCAAATTTGTCATCCATCGTCACCTAGTCACCTGTCATCTGGATGAGATAGAAAAACAACAGGAAGCTCCATGGAGAATAATGTACTGTACTCGTCTCTACCTCCAGCATTGAAGCAGCCAGAGGCAATGAGCTGCTGGTCTCATCCTTTATGTATTTGCACCATCCCTCTAGAGTGAAACAGGGAGAGTATATCGAGTATTAAAAAATGAGATATTTCAGTACCAGAGATGGATGCTATAACTATTGTATAAAAGTCAACCACGGAATGAATCTATCAAATTATTATTATTTTATAACTTCACAGCCCTCTCTATCTGAGGCCTAACATGACTAATAGTAGTTGGAATGTTTAAAGGGGGGTAAGGGTTAAATGAATGAGGTAATGAAAGAAGCTCTGCACTGTGCCCTGGGCTTTAGCCTTCTCCTCAGTATAGATTACTGAGTCACCTCTGAACTATTACCTCTTGTTTAGCCAATGGACTGAGGTCACTTTCAGGTCTACCCCTACAGCTAGCCAGGTGTCCCTCCTGTGTCATCGCTCCAGTTCCCAGGAGCGGATTGGTTAGATTGTGGCCTTTGACCTTTGGTACCTTTGACCCTTTGTTGTAAAGCAGTCAAGGTCAGTATGAAAATGGAATATCTCACATAACTGGAGAATGAAGTCAGTTACTCACTTTCAAACTCTGTGCGTGCGTGCGTGCGTGCGCGTGAGAGCCTCCTAAATTGATTTGACAGATGACCCGTATAACAGGTAAGACCTGGCTATTCCCCAGGGCCCGGTGACCCATCATAAGGAGGTTAAAGGTAACTCCCCCACCAAATTACCCCCCCCCCACACACACACACACTGACCCCACAGACCCTCTCACCTCACGACCCCTCACCTCTCTCACCTCTCACCTGGTGGAATTCGAGTGGCTAAGTTGTTTCTAAAAGCATCTGCACTCTAAAAATGAGGCAGTGTGTGAGAGTCACCTTTCATTCCCCTTGACACCTTATGGTGTACTCTATAACACTGAATGAACTGATGGACACGACAAGTCTGGTTAATTAATCAAAAACAGATAGCAGGAATGCAGTAGAGGCAAAATGGTGGAATGATAGAGAGTTATTTTCACAGCAAACTTGAGCCACCAATGTGCAGCTTGTAAAATAAAGGAACATAGAGCTGCTGATTGGTTAGGACATGGAGATTCAAGGCAGGCCTGTGTTTCTGTCTTTACCATCATCATCTCCGCAGGATACTCATTCATTTAATAATGAATGAGTATCCCCTCCTCGTGCTGTCTTTAAAGTTACCAGACAAGCATCTCTGAGGAAATGTCTGAATTAAAATGGGCCAGCTACAAACCCTGTCAGTATTGACTATTATAATGCATTATGGAATCAGAGTCTATACCATACTGTCAGCATTGGGGAAAATTCCTTTTGGAAGTTTTGGAATCTCTCCCATTGTTCCAAAAGAAACTGGGGGTTGCATATGGAAGCAGGAACGGCAGGAAATGACAGGCATTCTTTGTGGAAGATTCAAAAATAAACTTGGGTCCTCGCTTCCTGCTGGAGTAGAGGGGGGAACCAGAAGACAGGAGCGGTTCTGTCTGCTGTGAAATGAACTCTAGAACCTTTTAGGTGGCATTTTAGTCCTTGTTAAGTCACTTGCCCTAATTCTCCCTGTACACTTATACGAAGTATATTAGCAGCTTAATGGATATATTGAATATCCCGTCTGGATCAGTTTGAAAGCCTTTTGTCTATCAAATCAAGTGATACTCCATATGTCTACATATTTGGACATTTTTATAGTCCTAGACCTTCTGTGATTCTGTTAAGCAGTAAGCTTATAGATCCTATTGGTCTCATTCCAGTAATAGAACTATCTTGTATGCCCCCATTCACCCCCATTCCCCCCCATTCACCCCCATTCACCTCCATTCACCCCCATTCACCCCCATTCACCTCCATTCACCCCCATTCGTCCCTTTCGTCCTTATTTGTCTCTCATTTTCCTTACTGCATAGCTCCGTCTGTATGTTACTTTATGAGGTGTTACAGTATCGTAGCCAAGACATAGCTGGCTGTAAGTTATACACTGTAAAGCTTTACATTCAGTTGGTGGTTGAGGGAGGAGCCTCGCCCCTCCTAGTTTCACAAACCCCTCTGGTGCTGCTGAGCTGCCAGGAAAGTGAGTGTAGAAACGAAAGAAGAAAAACATTTGACTCCCTTCTTTCACTCTCAATGTCCTCAGTGACACTCATAACTAGAGAGAGAGTACGTGTGTGTGGGTGTGTCTGAGAGAAAGAGAGAGAGATATTACTTTGGTCAAGAAGGGTGCATTTCTACTGTGAAAAAAGGTACTTTGGGCATTCATAAACAACACAAAATGCTTTTCTTTACATTAAGAAATTCTTTAAAATACAGCTGGCCATATTCCTGAATCTGAAGCTCCTGTAGCATTCGTTGTCACTCCATACTGACTACATGGACACATGGTTTACATGGAATAAAACGTCTCTCTCTCTCTCTCTCTCTCTCTCTCTCTCTCTCTCTCTCTCTCTCTCTCTCACCTAACCTTTCCTCCTAACATACATTTTAGATTTAATAACAGATTTTATTTCACAAGCTCCTCCCTCTCCAGCTCTCTCTCCCCCCCCCCCCCCCACACACACACCTTTCCCTCGTTCCTCTCCTGCTGTTATTTACGTCCATTGTGCTGGTAGGGGTAATAGTTCCTGGGGCTTTGACCAGCGTAGCGCGGCGGCCCACGGTTCTTCCATCCTCTTCCAGACAAAGGGATTGAGGAGAAGGATAAAAGGAAACGGGGCCTTGCATCCTTTTTACAATGGCAGCCTCCTTGTAGAGCTTGTAGAACAATGGCAGCCTCCTTGTAGAGCTTGTAGAACAATGGCAGCCTCCTTGTAGAGCTTGTAGAACAATGGCAGCCTCCTTGTAGAGCTTGTAGAACAATGGCAGCCTCCTTGTAGAGCTTGTAGAACAATGGCAGCCTCCTTGTAGAGCTTGTAGAACAATGGCAGCCTCCTTGTAGAGCTTGTAGAACAATGGCAGCCTCCTTGTAGAGCTTGTAGAACAATGGCAGCCTCCTTGTAGAGCTTGTAGAACAATGGCAGCCTCCTTGTAGAGCTTGTAGAACAATGGCAGCCTCCTTGTAGAGCTTGTAGAACAATGGCAGCCTCCTTGTAGAGCTTGTAGAACAAATGGCCCCTTTCCCGCTTCCCCATTTAACAAGCCTTGTTTGTGTTTGTGTCCCGTGTGTGTGTGTGTGTGTGTGCGTGTGTGTGCATGTATGTGTGTGCATGTGTGTGTGTGTGTGTGTGTGTGTGTGTGCGTGTGTGTGTGTGTGCGTGCGTGCGTGTGTGCGTGTGCGTGTGATAGATAGAGAGTGAAATAATCGTACGTAGCATTTAGCCTTTAGAATGCTAGATGAAATTCTGTCTGGTTTTCTGTTGGGCACAAAGCAGATGCCCCGGATAATCATGAGCATTTGGGGTTCCTGCGTCAGATGTTCAGTCCTTTACTGGAGATTCTCCGCAGTGAGCCCTTGCTATTGTTTTGTTGTCTTGTGGTTGTTAGTGGTGAGTTAGTGGTGAGAGAGACTGGGAAATAACACTGTGTACGTAACGGTCTGGTTACTCCCTCAGCTAAGAGAATCATTATCAACAGCTTTGTATAGCACATCAATATCCATAATGTCGCAAAGGAGGTTGAAAGTAGAAAATCATTTAGGCCTACATCTCAATTTACATGTAGAAAAGACTAATCATCAGCCAAACAGCCAATTGAAGTGTTTGTTAGTGTCGGAGTCATATACATGATCCAGTAGAGTATCAGATGTAATACAAAATAACATGACATCCCAGTCTTAGCAGCCAGACATTACTACAGTTGTTCCAGTGTGTGTGTGTGTGTGTGTGTGTGTGTGTGTGTGTGTGTGTGTGTGTGTGTGTGTGTGTGTGTGTGTGTGTGTGTGTGTGTGTGTGTGTGTGTATTACAGTAACCTTTGGGGAGGGTCATCCACAGGAGTCTTTTATGATCACAGACAACCTTCAGTCCTGAGACAACCTGAACCTAGAGACCTCTCTCTTCTGGCCCTCTTCTATAACATCATGAATTCCTTCATTTCCTCTGGCCAGCCTTGGGTGGATGTAAACAACATAGCTGAACAGTAGTTGTCTGTCAGGGTCTCTACAGATGTCTGACGCTACAGATGTCTGAGTTTTCAGTGCTAAAATGATTCAAATCTCAAATGTCACCCTATTCCCTATATATGGCACTACTTTTAACCTGAGCCAAGAGTCTGATAGTTTGGCTATAATAAGGGAAGAGGCAGGTGTGTGGTTTGCCTATAATATATCTATCAATCCACATCTCTGGCTTACACACAGTCAATGAAGAAGAAACATATTTAGTAACTGCTTAAGACTGAACAGGCCCTGTTCTGGGAGCTGTTGATGTGTTTTGTTTGATAGAGAGCCTCATGTTGCTGAGGAGAATGAGTTGGAGAGAGGTCTCAGGTAAGAGGACATTCACATTCAGCTGGTGATCTGCGGCTTTTCATGGAGGGGCTAGGAACAAAGCAGGCACCTGCACGACACAACATTCCAAAGGGTTAAAAAGGTCAGAGGTCACAGGGCCAATCACACGGTGGAACGAATGCAGTGACCCTCCTCCGTTATAGTTAGTGATTATAGACATATAACACGGTCTAAGACTGTTTCCTTCGATAGATAGCTAGATAGAGAGACTAACCCTTTTGTATGATCAAAAAATGCCCTAATAGTGGAAGGAAATGTACATAGAACTAAAACAGGGCCCTGGTCTTGCATGTTGTGTGCCACAGGCAATAACATTACCACATGTTTACAAAGGCCAGACCCTCGTTAGGTAGTCAACCATCACACTGAACCATTCTCTCCACTCTCATCCGATTATGCCACTGTACTGTATCTAATGGCCGCAGTACATGTAATCACTCTGAGTAGGCCTAGTGCAGAAGAAAGAAGGCAACTGTTCAGTATATAATACGTGGATATATTTAAGGAGCTGTAACAAGGTACTCCAGAAAAGCAGTTTTCAGACTCTTATGAGAATACTAAAAGGGTAGCCAATGCAGTTATTATTTTTTAAATGTATTTTTGGAAATCTAGTTTTGGGTAATTGGGCATATTTAAGAGGTTATTACTAAAAGAAAAAGCACCACATCCAAAAAGCGGCCAATGTTTTTATATTTCCTTTCTTTAGGATGTGATGTCTGCTTGTTGTGTACTATGTCTGAGTGAGGCTCTTTCAGGCAAACTGTAGGTCCGTAAGTCTGTAAGTCATTATCAATAGATGTATACAGTGTATTGAACATACTGTCCGGATATATTTTAAAGTTTCGCCCACGGCAGACCACCCTAGACAGACCAGTGGCGCTTCCTGTTGTATTTTCATTGACTGGCCCTCAGGGAAGTGTTTTTAAGACTTCCTGCTTGGATGTACCATAACATTGGTGCTTAAATATAAAACAACTGCGTGATTTGATCAGAAATGCTCATATTATTTCACATCTTTCTCCCTTTAGGTTCCTACAAGAATCAGCCATCGGAGAATCCGCAAAGAACATTTCAAACTGAGGTAATTCTTCCCAGGACAGATACATAGGACTGGTTTCCCGGGCACAGATTAAGCCTAGTCCTGGAATATAAATCATTTTCAACTGAGATTCTACCATTTATCTCTGGGTTTTTTTGGTCCACGACTAGGTTTAATCTGTGTGTGAAACCGCATCTTAAAGCATAAAGGCTTGAACATGCAAATAGCCATATATTGAAATGTCTTGTAGATAAAACAAAAGGCTGTACTGTATGCATTCATTATTCAACAGCAACGAGACATACTGTAACACATTCCTTTGCTTCTTGTTTTTTTCCCTCAGTGTTTTTGTTTGCATAGATCCACTGGCTTATCCTCCTGACTATCACTATGCCTTGAGTTCATTTAGCCGTCATTTATCGTTTCCAGCGAAGAACAGTAAACATAAATACCTCCCTTCCTGCCTGAAATGTAATAAAGGACAAATTTGTGGCAGCTGTGGAGTTTTTCCAAGATGGTCAACGTTACAAACAGAGGCTTTTATTTACTCAAGCAGCTGACCCCCTAAAGCTCTGCTGTCTGAGAAGCAAAGTGTCCTGTATAGACTGGCAGAGAAAGAGACACAATCATATTCATAAGAGAATAACCAGAAACCATGGGCTGGACTGCGATAAGCGTTTCGCAAAGGAGAGCCCTGCTGTTTGCCCTATGGTGTAATCATATAGTTATTTCAGAGGTTTATCTCTATCTTCATCAACATGGTTTTACAAGCATGTGTGTGTTTGTGTGTTCCCTCTGATCTATGTAATTGTTGTGACTCGTATGCCTACAGCTTGTCCCCTCATTCGGGAGGGGTTAGCTATGATCACCCCCCTTGACACACACACTGACACACACACACACACACAATCCCCCCGACACAATGGCAATATTCAGCTGTAGAACAGGGGTCCTCCCTCCGCCTCTGAGGGCACGACATTGAACGGGGGAATTAAGAAATGCCTGGCTGACACTGAGGTTGCCATGGAGAAACCGTTTCTCTCCCCCACCCTGTGTCTGTTTCTTATTTCAGGTCTCAACGGGGGGCAACGGGGGTGTGTGTGTGTGTGTGTGTGTGTGTGTGTGTGTGTGTGTGTGTGTGTGTGTGTGTGTGTGTGTGTGTGTGTGTGTGTGTGTGTGTGTGTGAGCGCGCGTGCACGCATGTGTGATCGAGAAGGGGGTGAGCTAATATGGATTATTATGTCTAATTATAAGGCCTTGATCCTGCCCTTATATATATATAATAGTCAGTGAATGGGGTGTCTACAAGGAGCCTGCTCTAAAATGAAGATACTATGGGAAGAATGATCACTGTATTAGCATATTAGTCCAGAAGGCATCGTTGGAACGGTAGTGTCCTATCATGACGTATGCTCCAGGTTGTGAAGTGTGGTAACAAGACTATAAGTCTATTAGCATACAGTCCATCAGGCTTCCATTGTGGTAAAGCTACTAGCATGTTAGCATGACGTTAGTCTGCCAGTAAATGAGTTTCCCAGAGCAGTGGGCACGCTAGGCTAGCACCCACCATGACGTCAACTCTAAGTCTATGAAAGAGATTGATGAATGAGCGCATTAGCATGTAGCATCATGACGTCAGCCTTGGTTCGTCTTGCTGGCCAGGAGGTTGGCAGGGGTCGTTTGTCCACCGAGCAATGACCTGCCAATGACAATGGGAGCGTTCAGTCGCGAAGGGAGAGGGAGACCAAACACACACACATTCTAGCTCAGTCTCACTGCAGGGACAGCACAGTGTGTGTCCGTCGTATTGTTCACCATGCAGAAAATCCATAAGCACTGTGACTGGCGGAAAAATGGTTCCAACAATATCATTCTAACTCCAGCGTTCAATTTACACAGGGTGTCCAGGGGTGCAGGCAGTAGAATAGAATAGTCCAACAATAGAATGTTATTGTCCATTGGTGGAGAAGGGGAATACATTTAGCTTCATCCCAACCCCCTGAGACAACACACACAGCAGTGTATGTCTCACACTGTCTACACACCATTAGACACCTTTACAACACTTATCAATGCAGACGATTCAAACCCTGCCTGCATCTGTATAAATGTATATGAATGAGTGTACAGTATATACATTACATCTGCATTTGTTCACTGTGATGCAACAATACTAACCCTCTGCTGCTGTATTTAAGGGGCTGTTCAACAGTCGGTGACCAGACGCCTCGGATCCTGCCTTCTTACCCCTCAGCTTCATGTTTGGTTATAAGGTTGTGGTAGATGTCCTGCCTTCTTACCCCTCAGCTTCATGTTTGGTTATAAGGTTGTGGTAGATGTGCTGTAAACATCATTGATTTGTTGCTAGCCTGTTTTGCCAACAAACAACAAGAGAAAGCATTTCATTCTCTATGTTCCTCACTCACTCTAGTGGGGATGAATGCTATTTTATATTGCAGTGTCACAGAAACCAGGTAATGGGGTTTTATTGAAGTGGGCTCTTGAGGCTCTAATTGAATAGAGCCCTGCGTGGTTTTTACATTTATGTGTGTCCTGTCTCCTGCTGTTCTCTCCTGTCCCCTGCTGTCCCTTCCTGTCCTGTCTCCCTCCTGTCCTCTCCCTTGCTGTCCCTTCCTTTCCTGTCCCCTCCTGTCTCCTCCTGTCCTCTCCCTTGCTGTCTCCCTCCTGTCCTGTCTCCTTCCTGTCCTGTCTCCCTCCTGTCCTGTCCCCTCCTGTCTCTCTCCTCTCCTGTCCTGTCCCCTCCTGTCTCCCTCCTGTCCTGTTCCCTCCTGTCCTCTCCTGTCCCCTCCTGTCTCTCTCCTGTCTTGTCCCCTTATATCTCCCTCCTGTCTTGTCCTGGCCCCTGCTGTCCTGTCCCACCTGTCCCCTCCTGTCCCGTATACATCCTGTCCTCCTCCTGTACTGTCCCTTCCTGTCTCTCTCCTGTCCTGCCCCCTCCTAGCCTGTCCCCACCTGTCCTGTCTCCTTCCTGTCTCCCTCCTGTCCACCTCCTCTCCTGTCCCTTCCCCTCCCCTCCCCTCAGCCCTGCCCTCAGTAAGCACATATGTCAGCGCTGCCAGGCTCTCCCTCTCACTGCTGTCCTGCGGTCCTGCTCACCTCGGTGAACATTCAACGCTGTCGGTGAGTTTGGTATGAATCACATAAAAACCATCGACCGTTGACTGTGCCCCGCGGCCTGCCCTGACCAATACACAATAGAGTTGAAGAGAAGGTTATAATGTTGATGAGTGAATACCTGCTGGATAGAAGTGGATGTGAACACACACGTGGCTACCAGCTGTCTTTCCTTCTTTGACTACACGCACGTACAAACATACACACACCCCACACACCCACCACCTACCCCCCCCCCCCCCCCCCCCCATCCCACATCTCCGTTACCCTGGTCCCTCCAAAGGCCCCACCACTTCAAAGGTCACAATAAACATTCATTGCTGTCGCTGGGTTGGACTTTGTGGAAAAGCTCACTGAACAATGAGTGCAACTGTGTCCCAGACTGACATCGGATTTAATATCTCGGCCGAATGCACCATGTTCTCTCTCTCCCTGTATTCCCTCTCTCCCTGTATTCCCTCTCTCCCTGGCTCTGGATGTCTTCAGGGGAGCGAGAGAAAGACGTAAATAGAGTCTTCATCTCTGACTGCTCCCTCGTCTTCATCTTCCCCTCCTCTAATTGGAGGTTGTGTGTGCGGCGAGGGGGAAGGAAGCCGAGTGAATGTGTAATCATCTGGAGTCTCTTCTCCTTTAGCTGTTCCATCCCTCTCTTTTTATGCCTGTGTAATTATACAGTGTGCTGTGTTAGCCCGGTGTGTGTGTGTGTGTATGTGTGTGTGTGTATGTGTGCTGTGTTAGCTCGGTGTGTGTGTGTGTGTATGTGTGTGTATGTGTGCTGTGTTAGCTCGGTGTGTGTGTGTGTGTGTGTATGTGTGTGTATGTGTGCTGTGTTAGCTCGATGTATGTGTGTGTATGTGTGTGTGCTGTGTTAGCTCGGTGTGTGTGTGTATGTGTGTGTATGTGTGCTGTGTTAACTCGGTGTGTGTGTGTGTATGTGTGTGTATGTGTGCTGTGTTAGCTCGGTGTGTGTGTGTGTGTATGTGTGCTGTGTTAGCTCGGTGTGTGTGTGTGTGTATGTGTGTGTGTGCTGTGTTAGCTCGGTGTGTGTGTGTGTGTGTATGTGTGCTGTGTTAGCTCGGTGTGTGTGTGTGTGTGTATGTGTGCTGTGTTAACTCGGTGTGTGTGTGTGTGTGTGTATGTGTGCTGTGTTAACTCGGTGTGTGTGTGTGTGTGTGTGTGTGTATGTGTGCTGTGTTAACTCGGTGTGTGTATGTGTGTGTGTATGTGTGCTGTGTTAACTCGGTGTGTGTGTGTGTGTGTGTGTATGTGTGTGTATGTGTGCTGTGTTAACTCGGTGTGTGTATGTGTGTGTGTATGTGTGCTGTGTTAACTCGGTGTGTGTGTATGTGTGTGTATGTGTGCTGTGTTATCTCGGTGTGTGTGTGTGTGTGTGTATGTGTGCTGTGTTAACTCGGTGTGCTGAGCGGCTCAAATGGCCTTTAGTAAAGCTGCTGCCTGCCGCATCCTCAGCTGGAGTTGTGTTCTGCTCCCTTCCTGTGTGTGTGTGTGTGTGTGTGTGTGTGTGTGTGTGTGTGTGTGTTTGTGTGTGAGAAAGAGAACGAGAGAGATAGAGGGAGGAAGGGGTGTGTGAAAAAATGTATTGAATTCAGCCCTCTCAATCCACCTTCCAAATGTGTTTATTAGTTCATTAGAATCCACATTAGCTTTAGCACAAGCAGCAGCTACTCTTTCTGGGGTAACACAACATGACAAGTAAAAAACCACTGATACACTGATACACTGATACACTGATACACTGATAGACTGATACACTGATACACTGATACACGTTAGACTGATAGACCGCCACCTCTGTGACTGGGAATCTGGTCTCTCAAACCCTGCCTCATTATCTGTGTTTGGGCAGTGATAGCGACTGTCTGGCTTGGTGTGTATGTGTGTGTGTGACACTGTCTGGCTGTAAGTGCGTGAGTTATTATTGCCTGAAACTCAGCCTTTAACCTTACCTTCAGTCAGGCTGTCTTGGGTGTGCATTCATACTGCTTTCCTCCCCTTTTCATTATCCTTAGACATATTGACTCACACACACACACACACACACACACACACACACACACACACACACACACACACACACACACACACACACACACACACACACACGCACACACGCACGCACGCACGCACGCACACGCACACACACATTGTGACCACACATTGGAAGAACTCAGCTGTAAGTTTGATGTTTGGTGTGATGTGTATGAAGTATTTTATTATAATAAAGTTCAATGAGATCCAAACATCTGTGGTTGATTTTCAGTCCTTCAACACATGTAGTGTTTCCTAGCAGAACAACAAACTGTACAGTAAAATTCATTGATCCAATGGCTCTATAAACCTCCACATCAATCCCAATACTCCCATAAACGTGTTCCATAAACCCAAAACTAAAGTATAAAGTAGACTGCACTTCAGTCAGCATCATAGAGACTGGTGACTGCTCTTTCAGCACGATGGGTACTTAGGAATGTATGTGTCCTTTGTCCCAGCAGGGAATGATCTCTCTCTTTCTCTCTCGCTCTCTCGCTCTCTCTCTCTCTCTCTCTCTCTCTCTCTCTCTCTCTCTCTCTCTCTCTCTCTCTCTCTGTCCCCTCTCCCCCTGTCTCTCTCTCTCTGTCCCCTCTCCCCCTGTCTCTCTCTCTCTGTCCCCTCTCCCCCTGTCTCTCTCTCTCTCTGTCCCCTCTCCCCCTGTCTCTCTCTCTCTCTCTCTCTGTCCCCTCTCCCCCTGTCTCCTGTATTATTCATTGAGAAGCACTCTGTTCAGTTGTGCAGAAATGGACCACAGGTGATGATTATGATGTAATAATGCCTGTGTGTGGGTGGATCATAGAAATAGAATGAATAGAAAGGGCATCTCCATTCAAGTCAATGATTTCATAATGGGTGGACTGGCAGCCATTTTGTGTGTACCCATGCCAGGAAGTAAAAGCTAGGTTGAAGATGATGAAGGTTAAGACAACGGGATTCTAATATCCCATAACTCTTTGCAACAATGGGACCAGCTATGCTAGTTAGCAGTTGCACCGGTAATTAGAAATGGCGCTAATCCCAGATTTGTGACAACTCTGTTTTAGCCTGTATATTTTCCACCTAGAATAAAAGCAGGGATGGTACCCTTCAATCTGTGCTATGATTTGTTATCTCTACTGACATTCCAAAAAATACATTCCATTGCATGAGACACATCAGAGGCGAGTTCAACAAGGTTTCTGTTTGCGTCGAACATGTTACCAGAGTAACAACTTCAGTTGAACGATTTGAATGAACATTCCAAAGTGTTATGGTGAAACATCGAACAGCTACTTTTTGTAAGGATTACTGTGGCTTTTAGCAACAAAATTCAAACTGAAAATGACCTAGCTATTCTTAGTAAAGTCTACATGGCCACTTGATTCTTTTTTGCGGCATTTTAGACCCAAAACAGACACTTACGTTCGCTGCACACTATCTTCACAGACTGTTCACTAATGCGGCTAACACTAAACAAATGGAATATGTTAGCTATTTCCCTTGTTGAATAATTTGAACAAACATTTTACAATACCATGACAATCCAGCATCAGCTGAGAGAAAATTATTTAATCACAATACTAGGTAGCCATTGTTAGTGTACCCATGAGTTTATCAGTCAAATTGCCAGGGTTAGAACTTCCAAGAAGGTTCTATTCATTATATTTCTATGCGGTGGATAGCTTCATGTGATTGTCCACTGTTGAGCTGGTCCCTCTCTAAATACATGGGGGCTAGTGTAGTTAGGCCCCTCTCCAATTCTTTACTGTTATTTACAGCCAAATACGAAAGGATATAGTCACCGAATTAGGCACCAGCCAGGCATCATGATGTGAACATAGTTGAAGATGGAGGAAGTGATTTGGAGCCAATGGGTTGAGCAGCTCCATATTTACCAGACTGATCCTTCCTCCAGAACCATCCACGTCTTTTCTAACATTGGGGACTGCTAGAAAGAAACCAGGGCATGAATATAATACGGTCCACTTTGTAAAGTTGGTACTTGGTACAAAAATTGTCTGAGGGGCAGTGCTTGACTTGGGCAGGAGCTCACCAGAACCGAGTACCGGCACCTCAAATGTTCTAATGTTTCAGTTCCTGCACCTCTGATGTAATATTAGCTCAAAAGTATTGTGTCCTGTAGTATTGAGTTCCTGTAGTATTGTGTTCCTGTAGTATTGTGTTCCTGTAGTATTGTGTTCCTGTAGTATTGAGTTCCTGTAGTATTGTGTTCCTGTAGTATTGAGTTCCTGTAGTATTGTGTTCCTGTAGTATTGTGTTCCTGTAGTATTGAGTTCCCGTAGTATTGTGTTCCTGTAGTATTGAGTTCCTGTAGTATTGAGTTCCTGTAGTATTGTGTTCCTGTAGTATTGAGTTCCTGTAGTATTGTGTTCCTGTAGTATTGAGTTCCTGTAGTATTGAGTTCCTGCACCTAAATATAAACAGTACTGGCACCCAAAATGAGTATGGGCACCTATTTCAGTCCAGGTCAAGCACTGCTTAAGGGTAGTACCGAATCCAACCTGTCAAGGATAACGCAATGGTGCTAGACCACCATCTAGTGTTGGTGTCCTGTATTACAGAAATTGCCAGCACAGTCCTGTTATATCAATACTTAATGTGGTGATAAATCAAAATGGCAGAGAAATGTATATCCACTTGAAAAGTCTTGGCAGTCAGTAAAGACAACGAGATAATCAATCTTACTGTCTATTTCTTTCCAGTGCCCACTCTCGTCTCCCTCAAGCATGGCTCTCCTGTCTTCTATAAAAATACAAAATAAAATGTAAATACCTTTGTACCTCTTAATCACGACAAAACAAGCAAGATATTTAGTGAGGGAATTCCATTGCCCTGCATGTTTGAGTCAGCATTTTACTGCTGTGATTGTAACTGTTGACGTACTGAACCTGTATGATTACTTCCTCAAAACGAGATGTTCTGTTGACTTCCTACTTCTGATGTCATAGGACTTTCACTACATCCTCTTTACATTCATTCATTTACAGGTCATGAACAATGGAATGAAAACATTTCCAGAACTGGATTTTCACTGATTCCGTAAGAGAGATGCAAGACGATAGAGATGTTTGTTGGTGACAGTTGTACATTTGGGAATGAACCAGTGATTGATATGCTTTTTGTCATTTGCTGATCTTTGTTTTTGCAATCTTTAGATAGCTATTCATGACAACATATCGAAATAAATGTAACTTAGAATTTCTTATGCATTTATAACAACATGCTTACCGGCAACTCTGGCCTAGGATCAAGAGAATGATCAGTAATTTACAAGAAAAGTGTCCTCTACAGTTACTACATCTACCCACTGGTGACCTCTCATGGTGTAGTGTCCTCTACAGTTACTACATCTGCCCACTGGTGACCTCTCATGGTGTAGTGTCCTCTACAGTCACTACATCTACCCACTGGTGACCTCTCATGGTGTAGTGTCCTCTACAGTTACTACATCTACCCACTGGTGACCTCTCATGGGGTAGTGTCCTCTACAGTTACTACATCTACCCACTGGTGACCTCTCATGGTGTAGTGTCCTCTACAGTTACTACATCCACCCACTGGTGATCTCTCATGGTGTAGTGTCCTCTACAGTTACTACATCTACCCACTGGTGACCTCTCATGGTGTAGTGTCCTCTATAGTTACTACATCCACCCACTGGTGACCTCTCATGGTGTAGTGTCCTCTACAGTTACTACATCTACCCACTGGTGACCTCTCATGGGGTAGTGTCCTCTACAGTTACTACATCCACCCACTGGTGACCTCTCATGGTGTAGTGTCCTCTACAGTTACTACATCCCCCCACTGGTGACCTCTCATGGTGTAGTGTCCTCTACAGTTACTACATCTACCCACTGGTGACCTCTCATGGTGTAGTGTCCTCTACAGTTACTACATCTACCCACTGGTGACCTCTCATGGTGTAGTGTCCTCTACAGTTACTACATCCACCCACTGGTGACCTCTCATGGTGTAGTGTCCTCCACTGTTACTACAGGCTGGTTATTATACAACCTGGATTCAAACCAGGCTGTCTGTAGTGACGCCTCAAGCACTGAGATGCAGTGCCTTAGACCGCTGCGGCACTCAGGAGCCCCACTCATACCACACAAGATGAATACACAAAAGAAGTGAGAATTCTTAGTAAAATATAAATGATTTATTATAGATATCAAATGTAACAGTAACTGTTAAATGTAACAGATTTGATCAATGATCTGATCATACACAAGACCTTTATCAATAAAAGGGTTAAAACGTGCGATTTCTGATGCTCATAGAACAAGATCACACCATTAAACTCTGCCAACACAGAGATTATTTCATATACAAATAGGTTATATAACATAATAAACTGGGTGGTTCCAGCCCTGAATGCTGATTGGCTGACAGCTGTGGTATGTCAGACCGTATACTATCGGTATGACAATAAATCATATTTTTACTGCTCTAATTATGTTAGTAACCAGTTTATAATAGCAATAAGGCTCCTCGGTGGTTTGTCATATGTGGCCAATATACTACGGCTAAGGGCTGTGTCCAGGTGCTCCAGGTTGCTTATATTCTTCATTTATTATACTTTTCAGTACAGAAAAATGTCTGCTAAAATTCAGGTAGTTGGATAAACTTAGAGATAGCAGGGTTCCAGCATGTTCGCATTCTCCTCCGTTAATGAAGGTCGCAACATGAACTCTTCGTCCCGTGTACCCTTGTGATGAGAACTATTCCTATGACCTTTTCTTGTTCAATCCTTCCGCTCTCTCCCTGTAGAGAAGAAATAAAGTTATGTCATCCATTTCTTACAACCATCGTTTTACCTAATATCCTTATCATAAACCCTACACACACTGTCAGTATAATTCAATTCCATGGAACCAAATAATTTTTTCCTGAATAAATATGAATGAATTCTTACCTCAGCATGCGAACAGCTTTTATAACCCAGCTCTTGGTGGGATCCACACAAGGGAATCTCCCTCTGACAGTGTGGAAACTGGAAGAGAACATGTTGAAGAGACAACATCAGTCAATCATCAGTGCTTTATAGGCTTACATCTCTATAATATCACATTGCAAATAAATCAATACAATTTATATCAAGCTATCAAATTGTATTAATTCTGTTATACAATTATTTCATACTTAATGATAAACTTAAATTGATGAAATAATACATTCACTACAATTCATCCTTTCATTTTACTTGCAATTTGTCTCAGACCTATTAAGCACAGTTCTACTGTTAGACCTTCCAAAGTCACTCACATGATAGCATCAATGTTGCACTCGTCAGTCACTCTCTGTACGGAAAAGCCACGGATGAGACCAATGTCTATCCTACCCTGGGAGTAACGTGTACAACAGCCTGTAGGAAAACCTATTGAGCAAAAAGACAAGAAATGTTATCATGTATAGGAATTAAAAAACATTTTCTAAAAAACAAGGAGAGAAGGAGACAGAGGCAGACAGACAGACAGACAGACAGACAGACAGACAGACAAAACTTTCACATCCAATATTGACCTCGTTTAGCAGCAGAAACCTCAGTAGTGAACAGCCCCACAGCCAGGAGCACGAGCAGCACAATAACAGGGGCTCTGATCTGGGCCATCTCTTCTTCTGTGGTGCTGTAGTTAGTGATGTGATGAGCTGCTGTCTTGTCTTCAGAAAGAGAGCTTCAGTGGCTGTGTGAGGTCCTACTCATCACCAGAGCTATATATACACTCCTGGTGCAGGTAGAGAGTGAAATGGGCTTTCCTACCCACGCCTTAACACCAAAGTTCCACGGCAGAAGTTCCCCATCACTTTCCCCAATGAGCAAAAAAGGGAAACAAGATTCTTGAACAGAACAAGAGGGAGACTGTTTGAACAACTTTTACATGTTTATTTATATACAGCATTTATTCTGAGCTGATTGAAATGCACAACAATATATGTTTATCTAAATGCTTGTACCTTTGTTGAGGTGTTTTATATTATATCTCAGTATTTCTTTATCCTGGTGCTGGGGACCCAAAGGGTTTAGTTTTGCCCCTAGTGCTACACACCTGATTCCACTAATTACCTCATCATCAAAACCCTGCTCAGACGTTGCATGCATCAACCAATGGTTGTGTGGCACGTCATCGACCGTGCTGTCGAGCACCAGATTGCTATTAGAACATGTGGTTAGCTCATACGTAAAATACCTATCCAGGCATTGTAAGATCTACAATGCATCAGCAACGCCCAGGCAGAGGAACACTCCCAATGATTAGTGGAATCAGGTGTCTAGTGCTACGGCAATAACAGAAATGTTCACACCTTTTGGTCCCCATTAAGAAACACTGTTCTATCCTATGATTCTATGTGATCTAGTTATAAATATAAGGAGTGTAGGGTGAATTACATGCCAACCACTGTCAGTCTAAGTGACAAGAAAAAAATCCCCATCAAAATATGTCAGTTTAAGCTAGAGATATCAGGTTTTTGCATGGGCTGCATCTTAGTCCACCTCATCCACGTATGTCGGCCTTCCGCATACGCAGTGAACGATGTCAGACCATGAGAATTCCGCAAAATCCGTCTTCTCACAAAAACGTCTGTAGAGTCCGAATGGTTCTCCGGTTCTCAGTTTTGCTCTACGTCCCCAACAAGTAACACTGATGTGCCAACTTCTGTCTGTAGCGTCCGAACCGTTTGGGCTACAAACTAACACTCCACTAATACCATACGGACTCTCACGAACACGGTGGTGTTCTTTGTTTTGCTCTACGACCCCCACAAGTGTCATGGGACTCGTCTGAAGGTACCAATACAAATGAATAGACGTATGGAGGTAGGTTTGTGCCAACAAAAACATGGGGATAAATATGTATCCTAAAAAACCTAAATATTTCCTGAGTTTTCTTATATCTCCTAGATATAGGACAGACACTTTTAGAGGTTTTAACACCTTTGCTGTGGTTATGTGTGTATGTGTAACCATGTACCCACATCAATGAAACCACCACAGATCATATCATAGAACATACTGTATGTACAGTTATCAGATGTATCAGTTGGTCTAGGAGGAAACACAGTGCATTGTGCGCCACACAGAGGAGGCTGGTGGAAGGAGCTATAGGAGGACGGGCTCATTCTAATGGAATTCATGAAATGGTACCAAACACATCAAACACATGGAAACAACGTGTTGGACTCTTTTCCATTGATTCCATTCCAGCCATTACAATGAGCCTGTCCTCCTAAAGCCCCTCTCACCAGCCTCCTCTAGCACCACAGTGATAAAGTCTATTGAGTCAAACCATGGAACTGCCCCTGTTTATGTCCTATGAAGCTGTGAAAGGGCATATTTGGGGTGGTGATGTTGATAAAAAAAATATGTGATGTGTTAGATAGCAATGTTTATGTCCTATGAAGCTGTGAAAGGGCATATTTGGGGTGGTGATGTTGATAAAAGAAAATATGTGATGTGTTAGATAGCAAACAAACCAGAAAATCTGGAATTTAATTTCACCACAGGGTGTTGCACTGAGGATGAGCAAGAACTTTTCTTACAAGACATATGACAACTACGATGACATAATGACCCCAGGGCTCTGAGTTGTAATTCCTAATTCTACAGCTCTGACTGATGGTCAACATTCTATACTAGAGGAACACTCCCCTAACCTGTTGAGCAGGGGATTTTCAAATGGCGACTTTGAAGGTGAACTTTCAGGTGTGACTTTGTTTGGTAAGTAAATACACGCAGCAGGGAAATACAAGAGGAATTCAATCTCATATCTGATCAATCTAATAGTCATGTGTGTGTGTGTGTGTGTGTGTGTGTGTGTGTGTGTGTGTGTGTGTGTGTGTGTGTGTGTGTGTGTGTGTGTGTGTGTGTGTGTGTGTGTGTGTGTGTGTGTGTGTGTGTGTGAGACTTAGACCTCGTGCACTGACGTGCATGGATGTGGGCTGTTAGGTTGTAACGGCGTTGGTAGTCGTGGTGTGAGGAATGAGGCGCAGGAAGCAACAAGCACAGGGAGTGTTGTTTTTTAATAACACTTTGAGAGAAAAACAAAGTTCCCAAACACAGGGGAATAAATATAAGGTACGACAATGCCAAGCCGACACGAACTAGACAGTCGATTACAACAATTAATCCCGCACGACAAGGAGCGGGCCAGCTAAACTAAATAGCCCATCTAATGGCTAATTGACCACAGGTGTATAAAATAAAAAAAAGGGAAAAGCAAAAGGGAATCGGTGGCAGCTAATAGGCCGGTGACGACGACCGCCGAGCGCCACCCGAGCAGGAGGGGGCGCCACCGTCGGTGGGAATCGTGACAGTACCCCCCTCCTGACGCGCGGCTCCCGCAGCGCGCCGACACCGGCCTCGAGGTCGACCCGGAGGGCGAGGTGCAGGGCGATCCGGACGGAGGTAGTGGAAATCCCTCAACATGGATGGGTCCAGGACGTCCTCCGCCGGCACCCAGCACCTCTCCTCCGGGCCGTACCCCTCCCAGTCCACGAGGTACTGCAGGCCCCTCGCCCAGCGTCTCGAGTCCAGAATGGCCCGTATGCTGTACGCCGGGGACCCCCCGATGTCCAGAGGGGGCGGAGGGACCTCAGGCACCTCATCTTCGTGAAGGGGACCAGCTACCACCGGCCTGAGGAGAGACACATGAAACGAGGGGTTAATACGGTAATAGGAAGGGAGTTGCAACCGATAACACACCTTGTTTATCCTTCTCAGGACTTTGAAGGGCCCCACACACTGCGGCCCCAGCTTCCGGCAGGGCACGCGGAGGGGCAGGTTCCGGGTCGAGAGCCAGACCCTGTCTCCCGGTGCGAACACGGGCGCCTCACTGCGGTGGCGATCAGCACTCCTCTTCTGCCGTGCACTGGCCTCCTTTAGTGAGTCCTGGACGGCTCTCCAGGTCTCCTTGGAGTGCTGAACCCAGTCCTCCACCGCAGGAGCCTCGGTCTGGCTCCAGTGCCATGGTGCCAGGACCGGCTGGTAACCTAACACACACTGAAAGGGTGATATGTTAGTAGAGGAGTGGCGAAGTGAGTTCTGGGCTAATTCAGCCCAGGGTATATACCTCGCCCACTCCCCTGGCCGGTCCTGGCAATACGACCTCAGGAACCTGCCCACCTCCTGGTTCACCCTCTCCGCCTACCCATTGCTCTCGGGGTGATAACCGGAGGTCAAACTGACCGAGACCCCCAGCCGCTCCATAAACGCTCTCCAGACCCTGGATGTGAACTGGGAACCTCGATCAGAGACAATGTCCTCCGGCACCCCGTAGTGCCGGAAGACGTGGGTAAATAGGGCCTCCGCAGTCTGCAGGGCCGTAGGGAGACCGGGCAATGGAAGGAGACGGCAGGACTTAGAGAACCGATCCACAACCACCAGAATCGCTGTGTTCCCCTGAGAGGGGGGAAGATCTGTCAAGAAGTCGATGGACAGGTGCGACCATGGTCGTTGTGGAACGGGGAGGGGCTGTAACTTCCCTCTCGGTAGATGCCTAGGAGCCTTACTCTGGGCACACACCGAACAGGAAGAGACATAGGACCTCACGTCCTTCGCCAAGGTGGGCCACCAGTACTTCCCCCTTAGACTCCGCACTGTCCTCGCCTCACCAGGATGACCCGCAGTAGGTAGCGTGTGCGCCCACCGAATCAAACGATCACGAACACCGAGCGGCACATACATGCGCCCCACGGCACCTGCGTAGGCGCAGGTTCCAACACCAATGCCCGCTCGATGTCCGCGTCCACCTCCCATACCACTGGTGCCACCAGCCTAGACGCTGGAATGATGGGAGTTGGATCGATGGGCCGGTCCTCCGTGTCATAGAGACGGGACAGCGCGTCGGCCTTAGTATTCATTGAACCCGGTCTATAGGAGATGGTAAACCTAAACCGGGCGAAGAACATGGCCCACCTCGCCTGACGCGGATTCAGTCTCCTCGCTGCCCGGATGTACTCCAGGTTTCGGTGGTCGGTCCAGATGAGAAAGGGGTGCTTAGCCCCCTCAAGCCAGTGCTGCCACACCCTCAGAGCTTTGACCACCGCTAGCAACTCCCTGTCCCCCACATCGTAGTTACGCTCCGCCGAACTGAGCTTCTTCGAAAAGAAAGCGCAGGGGCGGAGTTTCGATGGCGTACCCGAGCGCTGTGATAGCACGGCACCCACCCCAGCCTCGGATGCGTCCACCTCCACTACGAATGCTAAAGACGGGTCCGGGTGCGCCAACACGGGTGCGTCGGTGAACAGCGTCTTCAACTTTTTGAAGGCTCCGTCCGCCTCCGTCGACCATCGCAAACGCACTGGCCCCCCCTTCAGCAGTGAGGTAATGGGAGCCGCTACCTGGCCAAAACCCTGGATAAACCTCCGGTAGTAATTGGCAAAGCCTAAGAACCGCTGCACCTCCTTCACCGTGGTTGGAGTCGGCCAATTACGCACGGCCTTAACGCGGTCACACTCCATCACCACCCCCGTGGTGGAAATGCGATAACCCAGAAAGGAGACGGCTCGTTTGGAAAACTCACACTTCTCAGCCTTAACGTATAGGTCATGCTCCAGCAGTCTACCAAGCACCTTGCGCACCAGGGACACATGCGCGGAGCGGGTGGCGGAATATATCAGAATGTCATCGATATAGACAATCACGCCCTGCCCGTGCAGGTCCCTGAGAATCTCGTCAACAAAGGATTGAAAGACGGTTGGAGCATTTTTCAACCCATACGGCATGACGAGGTACTCATAATGGCCTGATGTGGTACTAAAGGCGGTTTTCCACTCGTCTCCCTTCTTGATACGCACCAGATTGTACGCGCTTCTGAGATCCAGTTTTGTGAAGAACTGTGCTCCGTGAAATGATTCCACCGCTGTAGCGATAAGAGGTAGTGGGTAACTAAACCCCACCGTGATAGCGTTTAGACCTCGGTAATCAATGCACGGATGCAGACCTCCCTCCTTCTTCTTCACAAAAAAGAAACTCGAGGAAGCGGGTGAGATGGAGGGCCGAAAGTACCCCTCTCCATAGCCGCCGTCTCCTCCTGTGACAAGGGGTACACGTGACTCTTGGGAAGCGCAGCGTTAACCTGGAGATCTATCGCACAATCCCCCTGTCGATGGGGTGGTAATTTAGTCGCCCTCTTTTTACAAAAAGCGATCGCCAAATCGGCGTATTCAGGGGGAATGCGCACGGTGGACACCTGGTCTGGACTCTCCACCGACGTGGCACCTATGGAAACTCCTAGACACCTCCCTGAACACTCCTCTGACCACTCCTGGAGAAACCCCTGTTTCCACAAAATACGGGGATTGTGACCAGCTAGCCAGGGGACCCCCAGCACCACCGGAAACGCAGGCAAATCAATAAGGAAAAAACGAATGCGTTCCATATGATTCCCCTGCGTTACCATGTCCAGTGGCACCGTAGACTCCCTGACCAGCCCTGACCCTAATGGTCGGCTATCTAGGGAGTGCACGGGGAAGGGGGAATCTAACGGCACCCGCGGAATACCCAGCTTAATGGCAAGTCCACGGTCCATAAAATTCCCAGCTGTGCCTGAATCGACTAGCGCCCTATGCTGGGAAGAGGGAAAAAATTTAGTAAACAAAACAGGTAAAAACACGTGACCAACAGGGGGTTCTGGGTGAGTCTGGTGCTGACTCACCTGAGGTGACCGAGAAGTGTTCTGCCTGCCATCTCGACTCCCAGACTGGCTCCTCCAGCACCGGTTGGCCGTGTGTCCTCTCCGACCACAGCTGGTGCAGGAGGAGCCACCTCCTCCGGTACGCCTTGGCACGCCCCCCCCCCACCTCCATAGGGGTAGGGGCGGGGGTGCACGGGGGTGGAACAGGCAGGACCCTCTCCGAACGCCTATGTTGGTCTGTGTGGCTCCCGATCAGGGACAGCTGGTTATCGTTGTTCCTGATTGGGAGTCATATATTAGGAGTGTGTTTGTCAGCTGGTTTTTGTGGGTTGTTTTATTTCACACTGCTGTATGTAAGTACATAGCCTGTTAAACTATCTACTCGTTCATGTTTATTGTTTTGTCCGTGCCCATCATAATTTAAATAAAATGATGTGAAGTTTGTGACAGAACAACCCACCAAACCAAGACCAAGCAGCGGAGAAAGGAGCGGCAGGTTGAGGATATGGACTATCTTGAGAGATTGAGCTGGGAACAGATTCTGGCCGGAGAGGGCCCGTGGAGGAAGACTGGTGAGGACCAGGAATGCTACCGGGGTACACGACTGGCGAGGAAGCCGGAGAGGCACCCCCAATAAATGTTTTGGGGGGGGCACACGGGTAGTTTGGCTAGGCCAAGGAAGAGCCATAAGCCAGCTACCCGTGAGTATGTGGAGGAGCGTATGGAGTGGAGGGTGACGTGTTTTGCTGAGGCGCGCACAATCTCGCCCATACGCACGCACAGGCCGGTGCGCGCTATTCCAGCCCCTCGCAGATGCCGTGCTAGAGTGGGCATCCAGCCTGGTAGGATGATGCCTGCTCAGCGCGTCTGGTCGCCGGTACGCCTCCTCGGACCAGGCTACCTTACGCCCGCTCTACGCACGGTAACCATCAAACCCCTGCACAGCCCAGTTCGCCCTGTACCAGCACCCCACTCATGCAGGGCTGCTAGTTCCGTCCAGCCAGGACGGGTTGTGCAGGAGGTGCGGTCAAGGCCACCTGTTCGCCTCCATGGTCCAGTCTTTCCGGTTCCCGCCTCTCGTGCTGACCCGGAAGTGAGTACCTCCAGTCTGGCATGACCAGTACCAGCACCACGGATCAAGCTTCCCATGGGTCAGCCTAGCCTGTTCCCGCTCCTCGCACTAGCCATGGGGTGCATGGTTTAAAACTGGCAGTTCCAGTACCAGCACCACGCATTAGGCTTATAGTGCATAATAGTAGTTCCTCTCGGCCGGTTACGGCTTCCTGCACTAGCCCTAGGGTGCGTGTCTTCAGCCTGGTACCTCCTCTACCAGCCCCACGCATCAGGCTTCCAGTGCGTCAGCCCAGCCTCGAGAGTTCGGCAACAGTGTGCAGTCCTGAGTATCCGGCAAGTGTGCAGTCCTGAGTATCCGGCAAGTGTGCAGTCCTGAGTATCCGGCAAGTGTGCAGTCCTGAGTATCCGGCAAGTGTGCAGTCCTGAGTATCCGGCAACAGTGTGCAGTCCAGAGTATCCGGCAACAGTGTGCAGTCCAGAGTATCCGGCACCTGTGTGCAGTCCAGAGTATCCGGCACCAGTGTGCAGTCCAGAGTATCCGGCACCAGTGTGCAGTCCAGAGTATCCGGCACCAGTGTGCAGTCCAGAGTATCCGGCACCAGTGTGCAGTCCAGAGTATCCGGAAAAAGTGTGCAGTCCCGAGTATCCGGCAACAGTGTCCGGTCCGGAACCGAGGGAGTCTGCCTGCGACCCGGAACCGAGGGAGTCTGCCTATGACCCGGAACCGGGTGAGTCTGCCTGCGACCCGGAACTAAAGGAGTCTGCCTGCGACCCGGAACCGAGGGAGTCTGTCAGCGATCCGGAACCAAGTGAGTCTGTATGGGATCTGGAACTGAATAAGTGTTTGATTAACTGTGAACTAAATGAGTCTGCCTACAGCATTAAATGGAATGAGTCTGCCTACGATCCGGAACGGAATGAGTCTGCCTACGACCTGGAACTGAGTGAGTCTGACTACGGTCCGGAGCCAAGCAAGTGTGTCTACAGGTTGGAGGGCAGTAGGCCCGAACCAGAGCCACCTCCAGGATAGGTGGGTTGGGGAGGGGGGGTGTAGCACAAGTGACGTCGTTGACGGCAGCCACCCTCCCTTCCCTCCCTTTTTTTTGTTAAGTGGGTATTTGGTTTTATGTTTTGTTGTGGTATTGGGGATTTTTGTGGTTTCTTTTGTAGGTGCATTTGGGGTTTGCACCTTTAGGGAGGGTACTGTCATGTCCTGACCAGCAGAGGGAGTAGTTGTTTAGTATTTTTGGTCAGGACGTGGCAGAATTACTGTGTTGTATGTGTTTTTCTGGTATTTCTGTTTCTATGTTGGTGTGTGCGGCTCCCGATCAGGGACAGCTGGGTATCGTTGTTCCTGATTGGGAGTCATATATATTAGGAGTGTGTTTGTCACCTGGTTTTTGTGGGTTGTTTTATTTCGCACTGCTGTATGTAAGTACATAGCCTGTGAAACTGTCTAGTCATTCATGTTTATTGTTTTGTCCATGTCCATCGTAATTTAAATAAAATGATGTGGCGCACGCAAGCCGCTGTGTATTGGTCAGATAATGATTTCGAAATATCCTCAGATGAAGGTGAAGTTTGTGACACACAGCTGTAATCACTGCCACAAACAGTTCTAAAAACATGTTTTCACTTTTTCATTATGAGGTATTGTATGTAGATGGTTGAGAAAACAATCTATTTAATCTATTTTGAAATCAGGCTGTAACATAACAAAATGTGGAATAAGTCAAGAGGTATGAATACTTTCTGAAGGCACTCTATTTAACCCACTGAGTCAATACATACAGACTTAAAATCATTTGCCATTTTAATAAATGGAACACTAGTCACTTTAATAATTCCACTTTAATAACGTTTACATATCTTGCATTACTCATCTCATATGTATATACTGTATTCTATACTATCTATTGCATCTTAGCCTATGCCGCTCTGACATTGCTCATCCATATATTTCTATGTTATTATTCAATTCCTTACTTAGACTTGTGTTTTTTAGGTATTTGTTGTGGAATTGTTAGATATTACTTGTTAGATATTGCTGCACTGTCGGAACTAGAAGCACAAGCATTTCGCAATTCTCGCAATAACATCTGCTAACCATGTGCATGTGAACAATACATTTTCATTTGGACTTGATTTGAATCCCTTTTGGCAGCTATTACAGCAGTGAGTCTTTCTGGGAATCTTAGAGCTATGCCCACCTGGATTTTACAATATTTGTCCATTATTCCTTAAAATATTCTTCAGCCTCTGTTAATGTGGTTGTTGATCATTGCTAGACAGTCATTTTGAAGTCTTGCCATAGATTTTCAAGCTGATTTAAGTCCAAACTGTAACTAGGCCCCTCAGGAACATTCACTATAGCTCCTACATACAGTAGGCCTTCTAATCACAACGGACTAAATGTGTTTGAATTGAACAATCAAACTTCTTTTTAAGGCTACTTGTACATTACATCACATCGTCACACAATCCCAACGTTATGTAATCCTCTATTATACAATGATAACGTCTCCCTTAGAATTTTGCTGACATGCATCATTGTATAGTTGACGTACATTCTTGATCCGGGCCCACAGTGGAAGGGAGTTTACCAAGGCACCAACAATGTGACCTATGTGTCAACCTTCCCTGACCCAAATACATGTTGAGACTGAAGTTTCCACCTTGTTCCTCATATGCTGGGTCTGCGGTCCAGAAAAGGGCTTCATATTTCCAACTGAGAAAGTATTTAAACTAGAATTCCAGATCATTGGATCAGATCATCTTGGTATCTCATTCTGAGGAGAGAGTTCCAGGTATCTGTTGAACTTCACTGCCTGTCTAGACCTCTGAACCTGACAAGATGGCAAAGCTTGCTGTGACTCTCTCTACTCTGCTCCTGCTGTTGTTGGCACTGATGACTCTGGGTGAAACTAGTAAATAGGACAGGATCTGTCATCTAATGTGCTGTTCGCTACCATCAGTGTCAAAGCAAATAAAATCAAAGTTTATTTGTCACGTGCACCGAATACAACAGGTGTAGACCTTACAGTGAAACGCTTCCTTACAAGCCCTAGAAGCGATGCCATATACAGTAGTGAGCCTATATACAGTAGAGAGGCTATAACAGTAGTGAGCCTGAATACAGTAGAGAGGCTATAACAGTAGTGAGCCTATATACAGTAGTGAGGCTATAACAGTAGTTATCCTGAATACAGTAGAGAGGCTATAACAGTAGTGAGCCTATATACAGTAGCCTGTGTTGTGCTTGGTGTACGCTAGCCTGTGTTGGGCTTAGTGTACGCTAGCCTGTGCTGAACTTGGTGTAGGCTATCCTGTGTTGGGCTTGGTGTAGGCTAGCCTGTGTTGGGCTTGGTGTAGGCTAGCCTGTGTTGGGATTGGTGTAGGCTAGCCTGTGTTGGGATTGGTGTAGGCTAGCCTGTGCTGGGATTGGTATAGGCTAGAGTGTGTTGGGCTTGGTGTAGGCTAGCCTGTGCTGGACTTGGTGTAGGCTAGCCTGTGTTGGGCTTGGTGTAGGCTAGTGTATTGGGCTTGGTGTAGGCTAGAGTGTGTTGGTCTTGGTGTAGGCTAGAGTTTTTTGGGCTTGGTGTAGGCTAGCCTGTGTTGGGATTGGTGTAGGCTAGAGTGTGTTGGGCTTGGTGTAGGGTAGAGTGTGTTGGGCTTTAAGTAGGCTAGAGTGTGTTGGGCTTGGTGTAGGGTAGAGTGTGTTGGGCTTGGTGTAGGGTAGCCTGTGTTGGGCTTAGTGTACGCTAGCCTGTGTTGGGCTTGGTGTAGGCTAGAGTGTGTTGGGCTTGGTGTAGGCTAGAGTGTGCTGGGCTTGGATTAGGCTAGACTGTGTTGGGATTGGTGTAGGCTAGAGTGTGTTGGAGGAACACTCCCAATGATTAGTGGAATCAGGTGTCTAGTGCTACGGCAATAACAGAAATGTTCACACCTTTTGGTCCCCATTAAGAAACACTGTTCTATCCTATGATTCTATGTGATCTAGTTATAAATATAAGGAGTGTAGGGTGAATTACATGCCAACCACTGTACCTCAATTGAACAATATATCAATTCTACAGTTTAACGCCCTTTAACTCTCATAACCAAAGGATGTGGGAGATATTCCAATCATATAAAAACCTATGTATTTTGATTCAGACAGAATATCTGTGGTCTCTAATTAATAGCCAATATACGTACCCGTTTGTCAATCTAAGTGACAGTCCAAAAAATCCCCATCAAAATACGTCAGTTTAAGCTAGAGATATCAGATTTTTGCATGGGCTGCATCTCAATCCACCACATCCACGTATGTCGGCCTTCCGCATACGCAGTGAAAGATGTCAGACCATGAGAATTCCTCTGTTTTGCTCTACGTCCCCCACAATCCTCACAGGACTCGTCTGAATTCGGTAACACTGATGTGCCAACTTCTGTCTGTAGTGTCTGAACCGTTTGGGCTACAAACTAACACTCCACTAATACCACACGGACTCTCACGAACACGATGGTGTTCTCTGTTTTGCTCTACGACCCCCACAAGTGTCACGGGACTCGTCTGAAGGTACCAATACAAATGAATAGACGTATGGAGGTAGGTTTGTGCCAACAAAAACATGGGGATAAATATGTATCCCAAAAAAAGTTTTAACACCTTTGCTGTGGTTATGTGTGTATGTGTAACCATGTACCCACATCAGTGAATCCACCACAGATCATATCATAGAACATACTGTATGTACAGTTATCAGATGTATGAGTTGGTCTAGGAGGAAACACAGTGCATTGTGCGCCACACAGAGGAGGCTGGTGGAAGGAGCTATAGGAGGACGGGCTCATTCTAATGGAATTCATGAAATGGTACCAAACACATCAAACACATGGAAACAACGTGTTGGACTCTTTTCCATTGATTCCATTCCAGCCATTACAATGAGCCTGTCCTCCTAAAGCCCCTCTCACCAGCCTCCTCTAGCACCACAGTTATAAAGTCTATTGAGTCAAACCATGGAACTGCCCCTGTTTATGTCCTATGAAGCTGTGAAAGGGCACATTTGGGGTGGTGATGTTGATAAAATAAATATGTGATGGTTTGATAGCAAACAAACCAGAAAATCCCCACAGAACCAGTAAAGAACTTTAATTTCACCTCCGGGTGTTGCACTGAGGATGAGCAAGAACTTTTCTTACAAGACGTATGACAACTATGATGACATAATGACCCCAGGGCTCTGAGTTGTAATTCCTAATTCTACAGCTCTGACTGATGGTCAACATTCTATACTAGAGGAACACTCTCCTAACCTGTTGAGCAGGGGAATTTCAAATGGCGACTTTGAAGGTGAACTTTCAGGTGTGACTTTGTTTTGTAAGTAAATACACACAGCAGAGAAATACAAGAGGAATTCAATCTCATATCTGATCAATCTAATTGTCACGTCTGTGTGTGTGTGTGTGTGTGTGTGTGTGTGTGTGTGTGTGTGTGTGTGTGTGTGTGTGTGTGTGTGTGTGTGTGTGTGAGACTTAGACCTCGTGCACTGATGTGCATGGACGTGGGCTGTTAGGTGTAGGTTGTCTTGATAATATGGTTATTTTCTAGGTCAGAGGAACACAGAATGTGTTGATGCCCTCAACTCAAAGGGGGAAAAGTGTTTCTGTGACAACTAAATAGGTCATGATGAAGGGGTTTTAACAGTTCCTCTTTAGTTGTTGCATAACTGTCCCTGTGACAACCACAACATTTTCCCCTTTGAGTTTGTCACACGATGCATTAATTGGGACATTTTATCAGGTTTAAATTAATATTGAGACATTTAACACATGCGACTACCATGCGAAAACTGGGACAAAGTGGGAGGATCCTCTCCATTCACAGAACAATTGAAGACCACTTCAATGAGCTGAAGTGATGAGTAAAAGCTTAACTCTCACACCCACTGATACTTGTTTAATATAACATAGAACTCAAAGGATTCTTGCAATTCAGAAGTTCATGTTTCATATCATTAGCTCTTATTACAGTAAGCTGAGATACATGGAAAAGTACAGTGCCTTCAGAAAGTATTCACACCCCTTGATTTTTCCCACATTTTGTTGTGTTACCGCCTGAAATTAAAATGGATCAAATGTAGATTTTGTGTCACTGGCCTTCACACAATACCCCAAAATGCCAAAGTGGAATTATGTTTCCAGAATTTTTTCAACAAATTAATACAAAAGCAGTCAATAGGTATTCAACACCTTTGTTATGACAAGCCTAAATAAGTTCAGGAATTCAGTTTTGCTAACAACTCACAAAATAAGTTGCATGGACTAACTCTGTGTGCAATAATAGTGTTTAACCTGATTTTTGAATGACTACCTCATCTCTGTACCCTACACATACAATTATGTTTAATGTCCCTCAGTTGAATAGTGAATTTCAAACACAGATTCAACTACAAGGACCAGGGAGGTTTTCTAATGCCTCCCAAAGAAGAGCACCTATTGCTAGATGGGTCAAAATAAAATAAAAAAAGCAGACATTGAAAATCCCTTTGAGCATGGTGAAGTTATTAATTACAATTTGGATGGTGTATCAATACACCCAGTCACTACAAAGATACAAGCGTCCTTCCTAACTCAGTTTCCGGAGAGGACGGAAACCTCTCAGGGATTTCACCATGAGGCCAATAGTGACCTTAAAAAGTTGCAGAGTTGAATAATGGAGAAAACTGAGGATGGATCTACATTGTAGTTACTCCACAATACTAACCTGTGAGGACAGACGATGGGAGATGAGAAGCAAGTACAGGGAGTGAATATTTAATAAATAACGGACATGAAACAAAACAAGGACAGCGTTTGGACAAGAGGAACAAAACGACATTAATGCAGAAACAGGGAAGAAACTGAGGAAGTGACAGATATAGGGGAGACAATCAATAAGGTAACAGAGTCTAGGTGAGTCCCAATAAGTGCTGATGCGCATAACGATTGTGACAGGTGTGCGTAGTGATGGGCCGCCTGGCGCCCTCGAGCACCAGAGAGGGGGAGCGGGAGCAGGCGTGACATAACCTGAATGACAGAATGAAAAGAAGGAAGCCTGTATAGAATAAAAATATTCCAAAACATGCATCCAGTTTGCAACAAGGTACTAAAATAAAACTGCAAAAGATGCTTCAAAGATATTAACTTTATGTCTTGAATATGCGGTGTTATAGTTGTGGCAAATCCAGCACAACACATCACTGAGTATCACTTCATATTTTCAAGCATAGTGGTGGATGCATTATGTTATGGGTATGCTTGTCATCAGCAATGACTAGGGAGTATTTAGGATACAATGAAATGTAATACAGGTAAGCACAGGCAAAATCCTAGAAGAAAACCTGGTTCAGTCTGCTTTCCAACAGACACTGGGAGAGAAATTCATCTTTCAGCAGGACAATAACCTAAAACACAAGGCCAAATATTCACTGGAGTTGTTCACCAAGACGACATGTTCCTGAGTGGCCTAGATACAGTTTTGACTTCAATCAGATTCAAAAAACGTGTTTCCACTTTTTCATTATGAGGTATTGTATGTAGATGGGTGAGAAAACAATCTATTTAATCTATTTTGAAATCAGGCTGTAACATAACAAAATGTGGAATAAGTCAAGAGGTATGAATACTTTCTGAAGGCACTCTATTTAACCCACTGAGTCAATACATACAGACTTGAAATCATTGTCCATTTTAATAAATGGAACACTAGTCACTTTAATAATTCCACTTTAATAACGTTTACATATCTTGCATTACTCATCTCATATGTATATACTGTATTCTATACTATCTATTGCATCTTAGCCTATGCCGCTCTGACATTGCTCATCCATATATTTCTATGTTATTATTCAATTCCTTACTTAGACTTGTGTTTTTTAGGTATTTGTTGTGGAATCTTTAAATATTACTTGTTAGATATTGCTGCACTGTCGGGACTAGAAGCACAAGCATTTCACTATACTCGCAATAACATCTGCTAACCATGTGTATGTGAACAATACATTTTGATTTGGATTTGATTTGAATCACTTTTGGCAGCTATTACAGCGGTGAGTCTTTCGGGGGTCCCTAAGAGCTTTGCACACCTGGATTTTACAATATTTGTCCATTATTCCTTAAAATATTCTTCAGCCTCTGTTAAGTTGGTTGTTGATCATTGCTAGACAGTCATTTTGAAGTCTTGCCATAGATTTTCAAGCTGATTTAAGTCCAAACTGTAACTAGGCCCCTCAGGAACATTCACTATAACTCCTACATACAGTAGGCCTTCTAATCACAAAGGACTAAATGTGTTTGAATTGAACAATCAAACTTCTTTTTAAGGCTACTTGTACATTACATCACATCGTCACACAATCCCAACGTTATGTAATCCTCTATTATACAATGATAACGTCTCCCTTAGAATTTTGCTGACATGCATCATTGTATATTTCACGTAAATTCTTGATCCGGGCCCACAGTGGAAGGGAGTTTACCAAGGTACCAACAATGTGACCTATGTGTCAAACTTCCCTGACCCAAATACATGTTGAGACTGAAGTTTCCACCTTGTTCCTCATACGCTGGGTCTGCGGTCCAGAAAAGGGCTTAATATTTCCAACTGAGAAAGTATTTAAACTAGAATTCCAGATCATTGGATCAGATCATCTTGGTATCTCATTCTGAGGAGAGAGTTCCAGGTATCTGTTGAACTTCACTGCCTGTCTAGACCTCTGAACCTGACAAGATGGCAAAGCTTGCTGTGACTCTCTCTACTCTGCTCCTGCTGTTGTTGGCACTGATGACTCTGGGTGAAACTAGTAAATAGGACAGGATCTGTCGTCTAATGTGCTGTTCGCTACCATCAGTGTCAAAGCAAATCAAATCAAAGTTTATTTGTCACGTGCACCGAATACAACAGGTGTAGACCTTACAGTGAAATGCTTCCTTACAAGCCCTAGAAGCGATGCCATATACAGTAGTGAGCCTATATACAGTAGAGAGGCTATAACAGTAGTGAGCCTGAATACAGTAGAGAGGCTATAACAGTAGTGAGCCTATATACAGTAGAGAGGCTATAACAGTAGTGAGCCTGACTATAGTAGAGGCTATAACAGTAGTGAGCCTATATACAGTAGTGAGGCTATAACAGTAGTGATCCTGAATACAGTAGAGAGGCTATAACAGTAGTGAGCCTATATACAGTAGCTTGTGTTGTGCTTGGTGTACGCTAGCCTGTGTTGGGCTTAGTGTACGCTAGCCTGTGCTGAACTTGGTGTAGGCTATCCTGTGTTGGGCTTGGTGTAGGCTAACCTGTGTTGGGCTTGGTGTAGGCTAGCCTGTGTTGGGATTGGTGTAGGCTAGCCTGTGTTGGGATTGGTGTAGGCTAGCCTGTGCTGGGATTGGTATAGGCTAGAGTGTGTTGGGCTTGGTGTAGGCTAGCCTGTGCTGGACTTGGTGTAGGCTAGCCTGTGTTGGGCTTGGTGTAGGCTAGAATGTATTGGGCTTGGTGTAGGCTAGAGTGTGTTGGTCTTGGTGTAGGCTAGAGTGTGTTGGGCTTGGTGTAGGCTAGCCTGTGTTGGCATTGGTGTAGGCTAGAGTGTGTTGGGCTTGGTGTAGGGTAGAGTGTGTTGGGCTTTAAGTAGGCTAGAGTGTGTTGGTCTTGGTGTAGGGTAGAGTGTGTTGGGCTTGGTGTAGGGTAGCCTGTGTTGGGCTTAGTGTACGCTAGCCTGTGTTGGGCTTGGTGTAGGCTAGAGTGTGTTGGGCTTGGTGTAGGCTAGAGTGTGCTGGGCTTGGATTAGGCTAGACTGTGTTGGGATTGGTGTAGGCTAGAGTGTGTTGGGCTTGGTGTAGGCTAGAGTGTGTTGGGCTTGGTGTAGGCTAGCCTGTGTTGGGCTTGGTGTAGGCTAGCCTGTGTTGGTCTTGGTGTAGGCAAGTCTGTGTTGGGCTTGGTGTAGGCTAGCCTGTGTTGGGCTTGGTGTAGGTTAGCCTGTGTTGGGATTGGTGTAGGCTAGCCTGTGTTGGGATTGGTGTAGGCTAGAGTGTGTTGGGCTTGGCGTAGGCTAGCCTGTGTTGGTCTTGGTATAGGCTAGCCTGTGTTGGGCTTGGTGTAGGCTAGCCTGTGCTGGGATTGGTGTGGCCTGTGCCCACATTTCCCTCCTTTCCCACACAGGGCCAATGCAGTCATGTTTGCTCGGTAGGCTAATCCTTCTTTAATGAAATGATTTCATCATGAGGAGAGGAAGAAAACAACTCATTGAATCATACTTAAGACATCATTATCATTATAACATGACAAAAGAAACCTACGCTGATAATAACTTATTGACCACCATATATTATTAATTGCTATTTCATTACTGTATAAATAGGGTTATTGGACTCGCTGGGCTGTCCACGTGCAACATGAATGCTCACGGCAGATGTTGGATCAATATCCACCTTCGTGACATGGCACGCAGGCACGCAGGCACACATAAACACACACAAACACACATACACACACCACTTAAAGATAATGCTCTGTAAATCTCTCAGTAAGGGCTGTAATGAAGGTCACCGGACTAGTTAACGTTTCATCTAAACTCTCTGCTTCCTGATGTGTGTGTGCCTGTGTTTGTGTGTATATATTTGTGTGTGTTTCTTGTTAAGGGTTCAGGATAGAATTGTAGCAGGTATACAATCACCCACAGACTGGGTTTAAAACTCATAGTCTTTTAGACTTTACAGTTTGATTTTCTATAATTTGACAGGTTCTGCTTCCCTCAAGTGGCTAGAGTGAGACTTACACTAAACAGGATAAGGACCGTCAGAGCCCTGTTCTGAGAATCAGGTTTGAGGAGTCGCGAGGTAACTTTGGTCAACTCTGAGTTCAACTCCTTCAAATAAGAAGCTATTTAGAACCTGGTTCAAGGAGAACCCTTTTGGGCTCCATGTATGACCCTTTCCAGAACCCAAAATGGATCTATGTGGAAATAAAAAAGGTTTCATACCCATCTAACGGCCTGTCATATTGATTTAAGTGGGAAAACACATCATGATCTACATCACACGGGGTCAATGAACAGCTGTTCCTGATCGGGAGCCACACAGGCCAACAAAGAAACAGACATACTAGAAAAACCATACAACATAAAAATTTAATTTCTGCCACGTCCTGACCAAAATACTACACAACTACTGCCTCTGCTGGTCAGGACGTGACAGAAATTCCATTTTTAGTTCTTCTTTTATAAATCAGAGTTCAACCTACACCTTAATTCATCTGGGTCTGTGAAACTGGTCCATTAATTCTGAAGGATAGGCGTCACGCTAGCGGGACACCTGGCGACAACATCCGGTGAAATTGGAGGGCGCACAATTAAAATAAATATTCGTAATATTAAACATTCATGAACATACAACTATCTTATACCATTTAAAAGCTTAAATTATTAACTGCGTAGTCCGATTTACAATAGGCTTTACTGTGAACGCATACCATGCGATTGTCTGGGGACGGCACCCCACATCCACATATTTTTCAACAAGCACAGGCTTCACAAAATCACAAATAGCGATTAAATGAATCTCTTACTTTTGAAAATCTTCCTCTGTTTGCAATCCCAAGGGTCCCAGCTACAACATGAATGGTTGTTTTGTTAGAGAAAATCCTTCTTTATATCCATTAAATAGGCTTTAATATGATACTTGTGCTTTGTCTTTTACAAATGAGTCATATTTTATATAAATTGATTAATCTATTTATTTATTTAAACATGTTGTACATGTTTTGGTTCATGTTTGTAAATTGTGATTTCCATCACTATCTGAGATGCAGAGTACATGGTGTTTTCATAGCTCAGATGTTTGATATTGTAACGGACGTCGTAGTAATTGGACCAAGGCGCAGCGGGTTGAGTGCTCATCTTAACTTTTATTGTGAACACGACTAATAAACAAACGAACAGTCTTGTAGGCTCACACAGCAGTACAAAGAACAACCTCCCACAATTCCCATGACAAACACATTCCTAATTATAGGACCTTCAATCAGAGGCAACGATAGACAGCTGCCTCCAATTGAAGGCCCCAATCCCAATTACCTAAACACAGATCTAAACACCCTAGAACAGACATAGAAATATACAAACATAGAACAATGAACAAACCCCGGAATACATAAATGAAACACCCCTCTACATACACACACACCCCAAACCGTATAAAACAAATACCCCCTGCCACGTCCTGACCAAACTATGATAACAAATAACCCCTTTACTGGTCAGGACGTGACAGATATTCCTATTTAATTGTCCAATGGACGAGGCCTAACAAATATAGTCTGTTTAGCAAATATGAAAATAGCTATGTATTTTTGTTGCTGTAAATTCACCAATATATTTATACTAGCTGTACGCCACCCTATGGCTGTAAATCTATTTGAAACATTTAGATTTTTTTTATCACTGTTTATGTGTTGAACTATTGAATTCTCACAGGAAACAAATTTGGTTGCAAATGCAGAATGAGAACTTCCAGAACTGGAATTTCACTGCTTTGATAGTAGAGACAACAGTGTGTGTTGTGACACAGTTTGGAATTTGGGAATGTAACACTGATTGACGACTCAGTGCTGATGTCATTGGCTCCTCTTGGTTTTGCTACCTTTATAGATGAATATGAACAGCTCTTGTAAATAGTCATATATCTGATTGTTTTGAATGAATATGCATTTGTCACAACATCAACTCTTGCCTAAAACCTGCAAAGGAACAAGAAGAAACAGTATGAAACTGCTCTTGTTAGCCAGGTAGAAGTTATTGAACATTGTATACAACCATCAAGGCCAGGTCTATGTAGATTTCAATGTAATCCAAAAAGAACAACTTGGAGCTTAAACACCATTGACATCCAAAGTGAATGTACTGTATGTCATCTCTACAAGGCCTTTGGAATAGGAGTGTTTTTATAAGAAACACTGTGAGAGTATTTCACCCTCTGGTGACCTCTCATGGTGTAGTGTCCTCTATAGTTACTACATCCACCCACTGGTGACCTCTCATGGTGTAGTGTCCTCTACAGTTACTACATCTGCCCACTGGTGACCTCTCATGGTGTAGTGTCCTCTATAGTTACTACATCCACCCACTGGTGACCTCTCATGGTGTAGTGTCCTCCACTGTTACTACATCCACCCACTGGTGACCTCTCATGGTGTAGTGTCCTCTACAGTTACTACATCCACCCACTGGTGACCTCTCATGGTGTAGTGTCCTCTACAGTTACTACATCTACCCACTGGTGACCTCTCATGGTGTAGTGTCCTCTATAGTTACTACATCCACCCACTGGTGACCTCTCATGGTGTAGTGTCCTCTACAGTTACTACATCTACCCACTGGTGACCTCTCATGGTGTAGTGTCCTCTACAGTTACTACATCTACCCACTGGTGACCTCTCATGGTGTAGTGTCCTCTACAGTTACTACATCTACCCACTGGTGACCTCTCATGGTGTAGTGTCCTCTACAGTTACTACATCCACCCACTGGTGACCTCTCATGGTGTAGTGTCCTCTACAGTTACTACATCCACCCACTGGTGACCTCTCATGGTGTAGTGTCCTCTACAGTTACTACATCCACCCACTGGTGACCTCTCATGGTGTAGTGTCCTCCACTGTTACTACAGGCTGGTTATTATACAACCTGGATTCAAACCAGGCTGTCTGTAGTGACGCCTCAAGCACTGAGATGCAGTGTCTTAGACCGCTGCGGCACTCAGGAGCCCCACTCATACCACACAAGATGAATACACAAAAGAAGTGAGAATTCTTAGTAAAATATAAATGATTTATTATAGATATAAAATGAACAGTAACTGTTAAATGTAACAGATTTGATCAATGATCTGATCATACACAAGACCTTTATCAATAAAAGGGTTAAAACGTGCGATTTCTGATGCTCATAGAACAAGATCATACCATTAAACTCTGCCAACACAGAGATTATTTCATATACAAATAGGTTATATAACATAATAAACTGGGTGGTTCCAGCCCTGAATGCTGATTGGCTGACAGCTGTGGTATGTCAGACCGTATACTATCGGTATGACAATAAATCATATTTTTACTGCTCTAATTATGTTAGTAACCAGTTTATAATAGCAATAAGGCTCCTCGGTGGTTTGTCATATGTGGCCAATATACTACGGCTAAGGGCTGTGTCCAGGTGCTCCAGGTTGCTTATATTCTTCATTTATTATACTTTTCAGTACAGAAAAATGTCTGATAAAATTCAGGTAGTTGGATAAACTTAGAGATAGCAGGGTTCCAGCATGTTCGCATTCTCCTCCGTTAATGAAGGTAGCAACATGAACTCTTCGTCCCGTGTACCCTTGTGATGAGTACTATTCCTATGACCTTTTCTTGTTCAATCCTTCCGCTCTCTCCCTGTAGAGAAGAAATAAAGTTATGTCATCCATTTCTTACAACCATCGTTTTACCTAATATCCTTATCATAAACCCTACACACACTGTCAGTATAATTCAATTCCATGGAACCAAATCATTTTTTCCTGAATAAATATGAATGAATTCTTACCTCAGCATGCGAACAGCTTTTATAACCCAGCCCTTGGTGGGATCCACACAAGGGAATCTCCCTCTGACAGTGTGGAAACTGGAAGAGAACATGTTGAAGAGACAACATCAGTCAATCATCAGTGCTTTATAGGCTAACATCTCTATAATATCACATTGCAAAATAAATCAACACAAATAATATCAAGCTATCAAATTGTATTACTTCTGTTATACAATTATTTTATACTTAATGATATACTTAAATTGATGAAATAATACATGTACTACAATTCCTCTTTTCATTTGTCTCAGACCTATTAAGCACAGTTCTACTGTTAGACCTTCCAAAGTCACTCACATGATAGCATGAATGTTGCACTCGTCAGTCATTGTCGGTACAGAAAAGCCACGGATGAGACCAATGTCTATCCTACCCTGGGAGTAACGTGTACAACAGCCTGTAAGAAAACCTATTGAGAAAAAAGACAAGAAATGTTATCATGTATAGGAATTAAAAAACATTTTCTAAAAAACAAGGAGAGAGGGAGACAGAGGCAGGCAGGCAGGCAGGCAGGCAGGCAGGCAGGCAGGCAGGCAGGCAGGCAGGCAGGCAGACAGACACAGACAGACAGACAGACAGACAGACAGACAGACAGACAGACAGACAGACAGACAGACAGACAGACAGACAGACAGACAGACAGACAGACAGACAGACAGACTAAGACACAACTTTCACAGCAGAATATTGACCTCGTTTAGCTGCAGAAACCTCAGTAGTGAACAGCCCCACAGCCAGGAGCACGAGCAGCACAATAACAGGGGCTCTGATCTGGGCCATCTCTTCTTCTGTGGTGCTGTAGTTAGTGATGTGATGAGCTGCTGTCTTGTCTTCAGAAAGAGAGCTTCAGTGGCTGTGTGAGGTCCTACTCATCACCAGAGCTATATATACACTCCTGGTGCAGGTAGAGAGTGAAATGGGCTTTCCTACCCACGCCTTAACACCAAAGTTCCACGGCAGAAGTTCCCCATCACTTTCCCCAATGAGCAAAAAAGGGAAACAAGATTCTTGAACAGAACAAGAGGGAGACTGTTTGAACAACTTTTACATGTTTATTTATATACAGCATTTATTCTGAGCTGATTGAAATGCACAACAATATATGTTTATCTAAATGCTTGTACCTTTGTTGAGGTCTCCTACATTTTTTGATTATGTTAAGTGAGTTTGTGTTTTATATTATATCTCAGTATTTCTTTATCCTGGTGCTGGGGACCCAAAGGGTTTAGTTTTGCCCCTAGTGCTACACACCTGATTCCACTAATTACCTCATCATCAAAACGCTGCTCAGACGTTGCATGCATCAACCAAAGGTTGTGTGGCATTCCCGCTCAGCCCAGTCCAAACAGTTCGCTGCTCTGGCACCCCAATGGTGGAACAAGCTCCCTCACGACTCCAGGACAGCGGAGTCAATCGCCACCTTCCGGAGACACCTGAAACCCCACCTCTTTAAGGAATACCTGGGATAGGATAAAGTAATCCTTCTAACCCCCCCCCCCTTAAAGATTTAGATGCACTATTGTAAAGTGGTTGTTCCACTAGATATCATAAGGTGAATGCACCAATTTGTAAGTCGCTCTGGATAAGAGCGTCTGCTAAATGACTTAAATGTAATGTAAATGTAATGTCATCGACCGTGTTGTCAAGCACCAGATTGCTATTAGAACATGTGGTTAGCTCATACGTAAAATACCTATCCAGGCATTGTAAGATGGAGCATGCATCAGCAACGCCCAGGCAGAGGAGCACTCCCAATGATTAGTGGAATCAGGTGTCTAGTGCTACTTTTCTTACAAGACGTATGACAACTATGATGACATAATGACCCCAAGGCTCTGAGTTGTAATTCCTAATTCTACAGCTCTGACTGATGGTCAACATTCTATACTAGAGGAACACTCCCCTAACCTGTTGAGCAGGGGAATTTCAAATGGCGACATAGAAGGGGAACTTTCAGGTGTGACTTTGTTTTGTAAGTAAATACACACAGCAGAGAAATACAAGAGGAATTCAATCTCATATCTGATCAATCTAATAGTCACGTGTGTGTGTGTGTGTGTGTGTGAGTGTGTGTGTGTGTGTGTGTGTGTGTGTGTGTGTGTGTGTGTGTGTGTGTGTGTGTGTGTGTGTGTGTGTGTGTGTGTGTGTGTGTGTGTGTGTGTGTGTGTGTGTGTGTGTGTGTGTGAGAGACTTACCTCGTGCACTGATGTGCATGGACGTGGGCTGTTAGGTGTAGGTTGTCTTGATAATATGGTTATTTTCCAAGTCAGAGGAACACAGAATGTGTTGATGCCCTCAACTCAAATGGGGAAAAGTGTTTCTGTGACAACTAAATAGGTCATCTGTCACGTCCTGACCAGTGAAAAGGGTCATTTGCCATAGTAGAATGGTCAGGGCGTGGCAGGGGGGTGGTTTTGTGTGTTTTGGGGGTTTTGTTTCCAGGGGAATTTGTTCTAGTTTTCTATTTCTATGTTTCGTTTTCCATGTTCGGCTGAGTATGGTTTCCAATCAGAGGCAGATGTCTTTAATTATCTCTGATTGGAAGCCATACTTAGGCAGCCTGTTTTCCTTTGGGTTTTGTGGGTGGTTATTTTCCGTTTAGTTGTTGTACCTGACGGAACTGTTGGTCGTTTTGTTATTTTTGTAAAGTGTTCTTCATTAAAGAATTAAGAAAGAGCACTAGCCACGCTGCGCCTTGGTCAATTCAATACGACGCTTGTGACATCATCATAAAGGGGTTTTAATAGTTCCTCTTCAGTTGTTGCATCACTGTCCCACAGCCTTTTCCCCCTTGAGTTAGTCACGATGCATTAATTGGGACATAATCATGTTTATATAAATATTGAGACATTTAACACATTGGTGCTGTTTTTTTGCAATTTATAACCTTACACAACTACCATGTGAAAACTGGGACAAAGTGGGAGGATCCTCTCCATTCACAGAACAATTGAAGACCACTTCAATGAGCTGAAGTGATGAGTAAAAGCTTAACTCTCACACCCACTGATACTTGTTTAATATAACATAGAACTCAAAGGATTCTTGCAATTCAGAAGTTCATGTTTCATATCATTAGCTCTTATTACAGTAAGCTGAGATACATGGAAAAGTACAGTGCCTTCAGAAAGTATTCCACATGTTTTGTTACAGCCTGAAATTAAAATGGATCAAATTGAGATTGTGTGTCACTGGACTACACAATATACCCCAACAAATGTTCAACAAATTAATAAAAAATGTGTCAATAAGTATTCAACCCCTTTGTTATGGGCAGCCAAAATAAGTTCAGGAGTAAATATTGGCTTAACTCATTATTGCACACAGTGAGTCCGTGCAACTGATCAAGTTTAATGTAAGACGCCGACAGTGTCGAAGTAAAAAAAGTTTTACTCGAACAAGGACAGGTCAAGGGCAGGCAGAGGTCAGAATCCAGATAGGAGGGGCAAAGGTACAGTACGGCAGGCAGGCTCAGGTCAGGGCAAGCAGGTCAAAACCGGAAAACTAGAATACAGGGATTATAGCAAAGACAGGAGCAAGGGAAAAAACGCTGGTAGGTTTGAACGAACAAAAAGAACTGGCAACAGAAAACACAGGTATAAATACACAGGGGATAATGGAGAAGATGAGTGACACCTGGAGGAGGGAGGAGACAATCAAAGATAGGTGCCACAGATCAGGGTGTGACAATCGTGTTTAACCTGATTTTTGAATGACTGCCTCATGTCTGTACCCCACACATACAATTATGTTTAATGTCCCTCAGTTGAATAGTGAATTTCAAACACAGATTCAACTACAAAGACCAGGGAGGTTTTCTAATGCCTCTCAAAGAAGAGCACCTATTGCTAGATGGGTCAAAATAAAATAAAAAAAGCAGACATTGAAAATCCCTTTGAGCATGGTGAAGTTATTAATTACAATTTGGATGGTGTATCAATACACCCAGTCACTACAAAGATACAAGCGTCCTTCCTAACTCAGTTTCCGGAGAGGACGGAAACCTCTCAGGGATTTCACCATGAGGCCAATAGTGACCTTAAAAAAGTTACAGAGTTGAATAATGGAGAAACTGAGGATGGATCTACATTGTAGTTACTCCACAATACTAACCTGTGAGGACAGACGATGGGAGATGAGAAGCAAGTACGGGGGGGGAGGAGGAATTAATAAATAACGAACATGAAACAAAACAAGGACTGTGTCTGGACAAGGGGAACAAAATGACATCAATGCTGACACGGGGAAGAAACTGAGGAAGTGACAGATATAGGGGAGACAATCAAGGCTACCGGGAGTAGCCTTCAAGGTTCTCCTAATCTCGGGGGAAAGGAACAGGCAGCGCTGGATAGTGATTAACAGTGGTGGGAAGTCCGGGGAGGGATACTGTTCACCTACTGTTTGTGTGGAGGTGTGTGCGTAAGCGGAGAGAGAGGATAAAATGAACTTCTTTGTTAATGTTGGGCAGAACGATCTCTGAATAAACCGTACGAAACTTTGCAGAAAGCTGAGTCCTTGCCTAATTATTAACCCATTGTCTTACAAACCTTGGGAATTAGTGAAGGCTTATTGATTGTTAATTATTACCATTGGTATAGAATAATTCCTTTGACAAGGTGAGTCCCAATAAGTGCTGATGCGCGTAATGATGGTGACAGGTGTGCGTAGTGATGGGCCGCCTGGCGCCCTCGAGCACCAGAGAGGGGGAGCGGGAGCAGGCGTGACATAACCTGAATGACAGAATGAAAAGAAGGAAGCCTGTACAGAATAAAAATATTCAAAAATATGCATCCAGTTTGCACCAAGGTACTAAAGTAAAACTGCAAAAGATGCTTCAAAGAAATTAACTTTATGTCTTGAATACGAAGCGTTATAAGAGAACTTAGTTCAGTCTGCTTTCCAACAGACACTGGGAGACAAATTCATCTTTCAGCAGGACAATAACTTAACCAAGCGTCCCACCAACTCAACAGCCAGTTGAATCCCGTGGCGCGTTATTCAAATACCTTAGAAAGGCTATAACAGTAGAGAGGCTATATACAGTAGTGAGGCTATAACAGTAGCGAGGCTATATACAGTAGAGAGGCTATAACAGTAGCGAGGCTATAACAGTAGTGAGGTTATAACAGTAGAGAGACTATAACAGTAGAGAGACTATAACAGTAGCAAGGCTATAACCGTAGAGTGACTATAACAGTAGAGAGGCTATAACAGTAGAGAGACTATAACCGTAGCAAGGCTATATACAGACACTGGTTAGTCAGGCTAATTGAGGTAGTACGTACATGTAGGTGTGGTTAAAGTGACTATGCATATCTGATAAACAGAGAGAAGCAGTAGCGTAAAAGAGGGGTTAGCGGGTGGTGGGAGGCGGGACACAATGCAGATAGTCCGGGTAGCCATTTGATTACTTGTTCAGGAGTCTTATGGCTTGGGGGTAAAAGCCTCTTGGACCTAGACTTGATATGTGATATGATTTGACTTGATTAGATCCGCTAGATGCAGGCCAGAGTGTGCAAGGGGGTATTGAATGTGTCACTGTCTGTCACCTTGGCTCATCCATTGTGACACCTCCCTTGGTTGTCGTTTGGCATATTCATGTTCATTGTGGTCACCAAATGTTTCTCTTGACCTGTGTTGTAAACTTTCATTCATAAGATCGGTTTTAACAACCTCATGGTGGGTATAGGGAAACTTGAGTATCAAGAAGTAGCATAAACCTATCCATGTTACATTGAACTGGGTGAATGGAATATGAATGACTGTCATCCAACACGCTGTAATAGAAGTAAGGCCATCCTCATCAAAAAATAATTGTCCTCCCTCATCATAAACGCACTGACAACCACTGCTTGGTGTAGGCTAGAGTGTGTTGGGCTTGGTGTAGGCTAGAGTGTGTTGGGCTTGGTGTAGGCTAGTCTGTGCTGGGTTTGGTGTAAGCTAGTCTGTGCTGGGCTTGGTGTAGGCTAGAGTGTGCTGGGCTTGGTGTAGGCTTGCCTGTGTTGGGCTTGGTGTAGGCTAGCCTGTGTTGGGATTGGTATAGGCTAGAGTGTGTTGGGCTTGGTGTAGGCTAGTCTGTGCTGGGTTTGGTGTAAGCTAGTCTGTGCTGGGCTTGGTGTAGGCTAGAGTGTGCTGGGCTTGGTGTAGGCTAGAGTGTGCTGGACTTGGTGTAGGCTAGAGTGTGTTGGGCTTGGTGTAGGCTAGAGTGTGCTGGGCTTGGTGTAGGCTAGCCTGTGTTGGGCTTAGTGTAGGCTAGAAATGATCAGTCTATAATTTTAATGGTAGGTTTATTTGAACAGTGAGAGACAGAATAACAACAAAAAAATCCAGAAAAACGCATGTCAAAAATGTTATAAAATGATTTTCATTTTAATGAGGGAAATAAGTATTTGACCCCCTCTGCAAAACATGACTTAGTACTTGGTGGCAAAACCCTTGTTGGCAATCACAGAGGTTAGATGTTTCTTGTAGTTGGCCACCAGGTTTGCACACATCTCAGGAGGGATTTTGTCCCACTCCTCTTTGCAGATCTTCTCCAAGTCATAAAGGTTTCGAGGCTGACGTTTGCCAACTCGAACCTTCAGCTCCCTCCACAGATTTTCTATGGGATTAAGGTCTGGAGACTGGCTAAGCCACATTTGACAGTACATGGCCCCGTCAAATGATGCGGTGAAGTTGTCCTGTCCCCTTAGCAGAAAAACACCCCCAAAGCATAATGTTTCCACCTCCATGTTTGATGGTGGAGATGGTGTTCTTGGGGTCATAGGCAGCATTCCTCCTCCTCCAAACACTGCAAGTTGAGTTGATGCCAAAGAGCTCCATTTTGGTCTTATCTGACCACAACACTTTCACCAGTTGTCCTCTGAATCATTCAGATGTTCATTGGCAAACTTCAGACGGGCATGTATATGTATTCTTGAGCAGGGGGACCTTGCGGGCGCTGCAGGATTTCAGTCCTTCACGGTGTAGTGTGTAACCAATTGTTTTCTTGGTGACTATGGTCCCAGGTGCCTTGAGATCATTGACAAGATCCTCCCGTGTAGTTCTGGGCTGATTCCTCACCATTCTCATGATCATTGCATCCCCACGAGGTGAGATCTTGCATGGAGCCCCAGGCTGAGGGTTATTGAAAGTTCTTTTGTGTTTCTTCCATTTGCGAATAATCGCAACAAATGTTGTCACCTTCTCACCAAGCTGCTTGGCGATGGTCTTGTAGCCCATTCCAGCCTTGTGTAGGTCTACAATCTTGTCCGTGACATCCTTGGAGAGCTCTTTGGTCTTGGCCATGGTGGAGAGTTTGGAATTTGATTGATTGATTGCTTCTGTGGACATGTGTCTTTTTTACAGGTAACAATCTGCGGTTAGGAGCACTCCCTTTAAGAGTGTGCTCCTAATCTCAGCTCGTTACCTGTATAAAAGACATCTGGGTGCCAGAAATCTTTCTGATTGAGAGGGGGTCAAATACTTATTTCCCTCATTAAAATGCAAATCAATTTATAACATTTTTGACATGCGTTTTTCTGGATAGTTTTGTTGTTATTCTGTCTCTCACTGTTCAAATAAACCTATCATTAAAATTATACACTGATCCTTTCTTTATCAGTGGGCAAACGTACAAAATCAGCAGGGGATCAAATACTTTCCCCCCCCACTGTAGGAGAGGGACCGTCAGAGCCCTGTTCTGAGAATCAGGTTTGAGGAGTTTGCGAGGTGACTTAAGTCTACTCTGAGTTCAACTCCTTCAAACAAGAAGCTATTTAGAATCTGGTTCAAGGAGAACCCTTTTGGGCTCCATGTACGACCCTTTCCACAGAGGGTTCTACATGGAACCCAAAATGGATCTATGCGGAAATTAAAAAGGTTTCATACCCGTCTAACGGCCTGTCAGATTGATTTAAGTGGGAAAACACATCATGATCTACATCACACCGGGTCAATGAACTGCCACCCGATCATCCCTTCCCAGCGATCTCTCCTCATCTGGGTGAAGAAAATCATAATTTACTGGGTCCTGTTTGTCAACAGGGTGTTCATTCTGTTTGATACTGCTGTTGATCTTTCAGCAATAGTTGACTATATAAAAACTATCTCTGGAAATAATAGCACTTCACACCTCAATGAATGTCACTGCTACTGGCTCTTCAAATGGACTGTATTACACAAAGGAGGCACGTCTTTCTGTCAAAATGATCTGCATGTTTCATCATCTCTGCTTGATGGTGGGGTCAAGCTGGGCCACCGTGGACTACCTGCGTAGACACGTTAAAGGTTAGGCTAAATCTGGGATTTTGAGTGTTACATGAAATTGTAACGCTCCTCTTCGCTGTCGGAAAAAGTGGACCAATACGCAGCGGGTTGCGTGCTCATCATATTTTATTTTAATGTGAACACCAAGAAAAAAACAAGAAACAATAGACCGACAGGAGCAGTTTATCAGGCTAACATAAAGCAGTGCTAAATCAACAACCCACAAACCCCAGGTGAACAACACACTCCTAATATATGACTCCCAATCAGGAACAACGATAACCAGCTATTCCTGATCGGGAGCCACACAGGCCAACAAAGAAACAGACATACTAGAAAAACCATACAACATAAAAATGGAATTTCTGCCACGTCCTGACCAAAATACTGCACAACTACTGCCTCTGCTGGTCAGGACGTGACAGAAATTCCATTTATAGTTCTTCTTTTATAAATCAGAGTTCAACCTACACCTTAATTCATCTTGGTCTGTGAAACTGGTCCATTAATTCTGAAGGATAGGCGTCACGCTAGCGGGACACCTGCCGACAACATCCGGTGAAATTGGAGGGCGCACAATTCAAATAAATAATCGGAATATTAAACATTCATGAACATACAAGTATCTTATATCATTTAAAAGCTTAAATTATTAACTGCGTAGTCCGATTTACAATAGGCTTTACAGTGAAAGCATACCATGCGATTGTCTGGGGACGGCGCCCCACATCAACATATTTTTCAACAAGCACAGGCTCCACAAAATCACAAATAGCGATTAAATGAATCTCTTACTTTTGAAAATCTTCCTCTGTTTGCTATCCCAAGGGTCCCAGCTACAACATGAATGGTCGTTTTGTTAGAGAAAATCCTTCTTTATATCCATTAAATAGGCTTTAATATGATACTTGTGCTTTGTCTTTTACAAACGACTCATATTTTATATAAATTGATGAATCTATTTATTTATTTAAACATGTTGCACATGTTTTGGTTCATGTTTGTAAATTGTGATTTCCATCTCTATCTGAGATGCAGAGTACCTTGAACCAGGTTCTAAATAGCCTCCAGTGGTGTGGAGGCTGTGCTTTGGCAAAGTGGGTGGGGTTATCTCCTACCTGTTTGGCCCTGTCCGGGGGTTTCATCGGATGGGGCCACAGTGTCTCCTGACCCCTCCTGTCTCAGCCTCCAGTATTTATGCTGCAGTAGTTTATGTGTCGGGGGGCTAGGGTCAGTCTGTCACATCTGGAGTATTTCTTGTCTTTTCCGGTGTCCTGTGTGAATTTAAATATGCTCTCTCTAATTCTCTCTTTCTCTTTCTTTCTTTCTCTCTCTCGGAGGACCTGAGCCCTAGCACCATGCCTCAGGACTACCTGGCTTGATGACTCCTTGCTGTCCCCAGTTCACCTGGCCGTGCTGCTGCTCCAGTTCCAACTGTTCTGCCTACAGCTATGGAACCCTGACCTGTTCACCGGACGTGCTACCTGTCCCAGACCTGTTGTACCAGACCTGCTGGAACCCTGACCTATTCACCGGACGTGCTACCTGTCCCAGACCTGCTTTTTTCAACTCTCTAAAGACAGCAGGAGCGGTAGAGATACTCTCAAAGATCGGCTATGAAAAAGCCAACTGACACTTACTCTTGTGTTACTGACTTGTTGCACCCTCGATAACTACTATGATTATTATTATTTGACAATGCTGGTCATTTATGAACATTTGAACATCTAGGCCATGTGCTGTTATAATCTCCACCCGGCACAGCCAGAAGAGGACTGGCCACCCCTCATAGCCTGGTTCCTCTTTAGGTTTCTTCCTAGGTTTTGGCCTTACTAGGGAGTTTTTCCTAGCAACCGTGCTTCTACACCTGCATTGCTTGCTGTTTGGGGTTTTAGGCTGGGTTTCTGTACAGCACTTTGTGATATCAGCTGTAAGAAGGGCTATATAAATACATTTGATTTGATTTGATTTGATGGTGTTTTCATTGCTCAGATGTTTGATATTCCTATTTAATTGTCCAATGGACGAGGCCTAACAAATATATTCTGTTTAGCAAATATGAAAATAGCTATGTTTTTTGTTGTTGCTGTAAATTCACCAATATATTTATACTAGCTGTACCTCGCCCTATGGCTGTAAATCTATTTGAAACATTTAGATTTTTTTATCACTGTTTATGTGTTGAACTATTGAATTCTCACAGGAAAAAAATGTGGTTGCAAATGCAGAATGAGAACTTCCAGAACTGGAATTTCACTGCTTTGATAGTAGAGACAACAGTGTGTGTTGTGACACAGTTGGGAATTTAACACTGATTGACGACTCAGTGCTGATGTCATTGGCTCCTCTTGGTTTTGCTACCTTTATAGATGAATATGAACAGCTCTTGTAAATAGTCATATATCTGATTGTTATGAATGAATATGCATTTGTCACAACATCAACTCTTGCCTAAAACCTGCAAAGGAACAAGAAGAAACAGTTGTATGAACCTGCTGTTGTTAGCCAGGTAGAAGTTATTGTACATTGAATACAACCATCAAGGCCAGGTCTATGTAGATTTCAATCTACATAGACCCTCCAGTCCCTGGACTTCTTGGCGCTGATGGAAACATGGATTACCACAGAAAACGCTGCTACTCCTACTGCTCTTTCCTCGTCTGACCACGTGTTCTCGCATACTCCGAGAGCATCTGGTCAGCGAGGTGGCGGCACTGGAATCCTCATCTCTCCCAAGTGGACATTCTCTCTTTCTCCCCTGACCCATCTGTCTATCTCCTCCTTTGAATTCCATGCTGTCACAGTCACTAGCCCATTCAAGCTTAACCTCTCTAGGGCAGGTGGCACCAACTCGTCCCACCTACGTAACAGCCAGTTGAATCCTGTGGCGCGATTTTCAAATACCTTAGAAATGCTATTACTTCAATTTCTCAAACATATGACTATTTTACAGCTTTTTAAAGACAAGACTCGTTAATCTAACCACACTGTCCGATTTCAAAAAGGCTTTACAACGAAAGCAAAACATTAGATTATGTCAGCAGAGTACCCAGCCAGAAATAATCAGACACCCATTTTTCAAGCTAGCATATAATGTCACAAAAACCCAGAAGACAGCTAAATGCAGCACTAACCTTTGATGATCTTCATCAGATGACACACCTAGGACATTATGTTATACAATACATGCATGTTTTGTTCAATCAAGTTCATATTTATATCAAAAAACAGCTTTTTACATTAGCATGTGACGTTCAGAACTAGCATACCCCCCGCAAACTTCCGATGAATTTACTAACAATTTACTAAATTACTCACGATAAACGTTCACAAAAAGCATAACAATTATTTTAAGAATTATAGATACAGAACTCCTCTATGCACTCAAAATGTCCGATTTTAAAATAGCTTTTCGGTGAAAGCACATTTTGCAATATTTTAAGTAGATAGCCCGGCATCACAGGGCTAGTCATTTAGACACCCACCAAGTTTAGCCTTCACCAAACTCCGGTTTACTATTAGAAAAGTTTGATTACCTTTCCTGTTCTTCGTCAGAATGCACTCCCAGGACTTCTACTTCAATAACAAATGTAGGTTTGGTCCAAAGTAATCCATAGTTATGTTCCAACAGCGACGTTTTGTTTGTGCGTTCAAGACACTATCCCAATGGTAAATAACGGTCATGCGCACGGCGCATTTCGTGACAAAAGATTTCTAAATATTTCATTACCATACTTCGAAGCATGTCAACCGCTGTTTAAAATCAATTTTTATGCCATTTTTCTCGTAAAAAAGAGATAATATTCCGACCGGGAATCTGCAATTAGGTAAACAGACTAAAGAAAATACAGCACGGGGTCGAATCGGGCACGCGCCTAATTCCTTTGTCATCTTATCGGCCACTTGGCAAAGGCGATTATGTGTTTCAGCCTGAGGCTGCCTCGTCATCGTTCAACTTTTTCCCGGGCTCTGAGAGCCTATGGAAGCCATAGGAAGTGTCACGTTACAGCTAAGATCCCCACTCTTCAATAAACAGAGACAAGAAGAACGACACCTTGTCAGACAGGCCACTTCCTGCATGAAACCTTCTCATGTTTTTGCCTGCCATATGAGTTCTGTTATATTCACAGACACCATTCAAACAGTTTTAGAAACTTTAGGGTGTTTTCTATCCAAAGCCAATAATTATATGCATATTCTAGTTTCTGGGCAGGAGTAGTAACCAGATTAAATCGGGTACGTTTTTTATCCGGCCGTGTAAATACTGCCCCCTACCCCCAACAGGTTAACATCCTTATCATTTATCGCCCTCCAGGTTCCCTTGGAGAGTTCATCAATGAGCTTGACGCCTTGATAAGTTCCTTTCCTGAGGATGGCTCACCCCTCACAATTCTGGGTGACTTTAACTTCCCTACGTCTACCTTTGACTCATTTCTCTCTGCCTCCTTCTTTCCACTCCTCTCCTCTTTTGACCTCACCCTCTCACCGCCCCCCCCCTACTCACAAGGCAGGCAATACGCTTGACCTCATCTTTACTAGATGCTGTTCTTCTACTAATCTCACTGCAACTCCCCTCCAAGTCTCCGACCACTACCTTGTATCCTTTTCCCTCTCGCTCTCCTCCAACACTACTCACACTGCCCCTACTCAGATGGTATTGCACCGTCGCAACCTTTGCTCTCTCTCTCCTGCTACTCTCTCCTCTTCCATCCTATCATCTCTTCCCTCTGCTCAATCCTTCTCCAACCAATCTCCTGATTCTGCCTCCTCAACCCTCCTCTCCTCCCTTTCTGCATCCTTTGACTCTCTATGTCCCCTATCCTCCCGGCCGGCTCGGTCCTCCCCTCCTGCTCCGTGGCTTGACGACTCATTGCGAGCTCACAGAACAGGGCTCCGGGCAGCCGAGCGGAAATGGAGGAAAACTAGCCTCCCTGTGGACCTGGCATCTTTTTACTCCCTCCACTCTACATTTTCTTCCTCTGTTTCTGCTGCTAAAGCCACTTTCTACCACTCTAAATTCCAAGCATCTGCCTCTAACCCTAGGAAGCTTTTTGCCACCTTCATCTCCCTCCTGAATCCTCCTCCCCCGCCCTCCCCTCCTCCCTCTCTGCGGATGAATTTGTCAACCATTTTGAAAAGAAGATTGACGACATCCAATCCTCGTTTGTTAAGTCAAACGACACCGCTGGTCCTGCTCACATTGCCCTACCCTATGCTTTGACCTCTTTCTCCCCTCTCTCTCCAGATGAAATCTTGCGACTTGTGACGGCCGGCTGCCCAACAACCTTCCCGCTTGACCCTATCCCCTCCTCTCTTCTCCAGACCACCTTCTCCCTTACCTCACCTCGCTCATCAACTCATCCTTGACCACTGGCTACGTCCCTTCCGTCTTCAAGAGAGAGAGAGTTGCACCCCTTCTCAAAAAACCTACACTCAATCCCTCCGATGTCAACAACTACAGACCAGTATCCCTTCTTTCTTTTCTCTCCAAAACTCTTGAGCGTGCCGTCCTTGGCCTGCTCTCTTGCTATCTCTCTCAGAATGACCTTTTTGGCAACTCTGGCATAGGATCAAGAGAATGATCAGTAATTTACAAGAAAAGTGTCCTCCAGAGTTACTACATCTACCCACTGGTGACCTCTCATGGTGTAGTGTCCTCTACAGTTACTACATCCCCCCACTGGTGACCTCTCATGGTGTAGTGTCCTCTACAGTTACTACATCTACCCACTGGTGACCTCTCATGGTGTAGTGTCCTCTACAGTTACTACATCCACCAACTGGTGATCTCTCATGGTGTAGTGTCCTCTACAGTTACTACATCCACCCACTGGTGACCTCTCATGGTGTGGTGTCCTCTACAGTTACTACATCCACCCACTGGTGACCTCTCATGGGGTAGTGTCCTCTACAGTTACTACATCTACCCACTGGTGACCTCTCATGGTGTAGTGTCCTCTACAGTTACTACATCTACCCACTGGTGACCTCTCATAATGTATTGTCCTCCACAGTTACTATACAATATTTTCTCTGTCTGTCTGCTTCATCATTTAGTATCTGTCATTGTGCTGTCCAAAAAAAGTTACCTTTCTTACTGTCTATTTCTTTCCAGTGCCCACTCTCGTCTCCCTCAAGCATGGCTCTCCTGTCTTCTATAAAAATACAAAATAAAATGTAAATACCTTTGTACCTCTTAATCATGACAAAACAAGCAAGATATTTAGTGAGGGAATTCCATTGCCCTGCATGTTTGAGTCAGCATTTTACTGCTGTGATTGTAACTGTTGACGTATTGAACCTGTATGATTACTTCCTCAAAACGAGATGTTCTGTTGACTTCCTACTTCTGATGTCATAGGACTTTCACTACATCCTCTTTACATTCATTCATTTACAGGTCATGAACAATGGAATGAAAACATTTCCAGAACTGGATTTTCACTGATTCCGTAAGAGAGATGCAAGACAATAGAGATGTTTGTTGGTGACAGTTGTACATTTGGGAATGAACCAGTGATTGATATGCTTTTTGTCATTTGCTGATCTTTGTTTTTGCAATCTTTAGATAGCTATTCATGACAACATATCAAAATAAATGTAACTTAGAATTTCTTATGCATTTATAACAACATGCTTACCGGCAACTCTGGCCTAGGATCAAGAGAATGATCAGTAATATACAAGAAAAGTGTCCTCTACAGTTACTACATCTACCCACTGGTGACCTCTCATGGTGTAGTCTCCTCTACAGTTACTACATCTACCCACTGGTGACCTCTCATGGTGTAGTGTCCTCTACAGTTACTACATCCACCCACTGGTGATCTCTCATGGTGTAGTGTCCTCCACTGTTACTACATCCACCCACTGGTGACCTCTCATGGTGTAGTGTCCTCTACAGTTACTACATCTACCCACTGGTGACCTCTCATGGTGTAGTGTCCTCTACAGTTACTACATCTACCCACTGGTGATCTCTCATGGTGTAGTGTCCTCTACAGTTACTACATCTACCCACTGGTGACCTCTCATGGTGTAGTGTCCTCTACAGTTACTACATCCACCCACTGGTGACCTCTCATGGTGTAGTGTTCTCTACAGTTACTACATCTACCCACTGGTGACCTCTCATGGTGTAGTGTCCTCTACAGTTACTACATCCCCCCCACTGGTGACCTCTCATGGTGTAGTGTCCTCCACTGTTACTACAGGCTGGTTATTATACAACCTGGATTCAAACCAGGCTGTCTGTAGTGACGCCTCAAGCACTGAGATGCAGTGTCTTAGACCGCTGCGGCACTCAGGAGCCCCACTCATACCACACAAGATGAATACACAAAAGAAGTGAGAATTCTTAGTAAAATATAAATGATTTATTATAGATATCAAATGAACAGTAACTGTTAAATGTAACAGATTTGATCAATGATCTGATCATAGACCTTTATGAATAAAAGGGTTAAAAGGTGCGATTTCTGATGCTCATAGAACAAGATCACACCATTAAACTCTGCCAACACAGAGATTATTTCATATACAAATAGGTTATATAACATAATAAACTGGGTGGTTCCAGCCCTGAATGCTGATTGGCTGACAGCTGTGGTATGTCAGACCGTATACTATCGGTATGACAATAAATCATATTTTTACTGCTCTAATTATGTTAGTAACCAGTTTATAATAGCAATAAGGCTCCTCGGTGGTTTGTCATATGTGGCCAATATACTACGGCTAAGGGCTGTGTCCAGGTGCTCCAGGTTGCTTATATTCTTCATTTATTATACTTTTCAGTACAGAAAAATGTCTGATAAAATTCAGGTAGTTGGATAAACTTAGAGATAGCAGGGTTCCAGCATGTTCGCATTCTCCTCCGTTAATGAAGGTAGCAACATGAACTCTTCGTCCCGTGTACCCTTGTGATGAGTACTATTCCTATGACCTTTTCTTGTTCAACCCTTCCGCTCTCTCCCTGTAGAGAAGAAATAAGGTTATGTCATCCATTTCTTACAACCATCGTTTTACCTAATATCCTTATCATAAACCCTACACACACTGTCAGTATAATTCAATTCCATGGAACCAAATCATTTTTTCCTGAATAAATATGAATGAATTCTTACCTCAGCATGCGAACAGCTTTTATAACCCAGCCCTTGGTGGGATCCACACAAGGGAATCTCCCTCTGACAGTGTGGAAACTGGAAGAGAACATGTTGAAGAGACAACATCAGTCAATCATCAGTGCTTTATAGGCTTACATCTCTATAATATCACATTGCAAATAAATCAATACAATTTATATCAAGCTATCAAATTGTATTACTTCTGTTATACAATTATTTCATACTTAATGATAAACTTAAATTGATGAAATAATACATTCACTACAATTCATCCTTTCATTTTACTTGCAATTTGTCTCAGACCTATTAAGCACAGTTCTACTGTTAGACCTTCCAAAGTCACTCACATGATAGCATCAATGTTGCACTCGTCAGTCACTCTCTGTACGGAAAAGCCACGGATGAGACCAATGTCTATCCTACCCTGGGAGTAACGTGTACAACAGCCTGTAGGAAAACCTATTGAGCAAAAAGACAAGAAATGTTATCATGTATAGGAATTAAAAAACATTTTCTAAAAAACAAGGAGAGAAGGAGACAGAGGCAGACAGACAGACAGACAGACAGACAGACAGACAGACAGACAGACAGACAGACAGACAGACAGACAGACAGACTAAGACACAACTTTCACAGCAGAATATTGACCTCGTTTAGCAGCAGAAACCTCAGTAGTGAACAGCCCCACAGCCAGGAGCACGAGCAGCACAATAACAGGGGCTCTGATCTGGGCCATCTCTTCTTCTGTGGTGCTGTGGTTAGTGATGTGATGAGCTGCTGTCTTGTCTTCAGAAAGAGAGCTTCAGTGGCTGTGTGAGGTCCTACTCATCACCAGAGCTATATATACACTCCTGGTGCAGGTAGAGAGTGAAATGGGCTTTCCTACCCACGCCTTAACACCAAAGTTCCACGGCAGAAGTTCCCCATCACTTTCCCCAATGAGCAAAAAAGGGAAACAAGATTCTTGAACAGAACAAGAGGGAGACTGTTTGAACAACTTTTACATGTTTATTTATATACAGCATTTATTCTGAGCTGATTGAAATGCACAACAATATATGTTTACCTAAACGCTTGCACCTTTGTTGAAGTCTCCTGGGTTAAGGAATACATTTTGGGATTATGTTAAGTGAGTTTGTGTTTTATATTATATCTCAGTATTTCTTTATCCTGGTGCTGGGGACCCAAAGGGTTTAGTTTTGCCCCTAGTGCTACACACCTGATTCCACTAATTACCTCATCATCAACACCCTGCTCAGACGTTGCATGCATCAACCAATGGTTGTGTGGCACGTCATCGACCGTGCTGTCGAGCACCAGATTGCTATTAGAACATGTGGTTAGCTCATACGTAAAATACCTATCCAGGCATTGTAAGATCTACAATGCATCAGCAACGCCCAGGCAGAGGAACACTCCCAATGATTAGTGGAATCAGGTGTCTAGTGCTACGGCAATAACAGAAATGTTCACACCTTTTGGTCCCCATTAAGAAACACTGTTCTATCCTATGATTCTATGTGATCTAGTTATAAATATAAGGAGTGTAGGGTGAATTACATGCCAACCACTGTCAGTCTAAGTGACAAGAAAAAAATCCCCATCAAAATATGTCAGTTTAAGCTAGAGATATCAGGTTTTTGCATGGGCTGCATCTTACTCCACCTCATCCACGTATGTCGGCCGTCCGCATACGCAGTGAAAGATGTCAGACCATGAGAATTCCGCAAAATCCGTCTTCTCACAAAAACGTCTGTAGAGTCCGAATGGTTCTCCGGTTCTCAGTTTTGCTCTACGTCCCCAACAAGTAACACTGATGTGCCAACTTCTGTCTGTAGCGTCCGAACCGTTTGGGCTACAAACTAACACTCCACTAATACCACACGGACTCTCACGAACACGGTGGTGTTCTCAAATCAAATCAAATCAAATTTATTAATATAGCCCTTCGTACATCAGCTGAAATCTCAAAGTGCTGTACAGAAACCCAGCCTAAGACCCCAAACAGCAAGCAATGCATGTGAAAGAAGCACGGTGGCTGGGAAAAACTCCCTAGGAAAAACTCCTGAGAAAGGCCAAAAACCTAGGAAGAAACCTAGAGAGGAACCAGGCTATGAGGGGTGGCCAGTCCTCTTCTGGCTGTGCCGGGTGGATATTATAACAGAACATGGTCAAGATGTTAAAATGTTCGTAAATGACCAGCATGGTCAAATAATAATAATCATAGTAATTGTCGAGGGTGCAACAAGCACGTCCGGTGAACAGGTCAGGGTTCCGTAGCCGCAGGCAGAACAGTTGAAACTGGAGCAGCAGCATGGCCAGGTAGACTGGGGACAGCAAGGAGTCATCATGCCAGGTAGTCCTGAGGCATGGTCCTAGGGCTCAGGTCCTCCGAGAGAAAGAAAGAAAGAGAGAAAGAGAGAATTAGAGAGAGCATATTTACATTCACACAGGACACCGGATAAGACAAGAGAATACTCCAGATGTAACAGACTGACCCTAGCCCCCCGACACATAAACTACTGCAGCATAAATACTGGAGGCTGAGACAGGAGGGATCAGAAGACACTGTGGCCCCATCCGATGATACCCCCGGACAGGGCCAAACAGGCAGGATATAACCCCACCCACTTTGCCAAAGCACAGCCCCCACACCACTAGAGGGATATCTACAACCACCAACTTACCGTCCGAAGACAAGGCCGAGTATAGCCCACAAAGATGTCAGCCACGGCACAACCCAAGGGGGGGGCGCCAACCCAGACAGGAAGACCACGTCAGTGGCTCAACCTACTCAAGTGACGCACCCCTCCCATGGACGGCATGGAAGAACACCAGTAAGTCAGTGACTCAGCCCCTGTAAAAGGGTTAGAGGCAGAGAATCCCAGTGGGAAGAGGGGAACCGACAAGGCAGAGACAGCAAGGGCGGTTCGTTGCTCCAGCCTTTCCGTTCACCTTCACACTCCTGGGCCAGACTATACTTAATCATAGGACCTACTGAAGAGATAAGTCTTCAGTAAAGACTTAAAGGTTGAGACTGAGTCTGCGTCTCTCACATGGGTAGGCAGACCATTCCATAAAAATGGAGCTCTATAGGAGAAAGCCCTACCTCCAGCCGTTTGCTTAGAAATTCTAGGGACAATTAGGAGGCCTGCGTCTTGTGACCGTAGCGTACGTGTAGGTATGTACGGCAGGACCAAATCAGAAAGATAGGTAGGAGCAAGCCCATGTCATGCTTTGTAGGTTAGCAGTAAAACCTTGAAATCAGCCCTTGCCTTAACAGGAAGCCAGTGTAGGGAGGCTAGCACTGGAGTAATATGATCAAATTTTTTGGTTCTAGTCAGGATTCTAGCAGCCGTATTTAGCACTAACTGAAGTTTGTTTAGTGCTTCATCCGGGTAGCCGGAAAGTAGAGCATTGCAGTAGTCGAGCCTAGAAGTAACAAAAGCATGGATTAATTTTTCTGCGTCATTTTTGGACAGAAAGTTTCTGATTTTTGCAATGTTACGTAAATGGAAAAAAGCTGTCCTTGAAGTAGTCTTGATATGTTCTTCAAAAGAGAGATCAGGGTCCAGAGTAACGCCGAGGTCCTTCACAGTTTTATTTGAGACGACTGTACAACCATCCAGATTAATTGTCAGATTCAACAGAAGATCTCTTTGTTTCTTGGGACCTAGGACAAGCATCTCTGTTTTGTCCGAGTTTAAAAGTAGAACATTTGCAGCCATCCACTTCCTTATGTCTGAAACACAGGCTTCTAGCGAGGGCAATTTTGGGGCTTCACCATGTTTCATTGAAATGTACAGCTGTGTGTCGTCCGCATAGCAGTGAAATTTAACATTATGTTTTCGAATGACATCCCCAAGAGGTAAAATATATAGTGAAAACAATAGTGGTCCTAGAACGGAACCTTGAGGAACACCGAAATTTACAATTGATTTGTCAGAGGACGAACCATTCACAGAGACAAACTGATATCTTTCCGACAGATAAGATCTAAACCAGGCCAGAAGTTGTCCATGTAGACCAATTTGGGTTTCCAATCTCTCCAAAAGAATGTGGTGATCGATGGTATCAAAAGCGGCACTAAGATCTAGGAGCATGAGGACAGATGCAGAGCCTCGGTCTGACGTCATTAAAAGGTCATTTACCACCTTCACAAGTGCAGTCTCAGTGCTATGATGGGGTCTAAAACCAGACTGAAGCGTTTCGTATACATTGTTTGTCTTCAGGAAGGCAGTGAGTTGCTGCGCAACAACTTTTTCTAAAATTTTTGAGAGGAATGGAAGATTCGATATAGGCCGATAGTTTTTTATAATTTCTGGGTCAAGATTCGGCTTTTTCAAGAGAGGCTTTATTACTGCCACTTTTAGTGAGCTTGGTACACATCCGGTGGATAGAGAGCCGTTTATTATGTTCAACATAGGAGGGCCAAGCACAGGAAGCAGCTCTTTCAGTAGTTTAGTTGGAATAGGGTCCAGTATGCAGCTTGAGGGTTTGGAGGCCATGATTATTTTCATCATTATGTCAAGAGATATAGTACTAAAACACTTTAGTATCTCCCTTGATCCTAGGTCCTGGCAGAGTTGTGCAGACTCTGGACAATGGAGCCCTGGAGGAATACCCAGATTTAAAGAGGAGTCCGTAATTTGCTTTCTAATGATCATGATCTTTTCCTCAAAGAAGTTCATAAATTTATTACTGCTGAAGTGAAAGCCATCCTCCATTTGCGAATGCTGCTTTTTAGTTAGCTTTGCCACAGTGTCAAAAAGAAATTTCGGATTGTTCTTATTTTCCTCAATTAAGTTGGAAAAATAGGATGATCGTGCAGCAGTGAGGGCTCTTCGATACTGCGCGGTACTGTCTTTCCAAGCTAGTCGGAAGACTTCCAGTTTAGTGTGGCGCCATTTCCGTTCCAATTTTCTGGAAGCTTGCTTCAGAGCTCGTGTATTTTCTGTATACCAGGGAGCTAGTTTCTTATGACAGATGTTTTTAATTTTTAGGGGTGCAACTGCATCTAGGGTATTGCGCAAGGTTGAATTGAGTTCCTCGGTTAGGTGGTTAACTGATTCTTGTCCTCTGACGTCCTTGGGTAGGCAGAGGGAGTCTGGAAGGGCATCAAGGAATCTTTGGGTTGTCTGAGAATTTATAGCACGACTTTTAATCTTCCTTGGTTGGGGTCTGAGCAGATTATTTGTTGCAATTGTAAACGCAATAAAATGGTGGTCCGATAATCCAGGATTATGAGGAAAAACATTAAGATCCACAACATTTATTCCATGGGACAAAACTAGGTCCAGAGTATGACTGTGGCAGTGAGTAGGTCCAGAGACATGTTGAACAAAACCCACTGAGTCGATGATGGCTCCGAAAGCCTTTTGGAGTGGGTCTGTGGACTTTTCCATGTGAATGTTAAAGTCACCAAAAATTAGAATATTATCTGCTATGACTACAAGATCCGATAGGAATTCAGGGAACTCAGTGAGGAACACTGCATATGGCCAAGGAGGCCTGTAAACAGTAGCTATAAAAAGTGATTGGGTAGGCTGCATAGATTTCATGACTAGAAGCTCAAAAGACGAAAACGTCATTGTTTTTTTTTTGTAAATTGAAATTTGCTATCGTAAATGTTAGCAACACCTCCGCCTTTGCCGGATGCACGGGGGGTATGGTCCCTAGTGTAACCAGGGGGTGAGGCCTCATTTAACACAGTAAATTCATCAGGCTTAAGCCATGTTTCAGTCAGGCCAATCACATCAAGATTATGATCAGTGATTAGTTCATTGACTATAACTGCCTTGGAAGTGAGGGATCTAACATTAAGTAACCCAATTTTGAGATGTGAAGTATCACAATCTCTTTCAATAATGGCAGGAATGGAGGAGGTCTTTATACTAGTAAGATTACTGAAGCGAACACCGCCATTTTTAATTTTGCCCAACCTAGATCGAGGCACAGACACGGTCTCAATGGGGAAAGCTGAGCTGACTACGCTAACTGTGCTAGTGGCAGACTCCACTAAGCTGGCAGGCTGGCTAACAGCCTGTTGCCTGGCCTGCACCCTATTTCATTGTGGAGCTAGAGGAGTTAGAGCCCTGTCTATGTTCGTAGATAAGATGAGAGCACCCCTCCAGCTAGGATGGAGTCCGTCACTCCTCAGCAGGCCAGGCTTGGTCCTGTTTGTGGGTAAATCCCAGAAAGAGGGCCAGTTCTCTACAAATTCTATCTTTTGGGAGGGGCAGAAAACAGTTTTCATCCAGCGATTGAGTTGTGAGACTCTGCTGTATAGCTCATCACTCCCCCTAACTGGGAGGGGGCCAGAGACAATTAATCGATGCCGACACATCTTTCTAGCTGATTTACATGCTGAAGCTATGTTGCGCTTGGTGACCTCTGACTGTTTCATCCTAACATCGTTGGTGCCGACGTGGATAACAATATCTCTATACTCTCTACACTCGCCAGTTTTAGCTTTAGCCAGCACCGTCTTTAGATTAGCCTTAACATCGGTAGCCCTGCCCCCTGGTAAACAGTGTATGATCGCTGGATGATTAGTTTTAAGTCTAATACTGCGGGTAATGGAGTCGCCAATGACTAGGGTTTTCAATTTGTCAGAGCTAATGGTGGGAGCCGTCGGCGTCTCAGACCCCACAGCGGGAGGAGTAGAGACCAGAGAAGTCTTGGCCTCCGACTCACTTAACGGGGAGAACCGGTTGAAAGTTTCTGTCGGCTGAATAAGCGACACCGGTTGAGCATTCCTACAGCGTTTCCCTCCAGAAGCCATGAGAAAGTTGTCCGGCTGCGGGGACCGTGCGAGGGGGTTTATACTAACGTTACTATCTGTACTTGCTGGTGGCACAGACGCTGTTTCATCCTTTCCTACACTGAAATGACCCTTGCCTAACGATTGCGTCTGAAGCTGGGCTTGCAGCACAGCTATCCTTGCCGTAAGGCGATCGTTCTCCTGTATATTATGAGTACAACGACTGCAATTAGAAGGCATCATGTTAATATTACTTAGCTTCGGCTGTTTGAAGTCCTGACGAACCATGTCCAGATAAAACCTCCGGGGTAGGAAAGTTGAAGGAGGAAAAAAAAAAAGTTGAGTGAGGGGAAAAGTAAAAATATACGGTAATGAAAAAGTAAAAACCGTCAGGTAGCAAAGTAAAAACGGCAACAAAAACGCACAGCAGCGTAAACAAGTCTGCAAGTTGTGACCGGAAACAGGAAAAACACAGCCGGTCGTATTCTCTGTTTTGCTCTACGTCCCCCACAAGTGTCACGGGACTCGTCTGAAGGTACCAATACAAATGAATAGACGTATGGAGGTAGGTTTGTGCCAACAAAAACATGGGGATAAATATGTATCCTAAAAAACCTAAATATTTCCTGAGTTTTCTTATATCTCCTAGATATAGGACAGACACTTTTAGAGGTTTTAACACCTTTGCTGTGCTTATGTGTGTATGTGTAACCATGTACCCACATCAGTGAAACCACCACAGATCATATCATAGAACATACTGTATGTACAGTTATCAGATGTATCAGTTGGTCTAGGAGGAAACACAGTGCATTGTGCGCCACACAGAGGAGGCTGGTGGAAGGAGCTATAGGAGGACGGAATGGAATTCATGAAATGGTACCAAACACATGGAAACAACGTGTTGGACTCTTTTCCATTGATTCCATTCCAGGCAGTACAATGCTGTTGTCCTCCTAAAGCCCCTCTCACCAGCCTCCTCTAGCGCCACAGTGATAAAGTCTATTGAGTCCAACCATGGAACTGCCCCTGTTTATGTCCTATGAAGCTGTGAAAGGGCATATTTGGGGTGGTGATGTTGATAAAAAAAAAATATGTGATGTGTTAGAAAGCAAACAAACCAGAAAATCTGGAATTTAATTTCACGACAGGGTGTTGCACTGAGGATGAGCAAGAACTTTTCTTACAAGACGTATGACAACTATGATGACATAATGACCCCAGGGCTCTGAGTTGTAATTCCTAATTCTACAGCTCTGACTGATGGTCAACATTCTATACTCGAGGAACACTCTCCTAACCTGTTGAGCAGGGGATTTTCAAATGGCGACTTTGAAGGTGAACTTTCAGGTGTGACTTTGTTTGGTAAGTAAATACACACAGCAGAGAAATACAAGAGGAATTCAATCTCATATCTGATCAATCTAATAGTCACGTCTGTGTGTGTGTGTGTGTGTGTGTGTGTGTGTGTGTGTGTGTCATGACGTTGGCCTCTTTGGGTACAGGAAGGACAGTTGACCCCCTCCCCTTTGTACCATCACCCAACCTACCTTCCCCCCCAACCCAGGGTTGTAAAAATTCCAAGAGGAGAATCTACTACAACATGTTTCATAGAGAGACAAAGGAAATTCTTCCAACTCATAGAATTGGAGAACCTAGCGACATGTGTGTTCTGGAGAAGATATGGAAGATTGATGAAGTCTCCAGCTACGAACTGATCCGCTTGGTACAATTTTGTGATACTCAGAAGAGACAATATAGCCATATTACCCTAAAACGGTCTACATGATAGCCTCAGCGATGAGACTGAATCCACATGGGTGTATACAATGTATTATTAAGGATAAAGCTATTTGTAATACATTGAGATGCTATGTACTGATGTTAATGTGATAGAATTATATTTCTGTAACCAAGTCTAGCTCAGTCATAGGCACACCCCCAGGGACACACACATGACCAGGCGTCATTTGACAAGCCTGTTCTCTGGGTACTATAAAAGACCCCCTGATTTACATTTCTTGAGACCAGGCCTACACTCCATCGTGAGTTTGGCCCAGAGGTTTGACCAGCCAAGTACTCTACTGAAAGTGAACTATACCACGTGGTTAACTTTTACTATCGAGACCGACAGAATAAGAACAAGTCTTTGATATTAATTATTAGTCTGCAGCTAAGTAAATTATATCATCGAACGCGAAGACCAACCACATCCATTCTATGACGACATTCATGAATGTCGCTCTGAACGATCCATTCTAACCGAGAGAGAGAACGCTGACAAACTCTCCATCAGAACAAAACTCTCCAACAAGAATCCCGACGACACATGAGCGTAAATATATATTGATACTGCAATTGTTCCCGAATGAGTGAGCCTTCAATTGTCAATTGTTAATATTAATGAACTCTGTGTAACTTCTCAGCTTACCGTTTTATGACCCATTGTCTAACAGACCAGCCATGCTTGTTAGCCAGTAGGGCACATTACTATGCCAATCCTTGGTGACGATAATTACTGTTTGTATGTTTTCTGTTAATTACTTAGTGTAGTAAATAAATGATTTTAAGACAATTGATGTATGGATGATTTTAGTAAAGACTGGGTTCGTGCAGATAACCAAGAATTACAACTTTCATGATGAGACTGAAACAACATACGGGTTAAGATTGACTGCTATCGATGTAAAATATTACTAAGTATTTTAAGAGTTTATTCAGAGGATAACAGCTCTATAAACGTTCTTCTGTGGTGCCCCGACTTTCTAGTTAATTACATTTACATGATTAGCTTAATCAGGTAATATCAATTACAGAGAAATAATTTTATAAGTTAGCATGTCATATCACTTAATCCGGCATAGCCAAAGACACGACATATATGGTGCCCCCGTGTGAGGACTCAAACTAAAATGCACGTTGGCTCATTTTGATAACATATATGGAGCCCCCGTGCGAGGAATCTAAGATAGAATTGGACTTTGCTGTGAAATTCTATATATCAATTGTGCAAACAGAATTGTACAAACAGCCTGCTATCTAAACAAAGTGATTGTGCATTTTCCATTGAGAGAAGCTATTTAAAATAGCCCCGGTCTTATATCGATAGCAGTGAGGAATAAATTCCAGTTTTAGTCAGTTAGGCCAAACGGTACTATTTCTGTCGGTAAATATTAACTTCTAGAGTAAGGTTAGAATTTAGAAGTTAACTGTCCGGTAACCGAGCCGAATAATTTGCCTACCGCACTAGGACAGTGTGGGCAGACCGTATGCGTATCTGTATTTTAGTACCGTGTCGCTCCGGTCAGCAGAAACGCTAGCAGAATATGCTGAATGGGGTTAAGGTGAGACGTCACTAGAAAACCCACCCTTTCCATAAGTGAAAGGATCCTATTTTGGTGCTTGGAAGGATACTTCTGAACCAAGTAGCAATAGCTTAGCATTATGGGCAAGCTAACAGAGAGGGAACATTTCCTCTCTCCGTACCACGTTTAAAATTCCTCCGTAGCGCGACGGAAGTCCGACCTTTGTACTTCCGTTTAAATTTCATCATTCTGCACCCTGGTGGTGAAGAATTGCCAGCACATCTCTAGGGGAAATTCAAACGTGGAGCACGGGATATGACGTCTCATTCAATTTAACTAACAAGTGAAATTGCCAGATTTACCTTTTCAAGTGGATCTTTTTAAAAAAATATCCAAAATTGATTGGGCGTCCATAATGAGACATGATTAACTTTTTCCAAACTTAACTTAGATGAAGCAAGGCTCTCAGGTTAATTCAAAGTTAATTCCCAGATAGCCTATACAGGTTTGATATATCATAAATAGATTAATCAGTAAAATCTGCTTTAGCAAGGCACATTCAGTAAAACCCATTACTGACGGGAGTGAATCCCATGTGGCTTCGGCCTTAAGGGAAAGTATAGTGGTGAATGTACTCTAAACATTTAAACCACATTACTGTTATGATAACTCCGCAATCTGAATTGCTTGGGTATCATTGCCTCATTCAATTTATTTAGTTAAATTGTCGAACATACCTTTCTAGGTTCTTCCAACTGAATGAGACAACTTAACCTTTGCATATTAACCTTGATGAAGCAACCTCTCAGGTAATTCAAAGTTAATTCCCAGATAGCCTATACAGGTTTGATATATCATAAATAGATTAATCAGTAAAATCTGCTTGAGCAAGGCACAGTCAGTAAAACCCCTTTACTGACGCTCAGCCCAGGTAGGAGCGTACCCTAGTGGTGAAGGGTCCCAACATTTGACCTACGGTTTACACTTATGATATCCAATCAATGGAGATTGTATGAACCAATCGTCTCATTCAATTTAATAAGTTAAATTGTCGAACATACCTTTCTAGGTTCTTCCAATTAAATGAGACAACTTAAACTTTGCATATTAACCTGGATGAAGCAAACTCTCAGGTAATTCAAGTTTAATACCCAGACAGCCTACCCAGGTAGGACTAATCATTGGCATTGATTAATTCAATTTGCTTTTGCAAATTCATTCACGCCCAACTTCCACAGTACGGTACAGTACTGATGGTTCATTAACGTCTATAAATAGATTAAAATCGTCTTTGCAGCTCCCCACGTTCCAAAACCAAATTTTGGAAAATTAGGAAAAACATTTTTCCTTTCAAATGTTCTAATAATGTGCAAGCTATCAGAGGGGGTGGTCCCCACTCGCCCGCTAATTAGTGAACCTCCACCCGTAAATGGATTGATCTCTGACCTCAGCAGCGATAACAACCCTAATTATGCCATTAGTGGAAAAGCAGACAACAATGTTTTCCAAAATCAACCATCGGGCGCAGGCCTCGTAAAGGTTCTCTCCAGTCTAGCTCTGATGTCTTGCCATCCGAGATTGCCATCTGTCCAATACCGCAGTGCACAGCTGAAGCACGAGCAGGTAATGGTAGACATAAAGGGACAGGGGGAGAGAACCGGGAAACCAATGACCAAGGCAGACAAGGGAAAAATTCTGCTAGCTATGGAACTGCGTTCGAAAACTGAACAATTAAATGTAATTGCAAAAACGTATGACGATGAACAAGCACAAGCTCTTCAACAAAATCGTTTTCTACAGGAACAAAATCATAGGCTACAGGAACAACTCGATTTAGCCAAAACTAAATACGATGATGTCCACGCCAAACTAGATAAATCTGAAGAGTTATCTACAAACAGGAGCGCTCAACTTGACAACATGCATGCTGTTTTGTTGAATGTTACTCAAAATAACACGGTGCTCCTCAAAGCACTGCAGACCAAAGACGATCAGTTAATGAACACAATGACAAAGTTGGATGATAAATCAGCAGAACTTATTGAAGTCGCTGACCAAATGAATGATGAGAGAACTCAGGTGATGAGGTTGGAAATATTGATTTCTAAGCAAGCAGAGGAAATCTCATCACTGAATCTCTCGCTCCGTACTCAAGACCTCTATCTGCAAACCATGACAGATAAGTTTGAGACCGAAAGGAGCAGGTGTGACACTCACGTGTCCAAAATCAGTACTCTAAGCGCTCAAGTGGACTCTGCAATGCAGCAGAATTCCACCCTTAGGTACCATCTGGAGGAAATCCAGAATGGTTACGCTCTACAGCGCGACTTCCCATCCAAGCAACCGGAGCCCTGTACTCACAGGAGTGAAGACAATAGGTTTCAGACCTTGCCTCCCTCATATGTCCCTCAGTCTTCTCCTCTTTGCCCTTCGGTACTGAGTAATATGGCGCCTCTTGGCCAACAACAACAAGGCTTGGCTTCCTCTCTTGGCCTTTCGGCCCCAATCTCTCCACAGGATGAAGCCAACCCTCTCCGCCCGCTTGGCGCGGAATACCTTGACAAACTCGTCAAGAATTTCCCCACCTTTGACCCCGTTCCAGGTCAGCCAAACGATACTGAGACGTTCCTAGCTGACATAGAGGACGCGTTGGATGGCTACCCGAACGCTACGGGTTCTGACAGGGTTTACCTGTTGAAGCGAACGTCAAATAGACACGTGACAAGGTTCATTCGTCTACAACAGCAACACGTGCTAAATGACTACACTAAACTTGCCACAGCTTTGAAATTAGAATTCAGTGGTTCTGCGACTCGCAAACACGATAGCTCACTGGCTAACACCGTCAAACAAGCTCGGAACGAACACCCACAAGCTTACTATCATAGGCTTCGTTCAGCTTACTTTGGCCTACTCACAGAAACAGGAATGGAAGAGCTTTTACCATTCAAAGAAATGTTTCTGTCGAACATGTATCCCACCTTCATTACCTACTTGGGCCCTGCCGCCCACGTTGGCTTGCCTATCTTACAACTCAGAGAGCTTGCAAGCACAGCTTTTGAGGCATCAAAAGTTCACAACGCTAAGAGCCCTGACCACTCAGTTTTGAAGTTTAACCAGGAGCACTCACTCCAGTTAGAGGGTGCATTATCAGGTATTGGAGCGTCGACAGATGACGCACAACAACAGTTTCTACCACGAAACCACGATTCCAATAACCTCCGCGGTCGAAATAACTGTAAAGTACGTAGCCATCAACATGACTACCGCTACAATCGACCCGTTCGCTACGTTCCTGCACCCAACCCACAAAAAGTGTCAGAGCACAAGAGTAACAAAGGGTTGAAGGACGATCAAAACGTAGACCAATGTTCTCCAGAAGTCCCACTACGGGAAGAACTTAAGCGAGAACAATTTGAGAAAAGGGTAAAAGATAAGTCACAAGGACTAGATGGGGAATTACCGGACACTAGGTCCGCAGGAATTAACACCCATAGCAAGGACGTTAAAGTTCAAATTTCTCCCGCTCTCATTCAAGACCCTATCCAGGGCCCGCTTGATCAAGAAACAAGCCCCCGGGCTTTGTCTATAGACTCTGATACAAAAGTTGCGAAGAAAAAGGTCAAACGCTTCGTTAAAGCCAAGCCCACTCAAAATCGGAAAAGTCAATCTGCTTCCACCTTGAACAGACATGGCACATCACGTCGTTGCGAACGACCACTCCACTTTGTGGGGAATATGTCCACTAACCACGAATCTAAACGGCCATACCTGGAAACAGTCCTGGAGGACTGCTTAGCTTGTCATGCACTAATTGATTCGGGTGCGACAATATCACTCATCTCTCAAACATTGTTTGATGATCTAAAAAGGGCTTTGAAGCCAACTAAACGTTGGTTAAAAGTGGAACGATGCGACACTAAACTTCGAGGGGTCACTCAGACTACCTCGCCTCTCACATTGAGAGTCATGCTGAAACTACACTTCCAAGACGTATCGCTCGTTCACCCTGTGTATGTTACCAGCCTCGAAACTGTAACCCTCCTACTTGGAGCAGACTTGATGGATCGGTTACTCCCATTGATGGATTGGAAAACCAACCAGGTATGGTCACAGGCCACAGTGCCTTCTCCACTGACCAAACTGTCTTCCCCTAACGCTAGCTGCAACGCAGTCCTTCACGAGGGGTATCTGTCGAAAGCACCCCTTGGGAAAAAGACGTTTAGAAACCTCTTGGTACAAAATCCGATCCAAGGAGATATTACGATATCTCGACACATTCCATCAGCCAACCTGATTGACCATTCTTTTCATGATTTCGAGCCAGCTGCCTCTGTGAATAAGCAACTTCCCTCCTCCTTGCAGTCGTGCAATACGATAGTTGATATGAACTTCTCTTGCCCTTTGGACACTTCCGCAAGCACTGCGGCCGTCTCAGCAAGTAAAACATTGATGCACAGAGTATACTCTGCTTCCGATGATACACCTTCCGCTTTGTTCGGGACTGTCACCCCTTACAATGACACTAATGGCGTCAGTCCAGCAACTGACCCGATGACCCCCACTGGTGAAACACTTTGCGATATCACAGACCGATATCCTCGTCTCAGTTCGCAGGTAATGAAGAGGTTGCCACACGCGGACGCGATGGGGACTGACATGCCTCGACAGCCACTGAGCGTTTTGAAGCACAAACACCAGGAGATTTGGTTGAAAGGTTACAGCCATTCTCATAACAACGCGGCCGCTGAAAACTCGTACGTAGGGTCCGATCTTCTTGTTTGCGCATCGGACACCAACACCACCCGCTGGTGGGGGGGTCCCGAGGCACAAAGGGGGGGAATAGTAGCCCAGACCCATGATGAGCCTCATCGAGGCCGGTGGGGGGGTCAAGACTACGGACAACACCGTACGAGGCCGCCAGAGCATAAATCAAATCTAGTTGTAAACTCTCCTATGAGAACAGTGAGGAGCAGACAGGCCCCTAGACGGGGATTATCTTAGAACACATCTAAGATAGTAATGAGGTGTACCACACTGGTCGTAAAGGAAGTCCAGTGGACTTGTCCACCTCCAAAACAAATGGCATCAATAATCATTCTTTGCCATGTGTAGGTTCAACTACAATACAACTAGTAAAATGCTCCAATCATGTGTTCCGGTAGATAATATTTCAGAATAAATCGGTAGGATAACTGGTCCCCTTGAGTACCAGTAGCAATACTAGCAACAGTCAGTCCAGCTACAATCAGTAAGAAGGTTAGAGATTTAACCAATCAAATTACCATTGACAACAGCGACATAGGAGTCACTCAGAGTGCAACACGTGGAGGGGAATCTCCAGTGCACTCTTCCAATGGTTAACACACATGTCACTAATAAATAGGACCCTCCATTCAGGAGGAAAATTATTAGAAGTCATGAACCATGATCACACCACGTATGACTGGTCCAATACTTAAAGAGTACTTCCGTCGTGAGGTTAGCTCCTCCGTGGATAACATAGCTATGAAATAGACTTCATACCTAACGCCACTACAATAGTGGAAGACACCGTGACTTGTAGAAAACTACTACAGACTCCCTTGACACCAATTCTGACTGACCTCCAGGCATTGACCTGAAAATTACCTGACTACGTCAGACTCATTCTGAACAAGTTGTAATCTGCCCGGATACTTGGTTTTCTTCCCTTGACATGCGCGCTTGTGTAAGCATAAGCGCACATGCACAACGGAACATCCAATTAGGATTTATGCTAGGACCACTTAAGGGCCCAAGCAATATACCAGCCTTAGTAAAGTTGAACATTTACTTCTAGGCCTTTGACTCTACAGCACTCACCAGTTTTCTTCCCAGAAGTCCATAGGTCATCCCTGTAGACTGCCCAAAACTAGTGCATTACAGCTGTAGACTTATCATATAGTTATCAACTTAGGATAGCGCCTAAGCAACACACCAAGTAGGAAAAACCCTAGATATGGCATTAGAGACAATGCCATGATAATCATTTTGCCAGAACATTGGACGTATATAGAATACAGTCCAATTAGATGATTTTTCTTTTTTTGTGTGAGAACTATATTTTGTATATTTTTGTTTTGTTTATGCTTTCATTCCTTTTCGGTTCAGTTCCTTTGACACATAGGAAGTGATAGAGCCATAAACAAAGTCCCCATACAACCATCACTTAGTGCCACAACGCCGCTCATTGGGGAATGAATGTAATCATATATATTTCATGAGTGTGTGTGCATTGTTAACATCTGCCTAAGTTACTGCCCAGATCTTCCAGTCTGGACGACGGGTCCGGAACGGCGACCCCAAATCCGGACACCCACAACCTATCCTTGTGGCGGCATGCCCGCTGTCAGAGAGACTACCAAGGTAAACCACCAGAGGGGGGGACCGCAACGGCGATCAACAACCAGGACATCCCCTGGCCCTCCCTGGGGTACTTTACAGCTTCCAGGGAACCTACCAAGGTACGCCACTAGAGGAGACCGCATCGGCGATCACCAACCGGACCTCAACTGCCCATCCTTGCGGTGGACGGCTCCGCTTTCAGAGAGCCTACCAAGTTCAACCACCAGAGAGGACTGCAACGATGATCTACCAATGGGACATCACGTGGTCATGATTTTATGTTGATTTGTAACTTGCAGGATAAACAAGAATCAAACCACCAGGGGGGGTATGTCATGACGTTGGCCTCTTTGGGTACAGGAAGGACAGTTGACCCCCTCCCCTTTGTACCATCACCCAACCTACCTTCCCCCCCAACCCAGGGTTGTAAAAATTCCAAGAGGAGAATCTACTACAACATGTTTCATAGAGAGACAAAGGAAATTCTTCCAACTCATAGAATTGGAGAACCTAGCGACATGTGTGTTCTGGAGAAGATATGGAAGATTGATGAAGACTCCAGCTACGAACTGATCCGCTTGGTACAATTTTGTGATACTCAGAAGAGACAATATAGCCATATTACCCTAAAACGGTCTACATGATAGCCTCAGCGATGAGACTGAATCCACATGGGTGTATACAATGTATTATTAAGGATAAAGCTATTTGTAATACATTGAGATGCTATGTACTGATGTTAATGTGATAGAATTATATTTCTGTAACCAAGTCTAGCTCAGTCATAGGCACGCCCCCAGGGACACACACAGGACCAGGCGTCATTTGACAAGCCTGTTCTCTGGGTACTATAAAAGACCCCCTGATTTACATTTCTTGAGACCAGGCCTACACTCCATCGTGAGTTTGGCCCAGAGGTTTGACCAGCCAAGTACTCTACTGAAAGTGAACTATACCACGTGGTTAACTTTTACTATCGAGACCGACAGAATAAGAACAAGTCTTTGATATTAATTATTAGTCTGCAGCTAAGTAAATTATATCATCGAACGCGAAGACCAACCACATCCATTCTATGACGACATTCATGAATGTCGCTCTGAACGATCCATTCTAACCGAGAGAGAGAACGCTGACAAACTCTCCATCAGAACAAAACTCTCCAACAAGAATCCCGACGACACATGAGCGTAAATATATATTGATACTGCAATTGTTCCCGAATGAGTGAGCCTTCAATTGTCAATTGTTAATATTAATGAACTCTGTGTAACTTCTCAGCTTACCGTTTTATGACCCATTGTCTAACAGACCAGCCATGCTTGTTAGCCAGTAGGGCACATTACTATGCCAATCCTTGGTGACGATAATTACTGTTTGTATGTTTTCTGTTAATTACTTAGTGTAGTAAATAAATGATTTTAAGACAATTGATGTATGGATGATTTTAGTAAAGACTGGGTTCGTGCAGATAACCAAGAATTACAACTTTCATGATGAGACTGAAACAACATACGGGTTAAGATTGACTGCTATCGATGTAAAATATTACTAAGTATTTTAAGAGTTTATTCAGAGGATAACAGCTCTATAAACGTTCTTCTGTGGTGCCCCGACTTTCTAGTTAATTACATTTACATGATTAGCTTAATCAGGTAATATCAATTACAGAGAAATAATTTTATAAGTTAGCATGTCATATCACTTAATCCGGCATAGCCAAAGACACGACATGTGTGTGTGAGACTTAGACCTCGTGCACTGATGTGCATGGACGTGGGCTGTTAGGTGTAGGTTGTCTTGATAATATGGTTATTTTCTAGGTCAGAGGAACACAGAATGTGTTGATGCCCTCAACTCAAAGGCGAAAAGTGTTTCTGTGACAACTAAATAGGTCATCTGTCACGTCCTGACCAGTGAAAAGGGTCATTTGCCATAGTAGAATGGTCAGGGCGTGGCAGGGGGTTTGTTTTGTGTGTTTTGGAGTTTTTGGTTTCTAGGAGAATTTGTTCTAGTTTTCTATTTCTATGTTTCGTTTTCCATGTTCGGCTGAGTATGGTTTCCAATCAGAGGCAGATGTCTTTCGTTGTCTCTGATTGGAAGCCATACTTAGGCAGCCTGTTTTCTTTTGGGTTTTGTGGTTATTTTCCGTTTAGTTGTTGTACCTGACGGAACTGTTGGTCGTTTTGTTATTTTTGGAAAGTGTTCTTCATTAAAGAATTAAGAAAGAGCACTAGCCACGCTGCGCCTTGGTCAATTCAATACGACGCTTGTGACATCATCATAAAGGGGTTTTAATAGTTCCTCTTCAGTTGTTGCATCACTGTCCCACAACCTTTTCCCCTTGAGTTTGTCACGATGCATTAATTGGGACATAATCATGTTTATATAAATATTGAGACATTTAACACATTGATGCTGTTTTTTTGCAATTTATAACCTTACACAACTACCATGCGAAAACTGGGACAAAGTGGGAGGATCCTCTCCATTCACAGAACAATTGAAGACCACTTCAATGAGCTGAAGTGATGAGTAAAAGCTTAACTCTCACACCCACTGATACTTGTTTAATATAACATAGAACTCAAAGGATTCTTGCAATTCAGAAGTTCATGTTTCATATCATTAGCTGTTATTACAGTAAGCTGAGATACATGGAAAAGTACAGTGCCTTCAGAAAGTATTCCACATGTTTTGTTACAGCCTGAAATTAAAATGGATCAAATTGAGATTGTGTGTCTTGTGTGTCACTGGACTACACAATATACCCCAACAAATGTTCAACAAATTAGTAAAAAATGTGTCAATAAGTATTCAACCCCTTTGTTATGGCCAGCCAAAATAAGTTCAGGAGTAAATATTGGCTTAACTCATAATTATTGCACACAGTGAGTCCGTGCAAGTGATCAAGTTTAATGTAAGGCGCCGACAGTGTCGAAGTAAAAAAAGTTTTACTCGAACAAGGACAGGTCAAGGGCAGGCAGACGTCAGAATCCAGATAGGAGGGGCAAAGGTACAGTACGGCAGGCAGGCTCAGGTCAGGGCAAGCAGGTCAAAACCGGAAAACTAGAATACAGGGATTATAGCAAAGACAGGAGCAAGGGAAAAAACGCTGGTTGGTTTGAACGAACAAAAAGAACTGGCAACAGACAACACAGGTATAAATACACAGGGGATAATGGCGAAGATGAGTGACACCTGGAGGAGGGAGGAGACAATCAAAGATAGGTGCCACAGATCAGGGTGTGACAATCGTGTTTAACCTGATTTTTGAATGACTACCTCATGTCTGTACCCCACACCAACAATTATGTTTAATGTCCCTCAGTTGAATAGTGAATTTCAAACACAGATTCAACTACAAAGACCAGGGAGGTTTTCTAATGCCTCTCAAAGAAGAGCACCTATTGCTAGTAGATGGGTCAAAATAAAATAAAAGAAGCAGACATTGAAAATCCCTTTGAGCATGGTGAAGTTATTAATTACAATTTGGATGGTGTATCAATACACCCAGTCACTACAAAGATACAAGCGTCCTTCCTAACTCAGTTTCCGGAGAGGACGGAAACCTCTCAGGGATTTCACCATGAGGCCAATAGTGACCTTAAAAAAGTTGCAGAGTTGAATAATGGAGAAAACTGAGGATGAATCAACGCTGTAGTTACTCCACAATACTAACCTGTGAGGACAGACGATGGGAGATGAGAAGCAAGTACAGGGAGTGAATATTTAATAAATAACGGACATGAAACAAAACAAGGACAGCGTTTGGACAAGAGGAACAAAACGACACTAATGCAGAAACGGGGAAGAAACTGAGGAAGTGACAGATATAGGGGAGACAATCAATAAGGTAATAGAGTCCAGGTGAGTCCCAATAAGTGCTGATGCGCGTAACGATGGTGACAGGTGTGCGTAGTGATGGGCCGCCTGGCGCCCTCGAGCACCAGAGAGGGGGAGCGGGAGCAGGCGTGACATAACCTGAATGACAGAATGAAAAGAAGCAAGCCTGTACAGAATAAAAATATTCCAAAACATGCATCCAGTTTGCAACAAGGTACTAAAATAAAACTGCAAAAGATGCTTCAAAGAAATTAACTTTATGTCTTGAATATGCGGTGTTATAGTTGTGGCAAATCCAGCACAACACATCACTGAGTATCACTTCATATTTTCAAGCATAGTGGTGGATGCATTATGTTATGGGTATGCTTGTCATCAGCAATGACTAGGGAGTATTTAGGACACAATGAAATGCAATACAGGTAAGCACAGGCAAAATCCTAGAAGAAAACCTGGTTCAGTCTGCTTTCCAACAGACACTGGGAGAGAAATTCATCTTTCAGCAGGACAATAACCTAAAACACAAGGCCAAATATTCACTGGAGTTGTTTACCAAGACGACATTGAATGTTCCTGAGTGGCCTAGATACAGTTTTGACTTCAATCAGATTCAAAAAACATGTTTCCACTTTTTCATTATGAGGTATTGTATGTAGATGGGTGAGAAAACAATCTATTTAATCTATTTTGAAATCAGGCTGTAACATAACAAAATGTGGAATAAGTCAAGAGGTATGAATACTTTCTGAAGGCACTCTATTTAACCCACTGAGTCAATACATACAGACTTGAAATCATTGGCCATTTTAATAAATGGAACACTAGTCACTTTAATAATTCCACTTTAATAACGTTTACATATCTTGCATTACTCATCTCATATGTATATACTGTATTCTATACTATCTATTGCATCTTAGCCTATGCCGCTCTGACATTGCTCATCCATATATTTCTATGTTATTATTCAATTCCTTACTTAGACTTGTGTTTTTTAGGTATTTGTTGTGGAATCTTTAAATATTACTTGTTAGATATTGCTGCACTGTCGGGACTAGAAGCACAAGCATTTCACTATACTCGCAATAACATCTGCTAACCATGTGTATGTGAACAATACATTTTGATTTGGATTTGATTTGAATCACTTTTGGCAGCTATTACAGCGGTGAGTCTTTCGGGGTCCCTAAGAGCTTTGCACACCTGGATTTTACAATATTTGTCCATTATTCCTTAAAATATTCTTCAGCCTCTGTTAAGTTGGTTGTTGATCATTGCTAGACAGTCATTTTGAAGTCTTGCCATAGATTTTCAAGCTGATTTAAGTCCAAACTGTAACTAGGCCCCTCAGGAACATTCACTATAACTCCTACATACAGTAGGCCTTCTAATCACAACGGACTAAATGTGTTTGAATTGAACAATCAAACTTCTTTTTAAGGCTACTTGTACATTACATCACATCGTCACACAATCCCAACGTTATGTAATCCTCTATTATACAATGATAACGTCTCCCTTAGAATTTTGCTGACATGCATCATTGTATAGTTGACGTACATTCTTGATCCGGGCCCACAGTGGAAGGGAGTTTACCAAGGCACCAACAATGTGACCTATGTGTCAAACTTCCCTGACCCAAATACATGTTGAGACTGAAGTTTCCACCTTGTTCCTCATACGCTGGGTCTGCGGTCCAGAAAAGGGCTTCATATTTCCAACTGAGAAAGTATTTAAACTAGAATTCCAGATCATTGGATCAGATCATCTTGGTATCTCATTCTGAGGAGAGAGTTCCAGGTATCTGTTGAACTTCACTGCCTGTCTAGACCTCTGAACCTGACAAGATGGCAAAGCTTGCTGTGACTCTCTCTACTCTGCTCCTGCTGTTGTTGGCACTGATGACTCTGGGTGAAACTAGTAAATAGGACAGGATCTGTCGTCTAATGTGCTGTTCGCTACCATCAGTGTCATAGCAAATCAAATCAAAGTTTATTTGTCACGTGCGCCGAATACAACAGGTGTAGACCTTACAGTGAAATGCTTCCTTACAAGCCCTGACCAACAGTGCCATTTTTATGTAGAAAATAGGTATTAGGTTAACAATAGATAAGTAAAGAAATAAAAACAACAGTAAAAGATAGTGAATAATAACAGAAGCGAGGCTTTAACAGTAGCGAGGCTATATACAGTAGAGAGGCTATAACAGTAGCGAGGCTATAACAGTAGCGAGGCTATAACAGTAGAGAGGCTATATACAGTAGAGAGGCTATAACAGTAGCGAGGCTATAACAGTAGCGAGGCTATAACAGTAGAGAGGCTATATACAGTAGAGGCTATATACAGTAGCGAGGCTATAACAGTAGAGAGGCTATATACAGTAGAGAGGCTATATACAGTAGAGAGGCTATAACAGTAGAGAGGCTATAACAGTAGAGAGGCTATAACAGTAGAGAGGCTATATACAGTAGAGAGGCTATAACAGTAGCGAGGCTATATACAGTAGAGGCTATATACAGTAGAGAGGCTATATACAGTAGAGAGGCTATATACAGTAGAGAGACTTTAACAGTAGCGAGGCTATATACAGTAGAGAGGCTATAACAGTAGAGAGGCTATAACATTAGAGAGGCTATAACAGCAGAGAGGCTATAACAGTAGCGATGCTATATACAGTAGAGAGGCTATAACAGTAGTGAGGCTATAACAGTAGCGAGGCTATAACAGTAGAGAGGCTATAACAGTAGCGAGGCTATAACAGTAGAGAGGCTATAACAGTAGAGAGGCTATAACAGTAGCGAGGCTATAACAGTAGTGAGGCAATATACAGTAGAGGCTATATACAGTAGAGAGGCTATAACAGTAGAGAGACTATAACAGTAGAGAGGCTATAACAGTAGTGAGGCAATATACAGTAGAGGCTATAACAGTAGAGAGACTATAACAGTAGAGAGGCTATAACAGTAGATAGGCTATAACAGTAGAGAGGCTATAACAGTAGCGAGGCTATAACAGTAGAGAGGCTATAACAGTAGCGAGGCTATAACAGTAGTGAGGCTATATATAGTAGAGAGGCTATAACAGTAGAGAGGTTATAACAGTAGAGAGGCTATAACAGTAGTGAGCCTATATACAGTAGAGAGGCTATAACAGTAGAGTGGCTATAACAGTAGTGAGCCTATATACAGTAGCGAGGCTATAACAGTTGAGAGGCTATAACAGTAGCGAGGCTATAACAGTAGAGAGGCTATAACAGTAGCGATGCTATATACAGTAGAGAGGCTATAACAGTAGAGAGGCTATAACAGTAGAGAGGCTATAACAGTAGCGATGCTATATACAGTAGAGAGGCTATAACAGTAGAGAGGCTATAACAGTAGCGAGGCTATAACAGTAGCGAGTCTATATACAGTAGAGGCTATATACAGTCGAGAGGCTATAACAGTAGCGAGGCTATAACAGTAGAGAGACTATAACAGTAGTGAGGCTATATACGGTAGAGAGGCTATAACAGTAGCAAGGCTATATACAGTAGTGAGGCTATAAGATCAGCTAGATGCAGGCCAGAGGGTGCAAGGCGGTATTGAATGTGTCACTGTCTGTCACCTTGGCTCATCCATTGTGACACCTCCCTTGGTTGTCGTTTGGCATATTCATGTTCGTTGTGGTCACCAAATGTTTCTCTCGACCTGTGTTGTAAACTTTCATTCATAAGCTAGGTTGTAACAACCTCATGGTGGGTATAGGGAAACTTGAGTATCAAGAAGTAGCATAAACCTATCCATTTTACATTGAACTGGGTGAATGGAATATGAATGACTGTCATCCAACACACTGTAATAGAAGTAAGGCCATCCTCATCAAAAAATAATTGTCCTTCCTCATCATAAACGCACTGACTACCACTGCTTGGTGTAGGCTAGAGTGTGTTGGGCTTGGTGTAGGCTAGAGTGTGTTGGGCTTGGTGTAGGCTAGAGTGTGTTGGGCTTGGTGTAGGCTAGAGTGTGCTGGGCTTGGTGTAGGCTAGAGTGTGTTGGGCTTGGTGTAGGCTAGAGTGTGTTGGGCTTGGTGTAGGCTAGAGTGTGTTGGGCTTGGTGTAGGCTAGAGTGTGTTGGGCTTGGTATAGGCTAGAGTGTGTTGGGCTTGGTGTAGGCTAGAGTGTGCTGGGCTTGGTGTAGGCTAGAGTGTGTTGGGCTTGGTGTAGGCTAGAGTGTGCTGGGCTTGGTGTAGGCTAGAGTGTGTTGGGCTTGGTGTAGGCTAGAGTGTGTTGGGCTTGGTGTAGGCTAGAGTGTGCTGGGCTTGGTGTAGGCTAGAGTGTGTTGGGCTTGGTGTAGGCTAGAGTGTGTTGGGCTTGGTGTAGGCTAGAGTGTGTTGGGCTTGGTGTAGGCTAGAGTGTGTTGGGCTTGGTGTAGGCTAGAGAGTGCTGGGCTTGGTGTAGCCTAGAGTGTGTTGGGCTTGGTGTAGGCTAGAGTGTGTTGGGCTTGGTGTAGGCTAGAGTGTGCTGGGCTTGGTGTAGGCTAGAGTGTATTGGGATTGGTGTAGTCTAGAGTGTGTTGGGCTTGGTGTAGGCTATAGTGTGCTGGGCTTGGTGTAGGCTAGAGTGTGTTGGGCTTGGTGTAGGCTAGAGTGTGTTGGGCTTGGTGTAGGCTAGAGTGTGTTGGGCTTGGTGTAGGCTAGAGTGTGTTGGGCTTGGTGTAGGCTATAGTGTGCTGGGCTTGGTGTAGGCTAGAGTGTGTTGGGCTTGGTGTAGGCTAGAGTGTGTTGGGCTTGGTGTAGGCTAGAGTGTGCTGCGCTTGGTGTAGGCTAGAGTGTGTTGGGCTTGGTGTAGGCTAGAGTGCCATGGGCTTGGTGTAGGCTAGAGTGTGTTGGGCTTGGTGTAGAATAGCCTGTGTTGTGATTGGTGTAGGCTAGCCTGTGCTGGGGTTGGTGAAGACTAGCCTGTGTTGGATTGGTGTAGGCTAGCCTGTGTTGTGATTGGTGTAGGCTAGCCTGTGTTGGGCTTGGTGCAGACTAGCCTGTGTTGGGATTGGTGTAGGCTAGCCTGTGCTGGGATTGGTGCAGACTAGCCTGTGTTGGGATTGGTGTAGGCTAGCCTATTGGGATTGGTGTAGGCTAGCCTGTGTTGGGATTGGTGCAGACTAGCCTGTGCTGGGATTGGTGTAGGCTAGCCTGTTGGGATTGGTGTAGGCTAGCCTGTGTTGGGATTGGTGTAGGTTACCCTGTGCTGGGATTGGTGTGGCCTGTGCCCACATTTCCCTCCTTTCCCACACGGCCAATGCAGTCGTGTTTGCTTGGTAGGCTAATCCTTCTTTAATGAAATGATTTCATCATGAGGGGAGGAAGAAAACAACTCATTGAATCATACTTAAGACATCATTATCATTATAACATGACAAAAGAAACCTACGCTGATAATAACTTATTGACCACCATATATTATTAATTGCTATTTCATTACTGTATCAATGAAAATAGGGTTATTGGCCTCGTTGGGCTGTCCACGTGTAGCATGAATGCTCACGGCAGATGTTGGATCAATATCCACCTTCGTGACATGGCACGCAGGCACGCAGGCACACATAAACACACACACACACACACACATACACACACCACTTAAAGATAATGCTCTGTAAATCTCTCAGTAAGGGCTGTAATGAAGATCACCGGACTAATTAACGTTTCATCTAAACTCTCTGCTTCCTGATGTGTGTGTGCCTGTGTGTGTGTGTATATATTTGTGTGTGTGTGTTGTTAAGGGTTCAGGATAGAACTGTAGCAGGTATACAACCACCCACTGACTGGGTTTAAACCTCATAGTCTTTTAGACTTTACAGTTTGATTTTATAAAATTTGACAGGTTCTGCTTCCCTCTAGTGGCTAGAGTGTGACCTACACTACATACAGTGGGGGGGAAAGTATTTGATCCCCTGCTGATTTTGTACGTTTGCCCACTTACAAAGAAATGATCAGTCTATAATTTAAATGGTAGGTTTATTTGAACAGTGAGAGATAGAATAACAACAAAAAAATCCAGAAAAACGCATGTCAAAAATGTTCTAATATGATTTGCATTTTAATGAGGGAAATAAGTATTTGACCCCTCTGCAAACATGACTTAGTACTTGGTGGCAAAACCCTTGTTGGCAATCACAGAGGTCAGACGTTTCTTGTAGTTGGCCACCAGGTTTGCACACATCTCAGGAGGGATTTTGTCCCACTCCTCTTTGCAGATCTTCTCCAAGTCATTAAGGTTTCGAGGCTGACGTTTGCCAACTCGAACCTTCAGCTCCCTCCACAAATTTTCTACGGGATTAAGATCTGGAGACTGGCTAAGCCACTCCAGGACCTTAATGTGCTTCTTCTTGAGCCACTCCTTTGTTGCCTTGGCCGTGTGTTTTGGGTCATTGTCATGCTGGAATACCCATCCACGACCCATTTTCAATGCCCTGGCTGAGGGAAGGAGGTTCTCACCCAAGATTTGACAGTACATGGCCCCGTCAAATGATGCGGTGAAGTTGTCCTGTCCCCTTAGCAGAAAAACACCCCCAAAGCATAATGTTTCCACCTCCATGTTTGACGGTGGAGATGGTGTTCTTGGGGTCATAGGCAGCATTCCTCCTCCTCCAAACACTGCAAGTTGAGTTGATGCGAAAGAGCTCCAATTTGGTCTCATCTGACCACAACACTTTCACCAGTTGTCCTGTGAATCATTCAGATGTTCATTGGCAAACTTCAGACGGGCATGTATATGTATTCTTGAGCAGGGGGACCTTGCGGGCGCTGCAGGATTTCAGTCCTTCACGGTGTAGTGTGTTACCAATTGTTTTCTTGGTGACTATGGTCCCAGCTGCCTTGAGATCATTGACAAGATCCTCCCGTGTAGTTCTGGGCTGATACCTCACCATTCTCATGATCATTGCATCCCCACGAGGTGAGATCTTGCATGGAGCCCCAGGCCGAGGGATATTGAAAGTTCTTTTGTGTTTCTTCCATTTGTGAATAATCGCAACAAATGTTGTCACCTTCTCACCAAGCTGCTTGGCGATGGTCTTGTAGCCCATTCCAGCCTTGTGTAGGTCTACAATCTTGTCCGTGACATCCTTGGAGAGCTCTTTGGTCTTGGCCATGGTGGAGAGTTTAGAATTTGATTGATTGATTGCTTCTGTGGACATGTGTCTTTTTTACAGGTAACAATATGCAGTTAGGAGCACTCCCTTTAACCTCTCTGGGGCATGTGGGACGAACTCGTCCCACCTACGTAACAGCCACTGAAATCCAGTGGCGCGATTTTTGAATCGTTAGAAATGCTATAACTTCAATTTCTCAAACATATGACTATTTTACAGCTATTTAAAGACAAGAATCTCGTTAATCTAACCCCACTGTCCGATTTCAAAAAGGCTTTACAACAAAAGCAAAACATTAGATTATGTCAGCAGAGTACCCAGCCAGAAAAAATCTGACACCCATTTTTCAAGCTAGCATATCATGTCACATAAACCCAAACCACAGCTAAATGCAGCACTAACCTTTTATGATCTTCATCAGATGACACACCTAGGACATTGTGTTATACAATACATGCATGTCTGTTCAATCAAGTTCATATTTATATCAAAAACCAGCTTTTTACATTAGCATGTGACGTTCAGAAAAAGCATAACCACCGCAAACTTCCGGTGAATTTACTAACAGTTTGCTAAATTACTCACGATAAACGTTCACAAAAAGCATAACAATTATTTTAAGAATTATAGATACATTACCCCTCTATGCACTCGATATGTCCGATTTTAAAATAGCTTTTCGGATGAAGCACATTTTGCAATAATCTAAGTACATAGCCCGGCATTACAGGGCTAGCTATTTAGATACCCACCCAGTTCAGCCTCCACCAAAATCACATTTCCTATAAGAAAAATGTTCTTACCTTGCTTGTTCTTCATCAGAATACACTGCCAGGACTTCTACTTCAATAACAAATGTTGGTTTGGTCCCAAATAATCCATCGTTATATTCCAACAGCGACGTTTTGTTCGTGAGTTCTAGACACTATCAGAATGCTTCCTCACGGTCCCGCGCATGGCGCGTTGGCTTGTCAAAAATGTCTAAATATTCCATTACCGTACTTCGAAGCATGTCAACCGCTGTTTAAAACCAATTTTTATGCCATTTATGTCGTAGAGAAGTGATAATATTCCGACCGGGAGTATGCATTGAGCCTAAACAGCCGAATAAAATTTCTCCTCAGAAGCGACTCATGCACGCGCATCATTGAAAGGTCCTCCGAGCATCCACTTACAAAAGGCGATAATATATTTCAACCTGAGGCTCCCTCGTAAACCTTCAGGGTTTTCGCGGGCTCTGAGAGCCTATTGGAGCCCTGGGAATTGTCACGTTACAGCTAAGATCCTTACTTTTCAATAAAAAGAGGTAAGACGCACGACTCCTTGTCAGACAGGGTACTTCCTGCTTGAAGCCTTGTCAGGTTTTTGCCTGCCATAGGAGTTCTGTTATACTCACAGACACCATTCAAACAGTTTTAGAAAATTCAGAGTGTTTTCTATCCAAACCTGAACAATAATATGCATATTCTAGCTTCTGAGTTGGTGTAGGAGGCAGTTAAAAATGGGAACATATTTTTTCCAAAATTCTCAATACTGCCCCCTATACCAAACAGGTTAAGAGTGTGCTCCTAATCTCAGCTCGTTACCTGTATAAAAGACACCTGGGAGCCAGAAATCTTTCTGATTGAGAGGGGGTCAAATACTTATTTCCCTCATTAAAATGCAAATCAACTTATAACATTTTTGACATGCGTTTTTCTGGATAGTTTTGTTGTTATTCTGTCTCTCACTGTTCAAATAAACCTACCATTAAAATTATAGACTGATCGTTTCTTTATCAGTGGGCAAACGTACAAAATCAGCAGGGGATCAAATACTTTCCCCCCCCACTGTAGGAGAGGGACCGTCAGAGCCCTGTTCTGAGAATCAGGTTTGAGGAGTTTGCGAGGTGACTTTAGTCTACTCTGAGTTCAACTCCTTCAAACAAGAAGCTATTTAGAATCTGGTTCAAGGAGAACCCTTTTGGGCTCCATGTACGACCCTTTCCACAGAGGGTTCTACATGGAACCCAAAATGGATCGATGCGGAAATTAAAAAGGTTTAATACCCATCTAACTGCCTGTCAGATTGATTTAAGTGGGAAAACACATCATGATCTACATCACACCGGGTCAATGAACAGCCCCCCCCCCCCCCCAACCTCAAACCCCTGGCAGTCAGAGAGAAAGAGAGAGAGGGCAGGGGAAGGAGGAGAGAAAGGCAGAGAGAGGAGGGAGAGAGAGAGAGGGCATTTCCACCAGCATGTTTAGCTGCATGTCTGTTATGGTTGTGTTGAAGTTGAAGTCTTTGGTGTTGACATCACACCGGGTCAATGAACTGCCCCCGATCATCCCTTCCCAGCGAGCTCTCTTCATCTGGGTGAAGAAAATCATAATTTACTGGGTCCTGTTTGTCAACAGGGTGTTCATTCTGTTTGATACTGCTGTTGATCTTTCAGCAATAGTTGACTATATAAAAACTATCTCTGGAAATAATAGCACTTCACACCTCAATGAATGTCACTGCTACTGGCTCTTCAAATGGACTGTATTACACAAAGGAGGCACGTCTTTCTGTGAAAATGATCTGCATGTTTTATCATCTCTGCTTGATGGTGGGGTCAAGCTGGGCCACCGTGGACTACCTGCGTAGACATGTTAAAGGTTAGGCTAAATCTGGGATTTTGAGTGTTACATGAAATTCCATTTTTAGTTCTTGATTTATAAATCAGAGTTCAACCTACACCTTAATTCATCTGGGTCTGTGAAACTGGTCCATTAATTCTGAAGGATAGGCGTCACGCTAGCGGGACACCTGGCGACAACATCCGGTGAAATTGGAGGGCGCACAATTCAAATAAATAATGGTAATATTAAACATTCATGAACATACATATCTTATGTCATTTAAAAGCTTAAATTTTTAACTGCGTAGTCCGATTTACAATAGGCTTTACTGTGAAAGCATACCATGCAATTGTCTGGGGACGGCGCCCCACATCAACATATTTTTCAACCAGCACAGGCTTCCCAAAATCACAAATAGCGATTAAATGAATCTCTTACTTTTGAAAATCTTCCTCTGTTTGCAATCCCAAGGGTCCCAGCTACAACATGAATGGTTGTTTTGTGAGAGAAAACCCTTCTTTATATCCATTAAATAGGCTTTAATATGATACTTGTGCTTTGTCTTTTACAAACGAGTCATATTTTATATAAATTGATTCATCTATTTATTTATTTAAACATGTTGCACATGTTTTGGTTCATGTTTGTAAATTGTGAATTCCATTTCTATCTGAGATGCAGAGTACATGGTGTTTTCATAGCTCAGATGTTTAATATTCCTATATAATTGTCCAATGTACGAGGCCTAACAAATATATTCTGTTTTGCAAATATGAAAATAGCAATGTATTTTTTTTGCTGTAAATTCACCAATATATTTACACTAGCTGTACCCCACCGTATGGCTGGAAATCTTTTTGAAACATTTAGATTTGTTTATCACTGTTCATGTGTTGAACTATTGAATTCTCACAGGAAAAAAATGTGGTTGCAAATGCAGAATGAGAACTTCCAGAACTGAAATTTCACTGCTTTGATAGTAGAGACAACAGTGTGTGTTGTGACACAGTTTGGAATTTGGGAATGTAACACTGATTGACGACTCAGTGCTGATGTCATTGGCTCCTCTTGGTTTTGCTACCTTTATAGATGAATATGAACAGCTCTTGTAAATAGTCATATATCTGATTGTTTTGAATGAATATGCATTTGTCACAACATCAACTCTTGCCTAAAACCTGCAAAGGAACAAGAAGAAACAGTATGAAACTGCTGTTGTTAGCCAGGTAGAAGTTATTGTACATTGTATACAACCATCAATGCCAGGTCTATGTAGATTTCAATAAATCCAAAAAGAACAACTTGGAGCTTAAACACCATAGACATCCAAAGTGAATGTGCTGTATGTCACCTCTACAAGGCCTTTGGAATAGGAGTGTTTTTATAAGAAACACTGTGAGAGTATTTCACCCTCTGCTGACCTCTCATGGTGTAGTGTCCTCTACAGTTACTACATCCCCCCACTGGTGACCTCTCATGGTGTAGTGTCCTCTACAGTTACTACATCTACCCACTGGTGACCTCTCATGGTGTAGTCTTCCCTCTACAGTTACTACATCCCCCCACTGGTGACCACTCATGGTGTAGTCTCCTCTACAGTTACTACATCCCCCCACTGGTGACCTCTCATGGTGTAGTGTCCTCTACAGTTACTACATCCCCCCACTGGTGACCTCTCATGGTGTAGTCTCCTCTACAGTTACTACGTCCCCCCACTGGTGACCTCTCATGGTGTAGTCTCCTCTACAGTTACTACATCCCCCCACTGGTGACCTCTCATGGTGTAGTGTCCTCTACAGTTACTACATCCACCCACTGGTGACCTCTCATGGTGTAGTGTCCTCTACAGTTACTACATCCACCCACTGGTGACCTCTCATGGTGTAGTGTTCTCTACAGTTACTACATCCACCCACTGGTGACCTCTCATGGTGTAGTGTTCTCTACAGTTACTACATCCACCCACTGGTGACCTCTCATGGTGTAGTGTCCTCTACAGTTACTACATCTACCCACTGGTGACCTCTCATGGTGTAGTGTCCTGTACAGTTACTACATCCACCCACTGGTGACCTCTCATGGTGTAGTGTCCTCTACAGTTACTACATCTACCCACTGGTGACCTCTCATGGTGTAGTCTCCTCTACAGTTACTACATCCACCCACTGGTGACCTCTCATGGTGTAGTGTCCTCTACAGTTACTACATCCACCCACTGGTGACCTCTCATGGTGTAGTGTCCTCTACAGTTACTACATCCACCCACTGGTGACCTCTCATGGTGTAGTGTCCTCCACTGTTACTACAGGCTGGTTATTATACAACCTGGATTCAAACCAGGCTGTCTGTAGTGACGCCTCAAGCACTGAGATGCAGTGTCTTAGACCGCTGCGGCACTCAGGAGCCCCACTCATACCACACAAGATGAATACACAAAAGAAGTGAGAATTCTTAGTAAAATATACATTATTTATTATAGATATCAAATGTAACAGTAACTGTTAAATGTAACAGATGTGATCAATGATCTGATCATACACATTCAACGAGAGACTGGGCCGACGGAAGGGCGCAGGTGGCCGCAGGCACATCGACGAGATGCCGCACCCAACGGGGTAAGAAGAGACGACTATCAGAGGAGACCGTTCACACGGTCCCAGAACCCACGGGACTGAGTGTCTTTCATTTATCAAGCAAGATACTGAGCCCTGCCCATTTCTCTTTGCTTAATAAAGGGTTATCTTTTGTGCCTACAACTCAGTGCAATGATTTTGATGTTAAGGTAAACATGTTTAAGTTTTTTAGAAACATCCGTTTACGGGAATAGTTTTTCTCCCCTAATCCTGACATTTCTATTGAACCAGTAGGTTACTCACCTGCACAAACTCCGACTCCTTTTAGAAGCAAGAGTTATTTTACCAGTGGGGGGATGTAGTCACAACTTGCAGACTTGTTTACGCTGCTGTGCGTTTTTGTTGCCGATCTTACTTTGCTACCTAACGGTTTTTACTTTTTCATTACCGTATATCTTTACTTTTTACCCTCACTCAACTTTTTTCATTCAACTTTCTTACTCCGGAGGTTTTATCTGGACATGGTTCGTCAGGACTTCAAACAGCCGAAGCTAAGTAACATTAACATGATGCCTTCTAATTGCAGTCGTTGTACTTATAATATACAGGAGAACGATCGCCTTACGGCAAGGATAGCTGTGCTGCAAGCCCAGCTTCAGACGCAATCGTTAGGCAAGGGTCATTTCAGTGTAGGAAAGGATGAAACAGCACCTGTGCCACCAGCAAGTACAGATAGTAACGTTAGTATAAACCCCCTCGCACGGTCCCCGCAGCCTGACATCTTTCTCATGGCGTCTGGAGGGAAACGCTGTAGGAATGCTCAACCGGTGTCGCTTATTCAGCCGACAGAAACTTTCAACCGGTTCTCCCCATTAAGTGAGTCGGAGTCGGAGGCCGAGACTTCTCTGGTCTCTACTCCTCCCGCTGTGGGGTCTGAGACGCCGACGGCTCCCACCATTAGCTCTGACAAATTGAAAACCCTAGTCATTGGCGACTCCATTACCCGCAGTATTAGACTTAAAACGAATCATCCAGCGATCATACACTGTTTACCAGGGGGCAGGGCTACCGACGTTAAGGCTAATCTGAAGACGGTGCTGGCTAAAGCTAAAACTGGCGAGTGTAGAGAGTATAGAGATATTGTTATCCACGTCGGCACCAACGATGTTAGGATGAAACAGTCAGAGGTCACCAAGCGCAACATAGCTTCAGCGTGTAAATCAGCTAGAAAGATGTGTCGGCATCGAGTAATTGTCTCTGGCCCCCTCCCAGTTAGGGGGAGTGATGAGCTCTACAGCAGAGTCTCACAACTCAATCGCTGGATGAAAACTGTGTTCTGCCCCTCCCAAAAGATAGAATTTGTAGATAACTGGCCCTCTTTCTGGGACTCACCCACAAACAGGACCAAGCCTGGCCTGTTTTTAAAAAAAGAAATTATTTCACCTTTATTTAACCAGGTAGGCAAGTTGAGAACAAGTTCTCATTTACAATTGCGACCTGGCCAAGATAAAGCAAAGCAGTTCGACAACATACAAAAACACAGAGTTACACCTGGAGTAAAACAACATACAATCAATGATGCAGTAGAAAAAAATAAGACTATATACAATGTGAGCAAATGATGTGAGATAATGGAGGTAAAGGCAAAAAAATGCCATGGTGGCAAAGTAAATAAAGTATGGCAAGAAAAACACTGGAATGGTAGATTTGTAGTTTGAAGAAAGTTAAAAGTTAAAATATAAATAATATGGTGCAAAGGAGCAAAAATAAATAAAATAAATAAATACAGTAGGGGAAAAGGTAGTAGTTTGGGCTCAATTAAAGATGGGCTATGTACAGGTGCAGAGATCTGTGAGCTGCTCTGACAGCTGGTGCTTAAAGCTAGTGAGGGAGATAAGTGTTTCCAGTTTTAGAGATTTTTGTAGTTCGTTCCAGTCATTGGCAGCTGAGAACTGGAAGGAGAGACGACCAAAGGAGGAGTTGGCTTTAGGGGTGACCAGAGAGATATACCTGCTGGAGCGCGTGCTACAGGTGGGTGCTGCTATGGTGACCAGTGAGCGGAGATAAGGGGGGACTTTACCTAGCAGGGTCTTGTAGATGACCTGGAGCCAATGTGTTTGGCGACGATTATGAAGTGAAGGCCAGCCAACGAGAGCATACAGGTCGCAGTGGTGGGTTGTATATGGGGCTTTGGTGACAAAACGGATGGCACTGTGATAGACTGCATCCAGCTTGTTGAGTAGGGTATTGGAGGCTATTTTGTAAATGACATCGCCGAAGTCGAGGATTGGTAGGATGGTCAGTTTTACGAGGGTATGTTTGGCAGCATGAGTGAAGGATGCTTTGTTGCGAAATAGGAAGCCAATTCTAGATTTCACTTTGGATTGGAGATGATTGATGTGAGTCTGGAAGGAGAGTTTACAGTCTAACCAGACACCTAGGTATTTGTAGTTGTCCACAAATTCTAAGTTAGAACCGTCCAGAGAAGTTATGCTGGATGGGCGGGCAGGTGCAGGCAGCGATCGGTTGAAGAGCATGCATTTAGTTTTACTTGTGTTTAGGAGCAGTTGGAGACCACGGAAGGAGAGTTGAATGGCATTGAAGCTCGTCTGGAGGGTTGTTAACACAGTGTCCAAAGAAGGGCCAGAAGTATACAGAATGGTGTCGTCTGCGTAGAGGTGGATCAGAGATTCACCAGCAGCAAGAGCGACATCATTTATGTATACAGAGAAAAGAGTTGGCCCAAGAATTGAACCCTGTGGTACCCCCATAGAGACTGCCAGAGGTCCAGACAGTAGGCCCTCCGATTTGACACACTGAACTCTGTCAGAGAAGTAGTTGGTGAACCAGGCGACGCAATCGTTTGAGAAACCAAGGCTACTAAGTCTGCCGATGAGGATGTGGTGATTAACAGAGTCAAAAGCTTTGGCCAGGTCAATGAATACGGCAGCACAGTAATGTTTCTTATCGATGGCGGTTACGATGTCGTTTAGGACCTTGAGCGTGGCTGAGGTGCACCCATGACCAGCTCTGAAACCAGATTGCATAGCGGAGAGGGTGCGGTGGGATTCAAAATAGTCGGTAATCTGTTTGTTGACTTGGCTTTCGAAGACCTTAGAAAGGCAGGGTAGGATGGATATAGGTCTGTAGCAATTTGGGTCAAGAGTGTCACCTCCTTTGAAGAGGGGGATGACAGCAGCTGCTTTCCAATCTATGGGAATCTCAGACGACACGAAAGAGAGGTTGAACAGGCTAGTAATAGGGGTTGCAATAATTTCGGCAGATAATTTTAGAAAGAAAGGGTCCAGATTGTCAAGCCCAGCTGATTTGTAGGGGTCCAGATTTTGCAGCTCTTTCAGAACATCAGCTGAATGGATTTGGGAGAAGGAGAAATGGGGGAGGCTTGGGCGAGTAGCTGTGGGGGGTGCAGTGCTGTTGAATGCAGTAGGGGTAGTTAGGTGGAAAGCATGGCCAGCCGTAGAAAAATGCTTATTGAAATTCTCAATTATAGTGGGCTTATCGGTGGTGACAGAGTTTCCTATCCTCAGTGCAGTGGGCAGTTGGGAGGAGGTGTTCTTATTCTCCATGGACTTTACAATGTCCCAGAACTTATTAGAGTTGGAGTTGCACGAAGCAAATTTCTGTTTGAAAAAGCTAGCCTTGGCGTTTCTAACTGCCGGTGTGTATTGGTTTCTAACTTCCCTAAAAAGTTGCATATCGCGGGGGCAGTTCGATGCTAATGCAGAACGCCACAGGATATTTTTGTGTTGGTTAAGGGCAGTCAGGTCTGGGGAGAACCAAGGGCTATATCTGTTCCTGGTTCTAAATTTCTTGAAAGGGGCATGCTTATTTAAGATGGAGAGGAAGGCATTTTTAAAAAATAACCAGGCATCCTCTACTGACGGGATGAGGTCAATATCCTTCCAGGATACCAGGGCCAGGTCGATTAGAAAGGCTTGCTCGTTGAAATGTTTCAGGGAGCGTTTGACAGTGATGAGTGGAGGTCGTTTGACCGCTGACCCATTACGGGTGCAGGCAATGAGGCAGTGATCGCTGAGATCTTGGTTGAAAACAGCAGAGGTGTAATTAGAGGGCACATTGGTTAGGATGATATCTATGAGGGTGCCAGTGTTTGCGGCTTTGGGGTTGTACCTGGTGGGTTCATTAATAATTTGTGTGAGATTGAGGGCATCAAGCTTGGATTGTAGAATGGCTGGGGTGTTAAGCATGTCCCAGTTTAGGTCGCCTAGTAGCACGAGCTCTGAAGATAGATGGGGGGCAATCAGTTCACATATGGTATCCAGAGCACAGCTGGGGGCAGAGGGTGGTCTATAGCAGGCGGCAACGGTGAGAGACTTGTTTTTAGAGAGATGGATTTTTAAAAGTAGAAGTTCAAATTGTTTGGGTACAGACCTGGATAGTAGGACAGAACTCTGCAGGCTATCTCTGCAGTAGATTGCAACACCGCCCCCTTTGGTCGTTCTATCTTGTCTGAAAACGTTGTAGTTAGGGATGAAGATTTCACAGTTTTTGGTGGACTTCCTAAGCCAAGATTCAGACACAGCTAGGACATCCGGGTTGGCAGAGTGTGCTAAATCAGTGAATAAAACAAACTTAGGGAGGAGGCTTCTAATGTTAACATGCATGAAACCAAGGCTATTACGGTTACAGAAGTCATCAAAAGAGAGCGCCTGGGGAGTAGGTGTGGAGCCAGGCACTGCAGGGCCTGGATTCACCTCTACATCCCCAGCGGAGCAGAGAAGAATAAGTATGAGGGTACGGCTAAAAGCAATAAGAATTGGTCGTCTGTGACGTCCAGAATAGAGAGAAAAAGGAGCAGGTATCTGGGGGCGATAAAATAGCTTCAAGGTATAATGTACAGACAAAGGTATGGTGGGATGTGAGTACAGAGGAGGTAAACCTAGGCATTTAGTGATTATGAGAGAGATATTGTCTCTAGAAACATCATTGAAACCAGAAGATGTCATAGCATGTGTGGGTGGAGGAACTGAGAGGTTGGATAAGGTATAATGAGCAGGGCTAGAGGCTCTACAGTGAAATAAGCCAATAAACAATAACCAGAACAGCAATGGACAAGGCATATTGACATTAAGGAGAGGAGTGACGGACTCCATCCTAGCTGGAGGGGTGCTCTCATCTTATCTACGAACATAGACAGGGCTCTAACTCCTCTAGCTCCAGAATGAAATAGGGTGCAGGCCAGGCAGCAGGCTGTTAGCCAGCCTGCCAGCTTAGTGGAGTCTGCCATTAGCACAGTCAGCGTAGTTAGCTCAGCTTTCCCCATTGAGACCTTGTCTGTGCCTCGATCTAGGTTGGGCAAAATTAAAAATGGCGGTGTTCGCTTTAGTAATCTCACGAGTATAAAGACCTCCTCCATTCCTGCCATTATTGAAAGAGATTGTGATACTTCACATCTCAAAATTGGGTTACTTAATGTTAGATCCCTCACTTCCAAGGCAGTTATAGTCAATGAACTAATCACTGATCATAATCTTGATGTGATTGGCCTGACTGAAACATGGCTTAAGCCTGATGAATTTACTGTGTTAAATGAGGCCTCACCTCCTGGTTACACTAGTGACCATACCCCCCGTGCATCCGGCAAAGGCGGAGGTGTTGCTAACATCTACGATAGCAAATTTCAATTTACAAAAAAAAAAACAATGACGTTTTCGTCTTTTGAGCTTCTAGTCATGAAATCTATGCAGCCTACTCACTCACTTTTTATAGCTACTGTTTACAGGCCTCCTTGGCCATATGCAGTGTTCCTCACTGAGTTCCCTGAATTCCTATCGGATCTTGTAGTCATAGCAGATAATATTCTAATTTTTGGTGACTTTAACATTCACATGGAAAAGTCCACAGACCCACTCCAAAAGGCTTTCGGAGCCATCATCGACTCAGTGGGTTTTGTCCAACATGTCTCTGGACCTACTCACTGCCACAGTCATACTCTGGACCTAGTTTTGTCCCATGGAATAAATGTTGTGGATCTTAATGTTTTTCCTCAAAATCCTGGATTATCGGACCACCATTTTATTGCGTTTACAATTGCAACAAATAATCTGCTCAGACCCCAACCAAGGAGCATTAAAAGTCGTGCTATAAATTCTCAGACAACCCAAAGATTCCTTGATGCCCTTCCAGACTCCCTCTGCCTACCCAAGGACGTCAGAGGACAAAAATCAGTTAACCACCTAACCGAGGAACTCAATTTAACCTTGCGCAAGACCCTAGATGCAGTTGCACCCCTAAAAATTAAAAACATCTGTCATAAGAAACTAGCTCCCTGGTATACAGAAAATACACGAGCTCTGAAGCAAGCTTCCAGAAAATTGGAACGAAAATGGCGCCACACCAAACTGGAAGTCTTCCGACTAGCTTGGAAAGACAGTACCGTGCAGTATCGAAGAGCCCTCACTGCTGCTCGATCATCCTATTTTTCCAACTTAATTGAGGAAAATAAGAACAATCCGAAATGTATTTTTGATACTGTCGCAAAGCTAACTAAAAAGCAGCATTCGCAAATGGAGGATGGCTTTCACTTCAGCAGTAATACATTTATGAACTTCTTTGAGGAAAAGATCATGATCATTAGAAAGCAAATTACGGACTCCTCTTTAAATCTGGGTATTCCTCCAAAGCTCCATTGTCCTGAGTCTGCACAACTCTGGCAGGACCTTGGCTCAAGGGAGATACTAAAGTGTTTTAGTACTATATCTCTTGACACAATGATGAAAATAATCATGGCCTCCAAACCCTCAAGCTGCATACTGGACCCTATTCCAACTAAACTACTGAAAGAGCTGCTTCCTGTGCTTGGCCCTCCTATGTTGAACATAATAAACGGCTCTCTATCCACCGGATGTGTACCAAGCTCACTAAAAGTGGCAGTAATAAAGCCTCTCTTGAAAAAGCCGAATCTTGACCCAGAAATTATAAAAAACTGTCGGCCTATATTGAATCTTCCATTCCTCTCAAAAATTTTAGAAAAAGCTGTTGCACAGCAACTCACTGCCTTCCTGAAGAGAAACAATGTATACGAAACGCTTCAGTCTGGTTTTAGACCCCATCATAGCACTGAGACTGCACTTGTGAAGGTGGTAAATGACCTTTTAATGACGTCAGACCGAGGCTCTGCATCTGTCCTCGTGCTCCTAGATCTTAGTGCCGCTTTTGATACCATCGATCACCACATTCTTTTGGAGAGATTGGAAACCCAAATTGGTCTACATGGACAACTTCTGGCCTGGTTTAGATCTTATCTGTCGGAAAGATATCAGTTTGTCTCTGTGAATGGTTTGTCCTCTGACAAATCAATTGTAAATTTCGGTGTTCCTCAAGGTTCCGTTTTAGGACCACTATTGTTTTCACTATATATTTTACCTCTTGGGGATGTCATTCGAAAACATAATGTTAAATTTCACTGCTATGCGGATGACACACAGCTGTACATTTCAATGAAACATGGTGAAGCTCCAAAATTGCCCTCACTAGAAGCCTGTGTTTCAGACATAAGGAAGTGGATGGCTGCAAACTTTCTACTTTTAAACTCGGACAAAACAGAGATGCTTGTTCTAGGTCCCAAGAAACAAAGAGATCTTCTGTTCAATCTGACAATTAATCTGGATGGTTGTACAGTCGTCTCAAATAAAACTGTGAAGGACCTCGGTGTTACTCTGGACCCTGATCTCTCTTTTGAAGAACATATCAAGACTGTTTCAAGGACAGCTTTTTTCCATCTACGTAACATTGCAAAAATCAGAAACTTTCTGTCCAAAAATGACGCAGAAAAATTAATCCATGCTTTTGTTACTTCTAGGCTGGACTACTGCAATGCTCTACTTTCCGGCTACCCGGATAAAGCACTAAACAAACTTCAGTTAGTGCTAAATACGGCTGCTAGAATCCTGACTAGAACCAAAAAAATTTGATCATATTACTCCAGTGCTAGCCTCCCTACACTGGCTTCCTGTTAAGGCAAGGGCTGATTTCAAGGTTTTACTGCTAACCTACAAAGCATTACATGGGCTTGCTCCTACCTATCTTTCCGATTTGGTCCTGCAGTACATACCTACACGTACGCTACGGTCACAAGACGCAGGCCTCCTAATTGTCCCTAGAATTTCTAAGCAAACGGCTGGAGGTAGGGCTTTCTCCTATATAGCTCAATTTTTATGGAATAGTCTGCCTACCCATGTGAGAGACGCAGACTCAGTCTCAACCTTTAAGTCTTTACTGAAGACTTATCTCTTCAGTAGGTCCTATGATTAAGTGTAGTCTGGCCCAGGAGTGTGAAGGTGAACGGAAAGGCTGGAGCAACGAACCGCCCTTGCTGTCTCTGCCTTGCCGGTTCCCCTCTTTCCACTGGGATTCTCTGCCTCTAACCCTATTACAGGGGCTGAGTCACTGACTTACTGGTGTTCTTCCATGCCGTCCATGGGAGGGGTGCGTCACTTGAGTGGGTTGAGTCACTGACGTGGTCTTCCTGTCTGGGTTGGCGCCCCCCCCTTGGGTTGTGCCATGGGGGAGATTTTTGTGGGCTATACTCGGCCTTGTCTTCGGACGGTAAGTTGGTGGTTGTAGACATCCCTCTAGTGGTTTGGGGGCTGTGCTTTGGCAAAGTGGGTGGGGTTATATCCTGCCTATTTGGCCCTGTCCGGGGGTATCATCGGATGGGGCCACAGTGTCTTCTGATCCCTCCTGTCTCAGCCTCCAGTATTTATGCTGCAGTAGTTTATGTGCCGGGGGGCTAGGGTCAGTCTGTTTCATCTGGAGTATTCTCTTGTCTTATCCGGTGTCCTGTGTGAATTTAAATATTCTCTCTCTAATTCTCTCTTCCTCTCTTTCTTTCTTTCTCTCGGAGGACCTGAGCCCTAGGACCATGCCTCGGGACTACCTGGCATGATGACTCCTTGCTGTCCCCAGTCCACCTGGCCATGCTGCTGCTCCAGTTTCAACTGTTCTGCCTGCGGCTACGGAACCCTGACCTGTTCACCGGACGTGCTTGCTGCACCCTCGACAACTACAATGATTATTATTATTTGACCATGCTGGTCATTTATGAACATTTTAACATCTTGACCATGTTTGTTATAATATCCACCCGGCACAGCCAGAAGAGGACTGGCCACCCCTCATAGCCTGGTTCCTCTCTAGGTTTCTTCCTAGGTTTTTTGGCCTTTCTGGCGAGTTTTTCCTAGGGAGTTTTTCCTAGCCACCGTGCCTCTTTCACATGCATTGCTTGCTGTTTGGGGTTTTAGGCTGGGTTTCTGTACAGCACTTTGAGATTTCAGCTGATATACGAAGGGCTATATAAATACATTTGATTTGATTTGATATTTTATACCTCCAGCCAATCGCAATCACTCTATGGAGACATATTGCAGACTTGTTGAAAAAGATGTTGCTCATCTCCTTAAGAATAAACAGGAGTTCAAATATTTTCATAATTTATCTAAGGTTGAAAAACAAGCTTTCTAAAATACGATGATAGTCTCGGTAATGTGTTTTCGGACCTTCCCCTGGTCGTATTCTCGCGGGGCAGAAATCTCAGAGACCAACTGGTAAACTCTGATTTACCACCCCAAGATATCACTGCACAACGTGTATTTGCGCCCCTACTGGATGGAAACTACAAGTGTAATGGCTGTGCTCAATGCAATGGCGCTTATAAATGTACATCCTTCAAACACCCCCAAACAGGGAAATCTATCCCAATTAAAGGTGTTATTACGTGCTCCACTAAGGCAGTTATTTATCTTATAACTTGTCCTTGTGGTAAAAATTATGTGGGTAAAACAGCGTAAATTAAAAGTGCGTATCTCAGAGCATCGTAGCACCATTAGCTGCAAAAACTTGACTTACCCAGTTGCGGCCCACTTTTTGGAAGCAAACCATTCGATTTTGTCTCTGCGTTATATTGGCATCGAACATGTCACCCTCCCTAGGAGAGGGGGTGACCTTGATAATTTATTGTTAAAACGAGAGGCTGCCTGGATCTTTAATTTAAAGACCCTTGCTCCCTTCGGTCTCAACATAGACTTTGATCTGAAGCCATTCTTGTGATTATTGTGATTTTGCCATTGTAATTGTTTGTTAGATACATTTTAGACTACAAATGCTATGATCGTATGCTATCCATTTGTTTGTCTTTTTGTATGTTCTTTGTATGGCATTTTTTAAATATTTGAGTTAACCAATGATATTAGGCCACACTTGGCCATGATTACAAACACCTGTGTGTCTCTTGACACTATATAAACGAGTCATCTCACAGTGTTTGTGATCATACCCTGATGAAGACAGCTTTGCTGTCGAAACGTTGGTTATTAGGTTATTACATTTTTGCATCTGAGCTCTTAGAGTGTGTGGCTTTCCCTTATTTTCTACTGATCATACACAAGACCTTTATCAATAAAAGGGTTAAAAGGTGCGATTTCTGATGCTCATAGAACAAGATCATACCATTAAACTCTGCCAACACAGAGATTATTTCATATACAAATAGGTTATATAACATAATAAACTGGGTGGTTCCAGCCCTGAATGCTGATTGGCTGACAGCTGTGGTATGTCAGACCGTATACTATCGGTATGACAATAAATCATATTTTTACTGCTCTAATTATGTTAGTAACCAGTTTATAATAGCAATAAGGCTCCTCGGTGGTTTGTCATATGTGGCCAATATACCACGGCTAAGGGCTGTGTCCAGGTGCTCCAGGTTGCTTATATTCTTCATTTATTATACTTTTCACTACAGAAAAATGTCTGCTAAAATTCAGGTAGTTGGATAAACTTAGAGATAGCAGGGTTCCAGCATGTTCGCATTCTCCTCCGTTAATGAAGGTAGCAACATGAACTCTTCGTCCCGTGTACCCTTGTGATGAGAACTATTCCTATGACCTTTTCTTGTTCAATCCTTCCGCTCTCTCCCTGTAGAGAAGAAATAAAGTTATGTCATCCATTTCTTACAACCATCGTTTTACCTAATATCCTTATGATAAACCCTACACACACTGTCAGTATAATTCAATTCCATGGAACCAAATCATTTTTTCCTGAATAAATATGAATGAATTCTTACCTCAGCATGCGAACAGCTTTTATAACCCAGCCCTTGGTGGGATCCACACAAGGGAATCTCCCTCTGACAGTGTGGAAACTGGAAGAGAACATGTTGAAGAGACAACATCAGTCAATCATCAGTGCTTTATAGGCTTACATCTCTATAATATCACATTGCAAATAAATCAACACAAATAATATCAAGCTATCAAATTGTATTACTTCTGTTATACAATTATTTTATACTTAATGATATACTTAAATTGATGAAATAATACATGTACTATAATTCCTCTTTTAATTTTACTTGCAATTTGTCTCAGACCTATTAAGCACAGTTCTACTGTTAGACCTTCCAAAGTCACTCACATGATAGCATCAATGTTGCACTCGTCAGTCACTGTCTGTATGGAAAAGCCACGGATGAGACCAATGTCTATCCTACCCTGGGAGTAACGTGTACAACAGCCTGTAGGAAAACCTATTGAGCAAAAAGACAAGAAATGTTATCATGTATAGGAATTACATTTTTTTCTTCTAAAAAACAAGGAGAGAGGGAGACAGAGGCAGACAGACAGACAGACAGACAGACAGACAGACAGACAGACAGACAGACAGACAGACAGACAGACTAAGACAAGACTTTCACATCCAATATTGACCTCGTTTAGCAGCGGAAACCTCAGTAGTGAACAGGCCCACAGCCAGGAGCACGAGCAGCACAATAACAGGGGCTCTGATCTGGGCCATCTCTTCTTCTGTGGTGCTGTGGTTAGTGATGTGATGAGCTGCTGTCTTGTCTTCAGAAAGAGAGCTTCAGTGGCTGTGTGAGGTCCTACTCATCACCAGAGCTATATATACACTCCTGGTGCAGGTAGAGAGTGAAATGGGCTTTCCTACCCACGCCTTAACACCAAAGTTCCACGGCAGAAGTTCCCCATCACTTTCCCCAACGAGCAAAAATAAACGAACAAGATTCTTCAACAGAACAAGAGGGAGACTGTTTGAACACAACTATGACTTGTTTATTTATATACAGCATTTATTCTGAGCTGATTGAAATGCACAACAATATATGTTTACCTAAACGCTTGCACCTTTGTTGAAGTCTCCTGGGTTAAGGAATACATTTTGGGATTATGTTAAGTGAGTTTGTGTTTTATATTATATCTCAGTATTTCTTTATCCTGGTGCTGGGGACCCAAAGGGTTTAGTTTTGCCCCTAGTGCTACACACCTGATTCCACTAATTACCTCATCATCAACACCCTGCTCAGACGTTGCATGCATCAACCAATGGTTGTGTGGCACGTCATCGACCGTGCTGTCGAGCACCAGATTGCTATTAGAACATGTGGTTAGCTCATACGTAAAATACCTATCCAGGCATTGTAAGATCTACAATGCATCAGCAACGCCCAGGCAGAGGAACACTCCCAATGATTAGTGGAATCAGGTGTCTAGTGCTACGGCAATAACAGAAATGTTCACACCTTTTGGTCCCCATTAAGAAACACTGTTCTATCCTATGATTCTATGTGATCTAGTTATAAATATAAGGAGTGTAGGGTGAATTACATGCCAACCACTGTCAGTCTAAGTGACAAGAAAAAAATCCCCATCAAAATATGTCAGTTTAAGCGAGAGATATCAGGTTTTTGCATGGGCTGCATCTTAGTCCACCTCATGCACGTATGTCAGCCTTCCGCATACGCAGTGAACGATGTCAGACCATGAGAATTCCGCAAAATCCGTCTTCTCACAAAAACGTCTGTAGAGTCCGAATGGTTCTCCGGTTCTCAGTTTTGCTCTACGTCCCCAACAAGTAACACTAATGTGCCAACTTCTGTCTGTAGCGTCCGAACCGTTTGGGCTACAAACTAACACTCCACTAATACCACACGGACTCTCACGAACACGGTGGTGTTCTCTGTTTTGCTCTACGACCCCCACAAGTGTCACGGGACTCGTCTGAAGGTACTAATACAAATGAATAGACGTATGGAGGTAGGTTTGTGCCAACAAAAACATGGGGATAAATATGTATCCCAAAAAACCTAAATATTTCCTGAGTTTTCTTATATCTCCTAGATATAGGACAGACACTTTTTGAGGTTTTAACACCTTTGCTGTGGTTATGTGTGTATGTGTAACCATGTACCCACATCAATGAAACCACCACAGATCATATCATAGAACATACTGTATGTACAGTTATCAGATGTATCAGTTGGTCTAGGAGGAAACACAGTGCATTGTGCGCCACACAGAGGAGGCTGGTGGACGGAGCTATAGGAGGACGGGCTCATTCTCATGGCCGAAATGGAATTCATGAAATGGTACCAAACACATCAAACACATGGAAACAACGTGTTGGACTCTTTTCCATTGATTCCATTCCAGCCATTACAATGAGCCTGTCCTCCTAAAGCCCCTCTCACCAGCCTCCTCTAGCGCCACAGTGATAAAGTCTATTGAGTCAAACCATGGAACTGCCCCTGTTTATGTCCTATGAAGCTGTGAAAGGGCATATTTGGGGTGGTGATGTTGATAAAAAAAAATATGTGATGTGTTAGAAAGCAAACAAACCAGAAAAACTGGAATTTAATTTCACCACAGGGTGTTGCACTGAGGATGAGCAAGAACTTTTCTTACAAGACGTATGACAACTATGATGACATAATGACCCCAGGGCTCTAAGTTGTAATTACTAATTCTACAGCTCTGACTGATGGTCAACATTCTATACTAGAGGAACACTCCCCTAACCTGTTGAGCAGGGGATTTTCAAATGGCGACTTTGAAGGTGAACTTTCAGGTGTGACTTTGTTTGGTAAGTAAATACACACAGCAGGGAAATACAAGAGGAATTCAATCACCTATCTGATCAATCTAATAGTCACGTGTGTGTGTGTGTGTGTGTGTGTGTGTGTGTGTGTGTGTGTGTGTGTGTGTGTGTGTGTGTGTGTGTGTGTGTGTGTGTGTGTGTGTGTGTGTGTGTGTGTGTGAGACTTAGACCTCGTGCACTGATGTGCGTGGACGTGGGCTGTTAGGTGTAGGTTGTCTTGATAATATGGTTATTTTCTAGGTCAGAGGAACACAGAATGTGTTGATGCCCTCAACTCAAAGGGGGGAAAGTGTTTCTGTGACAACTAAATAGGTCATCTGTCACGTCCTGACCAGTGAAAAGGGTCATTTGCCATAGTAGAATGGTCAGGGCGTGGCAGGGGGTTTGTTTTGTGTGTTTTGGGGTTTTTTGTTTCTAGGGGAATTTGTTCTAGTTTTCTATTTTTATGTTTCGTTTTCCATGTTCGGCCGAGTATGTTTTCCAATCAGAGGCAGGTGTCTTTCGTTGTCTCTGATTGGAGGCCATACTTAGGCAGCCTGTTTTCTTTAGGGTTTTGTGGGTGGTTATTTTCCGTTTAGTTGTTGTACCTGACGGAACTGTTGGTCGTTTTGTTATTTTTGTAAAGTTTTCTTCATTAAAGAATTAAGAAAGAGCACTAGCCACGCTGCGCCTTGGTCAATTCAATACGACGCTTGTGACATCATCATAAAGGGGTTTTAATAGTTCCTCTTCAGTTGTTGCATCACTGTTCCACAACCTTTTCCCCTTGAGTTTGTCACGATGCATTAATTGGGACATAATCATGTTTATATAAATATTGAGACATTTAACACATTGATGCTGTTTTTTTGCAATTTATAACCTTACACAACTACCATGCGAAAACTGGGACAAAGTGGGAGGATCCTCTCCATTCACAGAACAATTGAAGACCACTTCAATGAGCTGAAGTGATGAGTAAAAGCTTAACTCTCACACCCACTGATACTTGTTTAATATAACATAGAACTCAAAGGATTCTTGCAATTCAGAAGTTCATGTTTCATATCATTAGCTCTAATTACAGTAAGCTGAGATACATGGAAAAGTACAGTGCCTTCAGAAAGTATTCCACATGTTTTGTAACAGCCTGAAATTAAAATGGATCAAATTGAGATTGTGTGTCACTGGACTACACAATATACCCCAACAAATGTTCAACAAATTAGTAAAAAATGTGTCAATAAGTATTCAACCCCTTTGTTATGGCCAGCCAAAATAAGTTCATGAGTAAATATTGGCTTAACTCATTATTGCACACAGTGAGTCCGTGCAACTGATCAAGTTTAATGTAAGACGCCGACAGTGTCGAAGTAAAAAACGTTTTACTCGAACAAGGACAGGTCAAGGGCAGGCAGAGGTCAGAATCCAGATAGGAGGGGCAAAGGTACAGTACGGCAGGCAGGCTCAGGTCAGGGCAAGCAGGTCAAAACTGGGAAACTAGAATACAGGGATTATAGCAAAGACAGGAGCAAGGGAAAAAACGCTGGTTGGTTTGAACGAACAAAAAGAACTGGCAACAGACAACACAGGTATAAATACACAGGGGATAATGGAGAAGATGAGTGACACCTGGAGGAGGGAGGAGACAATCAAAGATAGGTGCCACAGATCAGGTTGTGACAATCGTGTTTAACCTGATTTTTGAATGACTACCTCATGTCTGTACCCCACACATACAATTATGTTTAATGTCCCTCAGTTGAATAGTGAATTTCAAACACAGATTCAACTACAAAGACCAGGGAGGTTTTCTAATGCCTCTCAAAGAAGAGCACCTATTGCTAGATGGGTCAAAATAAAATAAAAAAAGCAGACATTGAAAATCCCTTTGAGCATGGTGAAGTTATTAATTACAATTTGGATGGTGTATCAATACACCCAGTCACTACAAAGATACAAGCGTCCTTCCTAACTCAGTTTCCGGAGAGGACGGAAACCTCTCAGGGATTTCACCATGAGGCCAATAGTGACCTTAAAAAAGTTACAGAGTTGAATAATGGAGAAACTGAGGATGGATCTACATTGTAGTTACTCCACAATACTAACCTGTGAGGACAGACGATGGGAGATGAGAAGCAAGTACGGGGGGGATGAGGAATTAATAAATAACGAACATGAAACAAAACAAGGACTGTGTCTGGACAAGGGGAACAAAATGACATCAATGCTGACACGGGGAAGAAACTGAGGAAGTGACAGATATAGGGGAGACAATCAAGGCTACCGGGAGTAGCCTTCAAGGTTCTCCTAATCTCGGGGGAAAGGAACAGGCAGCGCTGGATAGTGATTAACAGTGGTGGGAAGTCCGGGGAGGGATACTGTTCACCTACTGTTTGTGTGGAGGTGTGTGCGTAAGCGGAGAGAGAGGATAAAATGAACTTCTTTGTTAATGTTGGGCAGAACGATCTCTGAATAAACCGTACGAACCTTTGCAGAAAGCTGAGTCCTTGCCTAATTATTAACCCATTGTCTTACAAACCTTGGGAATTAGTGAAGGCTTATTGATTGTTAATTATTACCATTGGTATAGAATAATTCCTTTGACAAGGTGAGTCCCAATAAGTGCTGATGCGCGTAACGATGGTGACAGGTGTGCGTAGTGATGGGCCGCCTGGCGCCCTCGAGCACCAGAGTGGGGGAGCGGGAGCAGGCGTGACATAACCTGAATGACAGAATGAAAAGAAGGAAGCCTGTACAGAATAAAAATATTCCAAAATATGCATCCAGTTTGCACCAAGGTACTAAAGTAAAACTGCAAAGATGCTTCAAAGAAATTAACTTTATGTCTTGAATACGAAGCGTTATAAGAGAACTTAGTTCAGTCTGCTTTCCAACAGACACTGGGAGACAAATTCATCTTTCAGCAGGACAATAACTTAACCAAGCGTCCCACCAACTCAACAGCCAGTTGAATCCCGTGGCGCGTTATTCAAATACCTTAGAAAGGCTATAACAGTAGAGAGGCTATATACAGTAGAGAGACTATAACAGTAGCGAAGCTATAGACAGTAGAGAGGCTATAACAGTAGCGAGGCTATAACTGTAGTGAGGCTATAACAGTAGAGAGACTATAACAGTAGAGAGACTATAACAGTAGCAAGGCTATAACCGTAGAGTGACTATAACAGTAGAGAGGCTATAACAGTAGAGAGACTATAACAGTAGCAAGGCTATATACAGACACTGGTTAGTCGGGCTAATTGAGGTAGTACGTACATGTAGGTGTGGTTAAAGTGACTATGCATATCTGATAAACAGAGAGAAGCAGTAGCGTAAAAGAGGGGTTAGCGGGTGGTGGGAGGCGGGACACAATGCAGATAGTCCGGGTAGCCATTTGATTAGTTGTTCAGGAGTCTTATGGCTTGGGGGTAAAAGCCTCTTGGACCTAGACTTGATATGTGATATGATTTGACTTGATTAGATCCGCTAGATGCAGGCCAGAGTGTGCAAGGGGGTATTGAATGTGTCACTGTCTGTCACCTTGGCTCATCCATTGTGACACCTCCCTTGGTTGTCGTTTGGCATATTCATGTTCATTGTGGTCACCAAATGTTTCTCTTGACCAGTGTTGTAAACTTTCATTCATAAGATAGGTTTTAACAACCTCATGGTGGGTATAGGGAAACTTGAGTATCAAGAAGTAGCATAAACCTATCCATGTTACATTGAACTGGGTGAATGGAATATGAATGACTGTCATCCAACACGCTGTAATAGAAGTAAGGCCATCCTCATCAAAAAATAATTGTCCTCCCTCATCATAAACGCACTGACGACCACTGCTTGGTGTAGGCTAGAGTGTGTTGGGCTTGGTGTAGGCTAGAGTGTGTTGGGCTTGGTGTAGGTTAGTCTGTGTTGGGTTTGGTGTAGGCTAGCCTGTGTTGGTCTTGGTGTAGGCTTGCCTGTGTTGGGCTTGGTGTAGGCTAGCCTGTGTTGGGATTGGTATAGGCTAGAGTGTGTTGGGCTTGGTGTAGGCTAGTCTGTGCTGGGTTTGGTGTAAGCTAGTCTGTGCTGGGCTTGGTGTAGGCTAGAGTGTGCTGGGCTTGGTGTAGGCTAGAGTGTGCTGGACTTGGTGTAGGCTAGAGTGTGTTGGGCTTGGTGTAGGCTAGAGTGTGCTGGGCTTGGTGTAGGCTAGCCTGTGTTGGGCTTAGTGTAGGCTAGAAATGATCAGTCTATAATTTTAATGGTAGGTTTATTTGAACAGTGAGAGACAGAATAACAACAAAAAAATCCAGAAAAACGCATGTCAAAAATGTTATAAAATGATTTTCATTTTAATGAGGGAAATAAGTATTTGACCCCTCTGCAAAACATGACTTAGTACTTGGTGGCAAAACCCTTGTTGGCAATCACAGAGGTTAGACGTTTCTTGTAGTTGGCCACCAGGTTTGCACACATCTCAGGAGGGATTTTGTCCCACTCCTCTTTGCAGATCTTCTCCAAGTCATAAAGGTTTCGAGGCTGACGTTTGCCAACTCGAACCTTCAGCTCCCTCCACAGATTTTCTATGGGATTAAGGTCTGGAGACTGGCTAAGCCACTCCAGGACCTTAATGTGCTTCTTCTTGAGCCACTCCTTTGTTGCCTTGGCCGTGTGTTTTGGGTCATTGTCATGCTGGAATACCCATCCACGACCCATTTTCAATGCCCTGGCTGAGGGAAGGAGGTTCTCACCCAAGATTTGACAGTACATGGCCCCGTCAAATGATGCGGTGAAGTTGTCCTGTCCCCTTAGCAGAAAAACACCCCCAAAGCATAATGTTTCCACCTCCATGTTTGATGGTGGAGATGGTGTTCTTGGGGTCATAGGCAGCATTCCTCCTCCTCCAAACACTGCAAGTTGAGTTGATGCCAAAGAGCTCCATTTTGGTCTTATCTGACCACAACACTTTCACCAGTTGTCCTCTGAATCATTCAGATGTTCATTGGCAAACTTCAGACAGGCATGTATATGTATTCTTGAGCAGGGGGACCTTGCGGGCGCTGCAGGATTTCAGTCCTTCACGGTGTAGTGTGTTACCAATTGTTTTCTTGGTGACTATGGTCCCAGGTGCCTTGAGATCATTGACAAGATCCTCCCGTGTAGTTCTGGGCTGATTCCTCACCATTCTCATGATCATTGCATCCCCACGAGGTGAGATCTTGCATGGAGCCCCAGGCCGAGGGATATTGAAAGTTCTTTTGTGTTTCTTCCATTTGCGAATAATCGCAACAAATGTTGTCACCTTCTCACCAAGCTGCTTGGCGATGGTCTTGTAGCCCATTCCAGCCTTGTGTAGGTCTACAATCTTGTCCGTGACATCCTTGGAGAGCTCTTTGGTCTTGGCCATGGTGGAGAGTTTGGAATTTGATTGATTGATTGCTTCTGTGGACATGTGTCTTTTTTACAGGTAACAATCTGCGGTTAGGAGCACTCCCTTTAAGAGTGTGCTCCTAATCTCAGCTCGTTACCTGTATAAAAGACATCTGGGTGCCAGAAATCTTTCTGATTGAGAGGGGGTCAAATACTTATTTCCCTCATTAAAATGCAAATCAATTTATAACATTTTTGACATGCGTTTTTCTGGATAGTTTTGTTGTTATTCTGTCTCTCACTGTTCAAATAAACCTATCATTAAAATTATAGACTGATCCTTTCTTTATCAGTGGGCAAACGTACAAAATCAGCAGGGGATCAAATACTTTTCCCCCCCACTGTAGGAGAGGGACCGTCAGAGCCTTGTTCTGAGAATCAGGTTTGAGGAGTTTGCGAGGTGACTTTAGTCTACTCTGAGTTCAACTCCTTCAAACAAGAAGCTATTTAGAATCTGGTTCAAGGAGAACCCTTTTGGGCTCCATGTACGACCCTTTCCACAGAGGGTTCTACATGGAACCCAAAATGGATCTATGCGGAAATTAAAAAGGTTTCATACCCATCTAACGGCCTGTCAGATTGATTTAAGTGGGAAAACACATCATGATCTACATCACACCGGGTCAATGAACTGCCACCCGATCATCCCTTCCCAGCGATCTCTCCTCATCTGGGTGAAGAAAATCATAATTTACTGGGTCCTATTTGTCAACAGGGTGTTCATTCTGTTTGATACTGCTGTTGATCTTTCAGCAATAGTTGACTATATAAAAACTATCTCTGGAAATAATAGCACTTCACACCTCAATGAATGTCACTGCTACTGGCTCTTCAAATGGACTGTATTACACAAAGGAGGCACGTCTTTCTGTCAAAATGATCTGCATGTTTCATCATCTCTGCTTGATGGGGTCAAGCTGGGCCACCGTGGACTACCTGCGTAGACACGTTAAAGGTTAGGCTAAATCTGGGATTTTGAGTGTTACATGAAATTGTAACGCTCCTCTTCGCTGTCGGAAAAAGTGGACCAATACGCAGCGGGTTGCGTGCTCATCATATTTTATTTTAATGTGAACACCAAGAAAAAAACAAGAAACAATAGACCGACAGGAGCAGTTTATCAGGCTAACATAAAGCAGTGCTAAATCAACAACCCACAAACCCCAGGTGAACAACACACTCCTAATATATGACTCCCAATCAGGAACAACGATAACCAGCTATTCCTGATCAGGAGCCACACAGGCCAACAAAGAAACAGACATACTAGAAAAACCATACAACATAAAAATGGAATTTCTGCCACGTCCTGACCAAAATACTACACAACTACTGCCTCTGCTGGTCAGGACGTGACAGAAATTCCATTTATAGTTCTTCTTTTATAAATCAGAGTTCAACCTACACCTTAATTCATCTTGGTCTGTGAAACTGGTCCATTAATTCTGAAGGATAGGCGTCACGCTAGCGGGACACCTGGCGACAACATCCGGTGAAATTGGAGGGCGCACAATTCAAATAAATAATGGTAATATTAAACATTCATGAACATACAAGTATCTTATATCATTTAAAAGCTTAAATTATTAACTGCGTAGTCCGATTTACAATAGGCTTTACAGTGAAAGCATACCATACGATTGTCTGGGGACGGCGCCCCACATCAACATATTTTTCAACCAGCACAGGCTCCACAAAATCACAAATAGCGATTAAATGAATCTCTTACTTTTGAAAATCTTCCTCTGTTTGCAATCCCAAGGGTCCCAGCTACAACATGAATGGTCGTTTTGTTAGAGAAAATCCTTCTTTATATCCATTAAATAGGCTTTAATATGATACTTGTGCTTTGTCTTTTACAAACGAGTCATATTTTATATAAATTGATTCATCTATTTATTTATTTATTCATGTTTGTAAATTGTGATTTCCATCTCTATCTGAGATGCAGAGTACCTTGAACCAGGTTCTAAATAGCCTCCAGTGGTGTGGAGGCTGTGCTTTGGCAAAGTGGGTGGGGTTATCTCCTACCTGTTTGGCCCTGTCCGGGGGTTTCATCGGATGGGGCCACAGTGTCTCCTGACCCCTCCTGTCTCAGCCTCCAGTATTTATGCTGCAGTAGTTTATGTGTCGGGGGGCTAGGGTCAGTCTGTCACATCTGGAGTATTTCTTGTCTTTTCCGGTGTCCTGTGTGAATTTAAATATGCTCTCTCTAATTCTCTCTTTCTCTTTCTTTCTTTCTCTCTCTCGGAGGACCTGAGCCCTAGCACCATGCCTCAGGACTACCTGGCTTGATGACTCCTTGCTGTCCCCAGTTCACCTGGCCGTGCTGCTGCTCCAGTTCCAACTGTTCTGCCTACAGCTATGGAACCCTGACCGGTTCACCGGACGTGCTACCTGTCCCAGACCTGTTGTCCCAGACCTGCTGGAACCCTGACCTATTCACCGGACGTGCTACCTGTCCCAGACCTGCTTTTTTCAACTCTCTAGAGACAGCAGGAGCGGTAGAGATACTCTCAAAGATCGGCTATGAAAAAGCCAACTGACACTTACTCTTGTGTTACTGACTTGTTAAACCCTCGATAACTACTATGATTATTATTATTTGACAATGCTGGTCATTTATGAACATTTGAACATCTAGGCCATGTGCTGTTATAATCTCCACCCGGCACAGCCAGAAGAGGACTGGCCACCCCTCATAGCCTGGTTCCTCTCTAGGTTTCTTCCTAGGTTTTGGCCTTACTAGGGAGTTTTTCCTAGCAACCGTGCTTCTACACCTGCATTGCTTGCTGTTTGGGGTTTTAGGCTGGGTTTCTGTACAGCACTTTGTGATATCAGCTAATGTAAGAAGGGCTATATAAATACATTTGATTTGATTTGATTTGATGGTGTTTTCATTGCTCAGATGTTTGATATTCCTATTTAATTGTCCAATGGACGAGGCCTAACAAATATATTCTGTTTAGCAAATATGAAAATAGCTATGTTTTTTTTGTTGCTGTAAATTCACCAATATATTTATACTAGCTGTACCTCGCCCTATGGCTGTAAATCTATTTGAAACATTTAGATTTTTTTATCACTGTTTATGTGTTGAACTATTGAATTCTCACAGGAAAAAAATTTGGTTGCAAATGCAGAATGAGAACTTCCAGAACTGGAATTTCACTGCTTTGATAGTAGAGACAACAGTGTGTGTTGTGACACAGTGTGGAATTTGGGAATTTAACACTGATTGACGACTCAGTGCTGATGTCATTGGCTCCTCTTGGTTTTGCTACCTTTATAGATTAACATGAACAGCTCTTGTAAATAGTCATATATCTGATTGTTATGAATGAATATGCATTTGTCACAACATCAACTCTTGCCTAAAACCTGCAAAGGAACAAGAAGAAACAGTTGTATGAACCTGCTGTTGTTAGCCAGGTAGAAGTTATTGTACATTGAATACAACCATCAAGGCCAGGTCTATGTAGATTTCAATCTACATAGACCCTCCAGTCCCTGGACTTCTTGGCGCTGATGGAAACATGGATTACCACAGAAAACGCTGCTACTCCTACTGCTCTTTCCTCGTCTGACCACGTGTTCTCGCATACTCCGAGAGCATCTGGTCAGCGGGGTGGCGGCACTGGAATCCTCATCTCTCCCAAGTGGACATTCTCTCTTTCTCCCCTGACCCATCTGTCTATCTCCTCCTTTGAATTCCATGCTGTCACAGTCACTAGCCCATTCAAGCTTAACCTCTCTAGGGCAGGTGGCACCAAATCGTCCCACCTACGTAACAGCTAGTTGAATCCTGTGGCGCGATTTTCAAATACCTTAGAAATGCTATTACTTCAATTTCTCAAACATATGACTATTTTACAGCTTTTTAAAGACAAGACTCGTTAATCTAACCACACTGTCCGATTTCAAAAAGGCTTTACAACGAAAGCAAAACATTAGATTATGTCAGCAGAGTACCCAGCCAGAAATAATCAGACACCCATTTTTCAAGCTAGCATATAATGTCACAAAAACCCAGAAGACAGCTAAATGCAGCACTAACCTTTGATGATCTTCATCAGATGACACACCTAGGACATTATGTTATACATTACATGCATGTTTTGTTCAATCAAGTTCATATTTATATCAAAAACCAGCTTTTTACATTAGCATGTGACGTTCAGAACTAGCATACCCCCCGCAAACTTCCGATGAATTTACTAACAATTTACTAAATTACTCACGATAAACGTTCACAAAAAGCATAACAATTATTTTAAGAATTATAGATACAGAACTCCTCTATGCACTCAAAATGTCCGATTTTAAAATAGCTTTTCGGTGAAAGCACATTTTGCAATATTTTAAGTAGATAGCCCGGCATCACAGGGCTAGTCATTTAGACACCCACCAAGTTTAGCCTTCACCAAACTCCGGTTTACTATTAGAAAAGTTTGATTACCTTTCCTGTTCTTCGTCAGAATGCACTCCCAGGACTTCTACTTCAATAACAAATGTAGGTTTGGTCCAAAGTAATCCATAGTTATGTTCCAACAGCGACGTTTTGTTTGTGCGTTCAAGACACTATCCCAATGGTAAATAACGGTCATGCGCACGGCGCATTTCGTGACAAAAGATTTCTAAATATTTCATTACCATACTTCGAAGCATGTCAACCGCTGTTTAAAATCAATTTTTATGCCATTTTTCTCGTAAAAAAGAGATAATATTCCGACCGGGAATCTGCAATTAGGTAAACAGACGAAAGAAAATACAGCACGGGGTCGAATCGGGCACGCGCCTAATTCCTTTGTCCTCTTATCAGCCACTTGGCAAAGGCGATTATGTGTTTCAGCCTGAGGCTGCCTCGTCATCGTTCAACTTTTTCCCGGGCTCTGAGAGCCTATGGAAGCCATAGGAAGTGTCACGTTACAGCTAAGATCCCCACTCTTCAATAAACAGAGACAAGAAGAACGACACCTTGTCAGACAGGCCACTTCCTGCATGAAACCTTCTCATGTTTTTGCCTGCCATATGAGTTCTGTTATACTCACAGACACCATTCAAACAGTTTTAGAAACTTTAGGGTGTTTTCTATCCAAAGCCAATAATTATATGCATATTCTAGTTACTGGGCAGGAGTAGTAACCAGATTAAATCGGGTACGTTTTTTATCCGGCCGTGTAAATACTGCCCCCTACCCCCAACAGGTTAACATCCTTATCATTTATCGCCCTCCAGGTTCCCTTGGAGAGTTCATCAATGAGCTTGACGCCTTGATAAGTTCCTTTCCTGAGGATGGCTCACCCCTCACAATTCTGGGTGACTTTAACCTCCCTACGTCTACCTTTGACTCATTTCTCTCTGCCTCCTTCTTTCCACTCCTCTCCTCTTTTGACCTCACCCTCTCACCGCCCCCCCCCCTACTCACAAGGCAGGCAATACGCTTGACCTCATCTTTACTAGATGCTGTTCTTCTACTAATCTCACTGCAACTCCCCTCCAAGTCTCCGACCACTACCTTGTATCCTTTTCCCTCTCGCTCTCCTCCAACACTACTCACACTGCCCCTACTCAGATGGTATTGCACCGTCGCAACCTTTGCTCTCTCTCTCCTGCTACTCTCTCCTCTTCCATCCTATCATCTCTTCCCTCTGCTCAATCCTTCTCCAACCAATCTCCTGATTCTGCCTCCTCAACCCTCCTCTCCTCCCTTTCTGCATCCTTTGACTCTCTATGTCCCCTATACTCCCGGCCGGCTCGGTCCTCCCCTCCTGCTCCGTGGCTTGACGACTCATTGCGAGCTCACAGAACAGGGCTCCGGGCAGCCGAGCGGAAATGGAGGAAAACTAGCCTCCCTGTGGACCTGGCATCTTTTTACTCCCTCCTCTCCACATTTTCTTCCTCTGTTTCTGCTGCTAAAGCCACTTTCTACCACTCTAAATTCCAAGCATCTGCCTCTAACCCTAGGAAGCTCTTTGCCACCTTCATCTCCCTCCTGAATCCTCCTCCCCCGCCCTCCCCTCCTCCCTCTCTGCGGATGAATTTGTCAACCATTTTGAAAAGAAGATTGACGACATCCAATCCTCGTTTGTTAAGTCAAACGACACCGCTGGTCCTGCTCACATTGCCCTACCCTATGCTTTGACCTCTTTCTCCCCACTCTCTCCAGATGAAATCTTGCGACTTGTGACGGCCGGCTGCCCAACAACCTTCCCGCTTGACCCTATCCCCTCCTCTCTTCTCCAGACCACCTTCTCCCTTACCTCACCTCGCTCATCAACTCATCCTTGACCACTGGCTACGTCCCTTCCGTCTTCAAGAGAGAGAGAGTTGCACCCCTTCTCAAAAAACCTACACTCAATCCCTCCGATGTCAACAACTACAGACCAGTATCCCTTCTTTCTATTCTCTCCAAAACTCTTGAGCGTGCCGTCCTTGGCCTGCTCTCTTGCTATCTCTCTCAGAATGACCTTTTTGGCAACTCTGGCATAGGATCAAGAGAATGATCAGTAATTTACAAGAAAAGTGTCCTCCACAGTTACTACATCCATCCACTGGTGACCTCTCATGGTGTAGTGTCCTCTACAGTTACTACATCCACCCACTGGTGACCTCTCATGGTGTAGTGTCCTCTACAGTTACTACATCCCCCCCTGGTGACCTCTCATGGTGTAGTCTTCCCTCTACAGTTACTTCATCTACCCACTGGTGACCTCTCATGGTGTAGTGTCCTCTACAGTTACTATACAATATTTTCTCTGTCTGTCTGCTTCATCATTTAGTATCTGTCATTGTGCTGTCCAAAAAAAGTTACCTTTCTTACTGTCTATTTCTTTCCAGTGCCCACTCTCGTCTCCCTCAAGCATGGCTCTCCTGTCTTCTATAAAAATACAAAATAAAATGTAAATACCTTTGTACCTCTTAATCATGACAAAACAAGCAAGATATTTAGTGAGGGAATTCCATTGCCCTGCATGTTTGAGTCAGCATTTTACTGCTGTGATTGTAACTGTTGACGTATTGAACCTGTATGATTACTTCCTCAAAACGAGATGTTCTGTTGACTTCCTACTTCTGATGTCATAGGACTTTCACTACATCCTCTTTACATTCATTCATTTACAGGTCATGAACAATGGAATGAAAACATTTCCAGAACTGGATTTTCACTGATTCCGTAAGAGAGATGCAAGACGATAGAGATGTTTGTTGGTGACAGTTGTACATTTGGGAATGAACCAGTGATTGATATGCTTTTTGTCATTTGCTGATCTTTGTTTTTGCAATCTTTAGATAGCTATTCATGACAACATATCAAAATAAATGTAACTTAGAATTTCTTATGCATTTATAACAACATGCTTACCGGCAACTCTGGCCTAGGATCAAGAGAATGATCAGTAATTTACAAGAAAAGTGTCCTCTACAGTTACTACATCTACCCTCTGGTGACCTCTCATGGTGTAGTGTCCCCTACAGTCACTACATCTACCCACTGGTGACCTCTCATGGTGTAGTGTCCTCTACAGTCACTACATCTACCCACTGGTGACCTCTCATGGTGTAGTCTCCTCTACAGTCACTACATCCCCCCACTGGTGACCTCTCATGGTGTAGTGTCCTCTACAGTTACTACATCCACCCACTGGTGACCTCTCATGGTGTGGTGTCCTCTACAGTCACTACATCTACCCACTGGTGACCTCTCATGGTGTAGTGTCCTCTACAGTTACTACATCCACCCACTGGTGACCTCTCATGGTGTAGTGTGATGCAGTGTCTTAGACCGCTGCGGCACTCAGGAGCCCCACTCATACCACACAAGATGAACACACAAAAGAAGTGAGAATTCTTAGTAAAATATAAATTATTTATTATAGATATAAAATGAACAGTAACTGTTAAATGTAACAGATTTGATCAATGATCTGATCTTAGTAAAATTTAAATGATTTATTATAGATATAAAATGAACAGTAACTGTTAAATGTAACAGATTTGATCAATGATCTGATCTTAGTAAAATATAAATTATTTATTATAGATATAAAATGAACAGTAACTGTTAAATGTAACAGATTTGATCAATGATCTGATCTTAGTAAAATATAAATGATTTATTATAGATATAAATTGTAACAGTAACTGTTAAATGTAACAGATTTGATCAATGATCTGATCTTAGTAAAATATAAATGATTTATTATAGATATAAAATGAACAGTAACTGTTAAATGTAACAGATTTGATCAATGATCTGATCATACACAAGACCTTTATCAATAAAAGGGTTAAAAGGTGCGATTTCTGATGCTCATAGAACAAGATCATACCATTAAACTCTGCCAACACAGAGATTATTTCATATACAAATAGGTTATATAACATAATAAACTGGGTGGTTCCAGCCCTGAATGCTGATTGGCTGACAGCTGTGGTATGTCAGACCGTATACTATCGGTATGACAATAAATCATATTTTTACTGCTCTAATTATGTTAGTAACCAGTTTATAATAGCAATAAGGCTCCTCGGTGGTTTGTCATATGTGGCCAATATACCACGGCTAAGGGCTGTGTCCAGGTGCTCCAGGTTGCTTATATTCTTCATTTATTATACTTTTCAGTACAGAAAAATGTCTGCTAAAATTCAGGTAGTTGGATAAACTTAGAGATAGCAGGGTTCCAGCATGTTCGCATTCTCCTCCGTTAATGAAGGTAGCAACATGAACTCTTCGTCCCGTGTACCCTTGTGATGAGAACTATTCCTATGACCTTTTCTTGTTCAATCCTTCCGCTCTCTCCCTGTAGAGAAGAAATAAAGTTATGTCATCCATTTCTTACAACCATCGTTTTACCTAATATCCTTATGATAAACCCTACACACACTGTCAGTATAATTCAATTCCATGGAACCAAATCATTTTTTCCTGAATAAATATGAATGAATTCTTACCTCAGCATGCGAACAGCTTTTATAACCCAGCCCTTGGTGGGATCCACACAAGGGAATCTCCCTCTGACAGTGTGGAAACTGGAAGAGAACATGTTGAAGAGACAACATCAGTCAATCATCAGTGCTTTATAGGCTAACATCTCTATAATATCACATTGCAAATAAATCAACACAAATAATATCAAGCTATCAAATTGTATTACTTCTGTTATAAAATTATTTTATACTTAATGATATACTTAAATTGACGAAATAATACATGTACTACAATTCATCTTTTCATTTTACTTGCAATTTGTCTCAGACCTATTAAGCACAGTTCTACTGTTAGACCTTCCAAAGTCACTCACATGATAGCATCAATGTTGCACTCGTCAGTCACTCTCTGTACGGAAAAGCCACGGATAAGACCAATGTCTATCCTACCCTGGGAGTAACGTGTACAACAGCCTGTAGGAAAACCTATTGAGCAAAAAGACAAGAAATGTTATCATGTATAGGAATTAAAAAACATTTTCTAAAAAACAAGGAGAGAATGAGACAGAGGCAGACAGACAGACAGACAGACAGACAGACAGACAGACAGACAGACAGACAGACAGACAGACAGACAGGCAGACAGACAGGCAGGCAGGCAGGCAGACAGACAGACAGACAGACAGACAGACAGACAGACAGACAGACAGACAGACAGACAGACAGACAGACAGACAGACAGACTAAGACAAAACTTTCACATCCAATATTGACCTCGTTTAGCTGCAGAAACCTCAGTAGTGAACATCCCCAAAGCCAGGAGCACGAGCAGCACAATAACAGGGGCTCTGATCTGGGCCATCTCTTCTTCTGTGGTGCTGTGGTTAGTGATGTGATGAGCTGCTGTCTTGTCTTCAGAAAGAGAGCTTCAGTGGCTGTGTGAGGTCCTACTCATCACCAGAGCTATATATACACTCCTGGTGCAGGTAGAGAGTGAAATGGGCTTTCCTACCCACGCCTTAACACCAAAGTTCCACGGCAGAAGTTCCCCATCACTTTCCCCAATGAGCAAACAAGGGAAACAAGGTTCTTGAACAGAACAAGAGGGAGACTGTTTGAACAACTTTTACATGTTTATTTATATACAGCATTTATTCTGAGCTGATTGAAATGCACAACAATATATGTTTACCTAAATGCTTGTATCTTTGTTGAAGTCTCCTGGGTTAAGGAATACATTTTTTGATTATGTTAAGTGAGTTTGTGTTTTATATTATATCTCAGTATTTCTTTATCCTGGTGCTGGGGACCCAAAGGGTTTAGTTTTGCCCCTAGTGCTACACACCTGATTCCACTAATTACCTCATCATCAAAACGCTGCTCAGACGTTGCATGCATCAACCAATGGTTGTGTGGCATGTCATCGTCCGTGCTGTCGAGCACCAGATTGCTATTAGAACATGTGGTTAGCTCATACGTAAAATACCTATCCAGGCATTGTAAGATGGAGCATGCATCAGCAACGCCCAGGCAGAGGAGCACTCCCAATGATTAGTGGAATCAGGTGTCTAGTGCTACTTTTCTTACAAGACGTATGACAACGATGATGACATAATGACCCCAGGGCTCTGAGTTGTAATTCCTAATTCTACAGCTCTGACTGATGGTCAACATTCTATACTAGAGGAACACTCCCCTAACCTGTTGAGCAGGGGATTTTCAAATGGCGACTTTGAAGGGGAACTTTCAGGTGTGACTTTGTTGGGAAGTAAATACACACAGCAGAGAAATACAAGAGGAATTCAATCTCATATCTGATCAATCTAATTGTCACGTGTGTGTGTGTGTGTGTGTGTGTGTGTGTGTGTGTGTGTGTGTGTGTGTGTGTGTGTGTGTGTGTGTGTGTGTGTGTGTGTGTGTGTGTGTGTGTGTGTGAGAGACTTAGACCTCGTGCACTGATGTGCATGGACGTGGGCTGTTAGGTGCAGGTTGTCTTGATAATATGGTTATTTTCCAAGTCAGAGGAACACAGAATGTGTTGATGCCCTCAACTCAAATGGGGAAAAGTGTTTCTGTGACAACTAAATAGGTCATCTGTCACGTCCTGACCAGTGAAAAGGGTCATTTGCCATAGTAGAATGGTCAGGGCGTGGCAGGGGGGTGGTTTTGTGTGTTTTGGGGGGTTTTGTTTCCAGGGGAATTTGTTGTAGTTTTCTATTTCTATGTTTCGTTTTCCATGTTCGGCCGAGTATGGTTTCCAATCAGAGGCAGATGTCTTTCATTGTCTCTGATTGGAAGCCATACTTAGGCAGCCTGTTTTCCTTTGGGTTTTGTGGGTGGTTATTTTCCGTTTAGTTGTTGTACCTGACGGAACTGTTGGTCGTTTTGTTATTTTTGGAATGCATCCTTCCTAACTCAGTTTCCGGAGAGGACGGAAACCTCTCAGGGATTTCACCATGAGGCCAATAGTGACCTTAAAAAAGTTACAGAGTTGAATAATGGAGAAAACTGAGAATGGATCTACATTGTAGTTACTCCACAATACTAACCAGTGAGGACAGACGATGGGAGATGAGAAGCAAGTACGGGGGGGGGGGGGCGGAATTAATAAATAACGAACATGAAACAAAACAAGGACAGTGTCTGGACAAGGGGAACAAAATGACATCAATGCTGACACGGGGAAGAAACTGAGGAAGTGACAGATATAGGGGAGACAATCAAAAAGGTAATAGAGTCCAGGTGTGATAAGAGAATTATCTAATAAAGGTAAATTAATCAATAATCCATTAATAATTAGTAGTTATGTTGCATGGATAATGAATAATTCATGTACTGAATGTTAGTCCCATAAAGTCTGGTAGGGAGAGTCTGGAGAGGGAGAGAAATGTGTGTTTAGTGGACCTAAGGGAGCTGTAGACGTGTGTGTGAGATACCGGGAGTAGCCTTCAAGGTTCTCCTAATCTCGGGGGAAAGGAACAGGCAGCGCTGGATAGTGATTAACAGTGGTGGGAAGTCCGGGGAGGGATACTGTTCACCTACTGTTTGTGTGGAGGTGTGTGCGTAAGCGGAGAGAGGATAAAATTAACTTCTTTGTTAATGTTGGGCAGAACGTTCTCTGAATAAACCGTACGAACCTTTTGCAGAAAGCTGAGTCCTTGCCTAATTATTAACCCATTGTCTTACAAACCTTGGGAATTAGTCAAGGCTTATTGATTGTTAATTATTATCATTGGGATAGAATAATTCCTTTGACAAGGTGAGTCCCAATAAGTGCTGATGCGCATAACGATGGTGACAGGTGTGCGTAGTGATGGGCGGGAGCAGGTGTGACATAACCTGAATGACAGAATGAAAAGAAGGAAGCCTGTACAGAATAAAAATATTCCAAAACATGCATGCAGTTTGCAACAAGGTACTAAAGTAAAACTGCAAAAGATGCTTCAAAGAAATTAACTTTATGTCTTGAATACGAAGCGTTATAAGAGAACTTAGTTCAGTCTGCTTTCCAACAGACACTGGGAGACAAATTCATCTTTCAGCAGGACAATAACTTAAAACACAAGGCCAAATATACACTGGAGATGTTTACCAAGACGACATTGAATGTTCCTGAGTGGCCTTGTTACAATTTTGACTTAAATCAGATTAAAAAACTATGACAAGACTTGAAAATGGCTGTCTAGCAATGATCAACAACCAATGTGACAGAGCTTGAAGAATATTGTACAATCCATGTGTGCAAAGCCCTTATAAATTTACCCAGAAAGAGCCACAGCTGTAATCACTGCCAAATGTAATTCTAACATGTATTGACTCACGGGTGTAAATACTTATGTAAATGAGATATTTCTGTATCTCATTTTCAGGAAAATTGCAAACAGTTCTAAAAACATGTTTTCACTTTTTCATTATGAGGTATTGTATGTAGATGGGTGAGAAAACAATCTATTTAATCTATTTTGAAATCAGGCTGTAACATAACAAAATGTGGAATAATATACCATCTATTTCATCAAAGCTTATGCCGCTCTGACATTACACATCCATATATTTATATATTATTATTCCATTCCATACTTAGATTTGTGTGTTTTAGGTATTTGTTGTGGAATTGTTAGATATTACTTGTTAGATATTGCTGCACTGTCGGGAACTAGAAGCACAATGTTGGCATGTGGACTAATATGTTGTTGAGTTGTGTTCTTACACTGGTACAGTCATGCCCTATGAGAGATGTATGACTGCGCATGTGCGAAAATAAATAAAGTGCATTTTCCCCGTTCTGGTTAAGACACCAATGATGAACATGTGTGTTTTTTCCTCCGTTAAGTAAACCGGTATTCCTGTCCTGAAGATGTCAGCACCAACAGGTTATGGGCCCAGGAGGGAACATGGAAGCCGATGGAATAGATTATATTTCGACGGAGATGAAAAAAACTACGAGTTATGGGAGACAAAGTTTTTGGGGCACTTGCGTTTGCTTGGGCTAAAGGCCGCCATATTGAGCGTGGATGAAGATGAAGAAGACAGAGAGAAAAATGAAGAAGCCTACGCCGAATTGATACAGGTTTTGGATGATAAAAGCCTTTCCCTGATAATGAGAGAAGCAGCAGATAATGGGAGAAAAGCGTTGAAGATATTGAGGGAACATTATGCAGGTAAAGGGAAGCCACGTGTGATTAGCCTCTACACTGAACTAACTTCTCTTCAGAAAGCCGCTGACGAAAGTGTTACGGACTATATCATTCGTGCTGAGACGGCTATTACAGCACTGAGAAATGCTGAAGAGACTTTAAGTGACGGGCTGTTGATTGCAATGATTCTGAAAGGTTTGCCCGAATCATTTAAGCCGTTTGCCATCCACATAACGCAGAGTGACGAGCCGACAACTTTTGGCAAGTTCAAAACCAAGTTGAGGAGCTATGAAAGCACCGAGAAGTTTAGCGCCATTTCCACTGACGACAACGTGATGAAGGCAAGTAACATTAAAGTTAGCTGGCCAAGAGGGAGAGATAAAGGGACCGAGATAACCTGCTTCAACTGTGGCCAGAAAGGGCACAAGGCCCGGGAATGTACCGTTACTGGAGAGCGCAAAGAACGGAGACAGTGGTGTAGTTTTTGCAAGAGCTCCACTCATACTGACGCAAATTGCAGACGAAAAAGAAGAGACAATGTGAAACAAGCAACAGATGCTGAATGCCACACATTTGCATTCAGAATAAGTGACTGTCAGGTTAGTGGACTGAAACAGAAAGGGCTGATGGTTGATACGGGTGCAACGTCACATATAGTCACGGACATCGGGAAGTTTGGAGTTTGACGAGACTTTCAAACCGGAAAAACATTCCGTGGAGCTGGCTGACGGAACAAGAACGAATGGTGTCGCGGAGAGGAGAGGTGCAGCGGAGGTTTACCTGAGAGACAACACGGGTCGTCGGGTAAAAACAACGCTGATGAAGGCGCTGTACGTGCCGTCGTTTCCACAGGACATTTTCTCTGTTAAAGCAGCGACAGCCAACGGAGCTTCAGTCAACTTTCGACAGGGGTGTAACAAGCTCATCCACAAGAACGGTACCACTTTTGACATAAAGGAGTACGATAAACTTTACTATCTTAACACTGTAAGTGATGAAAATGATGATGGATGTCATGGGTGCTATGATATTCACACATGGCACAAAATTCTTGGCCACTGTAATTTTGAGGATGTGTCAAAGTTAGAACATGTGACAGAGGGAATGAAAATTACAGGTAAGATTGACACATCTACCCTCAACTGTGAAATCTGCACTCAGGGAAAATTTGTTCAGAGCAGAAACAGAGAGCCTGATGAAAAGGCAAAAGCGGCTCTTGAGCTTGTGCACACTGATTTGGCTGGCCCTATTGAGCCAGAGGCGAAAGATGGGTTCAGATATACTCTAGCATTTACGGATGATTATTCAGGGGCAGTTTTTGTGTATTTCCTAAAAGCAAAGAGTGATACTGTAAAAGTTACTGAGAAGTTTATTGCTGATGTGGCCCCTTATGGGAAAATAAAGTGTGTCAGGTCAGATAATGGCACAGAATTCACAGCCAAAGAGTTCCAGTCACTGCTCAGTAAGAACGCCATAAGACATGAAACTTCAGCCCCTTACTCACCCCATCAAAATGGGACCGCTGAGAGAAATTGGAGAACACTGTTCGAAATGGCAAGATGCATGCTACTTGAAAGCAACCTACCAAAGAACTTGTGGACATATGCTGTAATGACTGCTGCAGTAATTCGCAATAGGTGTTACAATAAGCGTGTAGGACAGACTCCACACTACATGTTTACTGGGAGAAAGCCTGATCTTTCAAAGATGAAAGAATTTGGATCTGTTTGCTATGCATATAGACAGAACAAGAAAAAGTTAGACTCAAGATGTGAAAAGGGTATTTTTGTCGGGTATGATAAAAATAGTCCAGCATACCTAGTCTACTTCCCAGACACTAGGAAAGTTCTTAAAAACAGATTAGTCAAGTGTGTTACAAAAGGTGTAGTCGAACACCAAACTCAGACAGATTTGGAAATCAGTGATGATCTTCATGGGGAGAGATTTGAAAACCCCATGCCGAAAGCCAAGATGGCAGATCAAAACTCAGAAGAGACACAAGATGTGCAAATTGAGACTTCAGATGGTCAGAGTCCACGCTATCCAGACAGAGCGAGGATGAAACCCCAGTACTATGAGTGTAAAGTGAAATGTGATGACCAGATACCACCTAGTGTTGACTACTGCTACAGAGTAATGTGCAATGCACCACAAACCTTCAAAGAAGCAATGATTTCACCAAAATCAGAGATTTAGGCTACTGCTATGAAGGAGGAGATGGATTCCCTTAGTGAAAATGATACATTCACATTAACCACACTGCCAGAGGGTAAAAATGCAGTGGGGGGCAGGTGGGTCTATGCGGTCAAAAACAATTCAGATGAGACTGAGACATACAAGGCAAGATATGTTGCAAAGGGGTATAGTCAAGTGGCAGGAATAGACTATAAGGAAACTTTTTCTCCAACTGCAAATATGACATCAGTACGCTGTTTGATGCAGCTAGCAGCTCAGTATGACGTAGAGTTACATCAGATGGATGTCAAAACAGCATATCTACATGCTCCTATTGACTGTGAAGTGTACATGGAGCAACCAGAGGGTTTTGAAGTCAGGTCAGATACAGGTGAGCAACTAGTCTGCAAACTGAACAAGTCACTGTACGGCCTGAAACAGTCAGGAAGGAACTGGAACAAAATGTTGCATGATCACCTTAGTGAAAATGGTTTTACACAGAACCCAGCTGATCACTGTGTTTATAACAAACAAACTGCAACAGAAAGGATCATTTTGATAATTTGGGTCGATGATCTAATTATCGCTGCTAGTGATAGTGACTCACTCACAAGTGTAAAAGAAATGTTAAGTGAAAAATGTAAGATGAAAGATCTTGGGAGGCTTGGACATTTCCTAGGCATTGATTTTACACAAAGTGAAGGGAAAATAACGATGAACCAAACAAGGTACATAACCAAGATACTGGAAAGGTTTGGTATGTCAGACTGTAAAACAAGGTCAACACCATGTGAACAAAAACTAAACTCAGTGATGGTAAAATAAGTATTGAATATTGTCCAACGGCAGACATGGCTGCAGATGTTTTGACTAAACCTGTAACGAAGTTCAAAAATGAAAAATTCTTGGGTTACATGTTTGGAATATAAACTGACATTTGTGAGATGAATAACTGTAAGCTATATGTGTTGATAAAGTTAGGTTGAATACGACTTGTACAGTATAAGAGCAAGTGGGGGTGTTGGCATGTGGACTAATATGTTGTTGAGTTGTGTTCTTACACTGGTACAGTCATGCCCTATGAGAGATGTATGACTGCGCATGTGCGAAAATAAATAAAGTGCATTTTCCACCGTTCTGGTTAAGACACCAATGATGAACATGTGTGTTTATTCCTCCGTTAAGTAAACCGATATTCCTGTCCTGAAGATGTCAGCACCAACACACAAGCATTTCGCTATACTCGCAAAAACATCTGCTAACCATGTGTATGTGAACAATACATTTTCATTTGGACTTGATTTGAATCACTTTTGGCAGCTATTACAGCGGTGAGTCTTTCTAAGTCCCTAAGAGCTTTGCACACCTGGATTTTACAATATTTGTCCATTATTCCTTAAAATATTCTTCAGCCTCTGTTAATGTGGTTGTTGATCATTGCTAGACAGTCATTTTGAAGTCTTGCCATAGATTTTCAAGCTGATTTAAGTCCAAACTGTAACTAGGCCCCTCAGGAACATTCACTATAACTCCTACATACAGTAGGCCTTCTAATCACAACGGACTAAATGTGTTTGAATTGAACAATCAAACTTCTTTTTAAGGCTACTTGTACATTACATCACATCGTCACACAATCCCAACGTTATGTAATCCTCTATTATACAATGATAACGTCTCCCTTAGAATTTTGCTGACATGCATCATTGTATATTTCACGTAAATTCTTGATCCGGGCCCACAGTGGAAGGGAGTTTACCAAGGCACCAACAATGTGACCTATGTGTCAAACTTCCCTGACCCAAATACATGTTGAGACTGAAGTTTCCACCTTGTTCCTCATATGCTGGGTCTGCGGTCCAGAAAAGGGCTTCATATTTCCAACTGAGAAAGTATTTAAACTAGAATTCCAGATCATTGGATCAGATCATCTTGGTATCTCATTCTGAGGAGAGAGTTCCAGGTATCTGTTGAACTTCACTGCCTGTCTAGACCCCTGAACCTGACAAGATGGCAAAGCTTGCTGTGACTCTCTCTACTCTGCTCCTGCTGTTGTTGGCACTGATGACTCTGAGTGAAACTAGTAAATAGGACAGGATCTGTTGTCTAATGTGCTGTTCGCTACCATCAGTGTCAAAGCAAATCAAATCAAAGTTTATTTGTCACGTGCACCCAATACAACAGGTGTAGACCTTACAGTGAAGTGCTTCCTTACAAGCCCTGACCAACAGTGCAATTGTTAAGTAAAAAATAGGTATTAGGTTAACAATAGAATAGTAAAGAAATGAAAACAACAGTAAAAGATAGTGAATAATAACAGTAGCGAGGCTATAACAGTAGCGAGGCTATAACAGTAGCGAGGCTATATATAGTAGAGAGGTGTAAGGGCTGTCGTCGTAATGAGACCAAGGTGCAGCGGAGGATGTTTTCATCTTGAATGAATTTTAATACAATATGAGAACACTTGACAAAATAAACAAAATGACAGCCGACAGTTCTGTCAGGTACTAACAACAAAACAGAAAGCACTAAACAGAAACAGTTCTGTCTGGAAAACACACTAACAGAATACAATCACCCACAAAAACCCAAAGGAAAAACAGGCTGCTTATGTGTGACTCCCAATCATCAACAACGAACTACAGCTGTGCCTGATTGGGAGCCACACACGACCCAAAACAAAGAAATACAAAAACATAGAAAAATGAACATAGAACGCCCACCCAATGTAACACCCTGGCCTAACCAAAATAAAGAACAAAAACGCCTCTCTATGGCCAGGGCGTTACAAGAGGCTATAACAGTAGCAAGGCTATAACAGAAGCGAGTCTATAACAGTACTGAGGCTATATACAGTAGAGAGGCTATAACAGTAGTGAGCCTATATACAGTAGAGAGGCTATATACAGTAGTGAGGCTATAACAGTAGTGAGGCTATATACAGTAGAGAGGCTTTAACAGTAGAGAGGCTATAAGAGTAGCGAGGCTATAACAGTAATGAGGCTATATACAGTAGAGAGGCTATAACAGTAGCAAGGCTATAACAGTAGTGAGCCTATATACAGTAGAGAGGCTATATACAGTAGAGAGGCTATAACAGTAGTGAGGCTATAACAGTAGTGAGGCTATAACAGTAGCGAGGCTATAACAGTAGTGAGGCAAATACAGTAGAGAGGCTGTAACAGTAGAGAGGCTATAAGAGTAGCGAGACTATAACAGTAGCGAGGCTATAGACAGTAGAGAGGCTATAACAGTAGCAAGGCTATATACAGTAGAGAGGCTATAACAGTAGAGAGGCTATAACAGTAGCAAGGCTATATACAGTAGAGAGGCTATAACAGTAGTGAGGCTATAACAGTAGAGAGGCTATAACAGTAGCAAGGCTATAACAGTAGTGAGGCTATATACAGTAGAGAGGCTATATACAGTAGAGAGACTATATACAGTAGAGAGGCTATATACAGTAGAGAGGCTATATACAGTAGAGAGGCTATAACAGTAGTGAGGTTATAACAGTAGTGAGGCTATAACAGTAGTGAGGCTGTAACAGTAGCGAGGCAAATACAGTAGAGAGGCTATAACAGTAGAGAGGCTATAAGAGTAGCAAGACTATAACAGTAGCGAGGCTATAACAGTAGCGAGGCTATAACAGTAGAGAGGCTATAACAGTAGAGAGGCTATAACAGTAGCGAGGCTATAACAGTAGCGAAGCTATAGACAGTAGAGAGGCTATAACAGTAGCAAGGCTATATACAGTAGAGAGGCTATAACAGTAGCGAGGCTATAACAGTAGAGAGACTATAACAGTAGAGAGACTATAACAGTAGTTAGGCTATATACAGTAGAGAGGCTATAACAGTAGCGAAGCTATATACAGTAGAGAGGCTATAACAGTAGCGAGGCTATAACAGTAGAGAGACTATAACAGTAGCAAGGCTATATACAGACACTGGTTAGTCGGGCTAATTGAGGTAGTACGTACATGTAGGTGTGGTTAAAGTGACTATGCATATCTGATAAACAGAGAGAAGCAGTAGCGTAAAAGAGGGGTTAGCGGGTGGTGGGAGGCGGGACACAATGCAGATAGTCCGGGTAGCCATTTGATTAGTTGTTCAGGAGTCTTATGGCTTGGGGGTAAAAGCCTCTTGGACCTAGACTTGATATGTGATATGATATGACTTGATTAGATCAGCTAGATGCAGGCCAGAGTGTGCAAGGGGGTATTGAATGTGTCACTGTCTGTCACCTTGGCTCATCCATTGTGACACCTCCCTTGGTTGTCGTTTGGCATATTCATGTTCATTGTGGTCACCAAATGTTTCTCTCGACCTGTGTTGTAAACTTTCATTCATAAGCTAGGTTGTAACAACCTCATGGTGGGTATAGGGAAACTTGAGTATCAAGAAGTAGCATAAACCTATCCATGTTACATTGAACTGGGTGAATGGAATATGAATGACTGTCATCCAACATGATGTATTAGAAGTAAGGCCATCCTCATCAAAAAATAATTGTCCTTCCTCATCATAAACGCACGGACTACCACTGCTTGGTGTAGGCTAGAGTGTGTTGGGCTTGGTGTAGGCTAGAGTGTGTTGGGCTTGGTGTAGGCTAGAGTGTGTTGGGCTTGGTGTAGGCTAGAGTGTGTTGGGCTTGGTGTAGGCTAGAGTGTGTTGGGCTTGGTGTAGGCTAGCCTGTGTTGGGCTTGGTGTAGGCTAGAGTGTGTTCGGCTTGGTGTAGGCTAGCCTGTGTTGGGCTTGGTGTAGGCTAGAGTGTGCTGGGCTTGGTGTAGGCTAGAGTGTGTTGGGCTTGGTGTAGGCTAGAGTGTGTTGGGTTTGGTGTAGGCAAGAGTGTGTTGGGCTTGGTGTAGGCTAGCCTGTGTTGGGCTTGGTGTAGGCTAGAGTGTGTTGGGCTTGGTGTAGGCTAGAGTGTGTTGGACTTGGTGTAGGCTAGAGTGTGTTGGGCTTGGTGTAGTCTAGAGTGTGTTGGGCTTGGTGTAGGCTAGAGTGTGTTGGGCTTGGTGTAGGCTAGAGTGTGTTGGGCTTGGTGTAGGCTAGAGTGTGTTGGGCTTGGTGTCGGCTAGAGTGTGGTGGGCTTGGTGTAGGCTAGAGTGTGTTGGGCTTTGGTGTAGGCTAGTGTGAGTTGGGATTGGTGAAGACTAGCCTGTGTTGGGATTGGTGTAGGCTAGCCTGTGTTGGGATTGGTGTAGGCTAGCCTGTGTTGGGATTGGTGTAGGCTAGCCTGTGCTGGGATTGGTGTGGCCTGCGCCCACATTTCCCACATTTCCCACAGGGCCAATGCAGTCGTGTTTGCTCGGTAGGCTAATCCTTCTTTAATGAAATGATTTCATCATGAGGGGAGGAAGAAAACAACTCATTGAATCATACTTAAGACATCATTATCATTATAACATGACAAAAGAAACCTACGCTGATAATAACTTATTGACCACCATATATTATTAATTGCTATTTCATTACTGTATGAATGAAAATAGGGTTATTGGACTCGCTGGGCTGTCCACGTGCAACATGAATGCTCACGGCAGATGTTGGATCAATATCCACCTTCGTGACATGGCACGCAGGCACGCAGGCACACATAAACACACACACACACAAACGCACATACACACAAACTTAAAGATAATGCTCTGTAAATCTCTCAGTAAGGGCTGTAATGAAGATCACCGGACTAGTTAATGTTTCATCTAAACTCTCTGCTTCCTGATGTGTGTGTGCCTGTGTGTGTGTGTATATATTTGTGTGTGTGTGTTGTTAAGGGTTCAGGATAGAACTGTAGCAGGTATACAACCACCCACTGACTGGGTTTAAACCTCATAGTCTTTTAGACTTTACAGTTTGATTTTCTATAATTTGACAGGTTCTGCTTCCCTCTAGTGGCTAGAGTGAGACTTACACTTCACAGGACAGGGACCGTCAGAGCCCTGTTCTGAGAATCATGTTTGAGGAGTCGCGAGGTAACTTCGGTCAACTCTGAGTTCAACTCCTTCAAATAAGAAGCTATTTAGAACCCGGTTCAAGGAGAACCCTTTTGGGCTCCATGTACGACCCTTTCCACAGAGGGTTCTACATGGAACCCAAAATGGATCTATGTGGAAATAAAAAAGGTTTAATACCCATCTAACTGCCTGTCGTATTGATTTAAGTGGGAAAACACATCATGATCTACATCACACCGGGTCAATGAACAGCCCCCCCCCAACCTCAAACCCCTGGCAGTCAGAGAGAAAGAGAGAGAGGGCAGGGGAAGGAGGAGAGAGAGGCAGAGAGAGAAGGGAGAGAGAGAGAGAGAGGGAGAGAGGGAGAGGGCATTTCCACCAGCATGTTTAGCTGCATGTCTGTTATGGTTGTGTTGAAGTTGAAGTCTTTGGTGTTGACATCACACCGGGTCAATGAACTGCCCCCCGATCATCCCTTCCCAGCGAGCTCTCTTCATCTGGGTGAAGAAAATCATAATTTACTGGGTCCTGTTTGTCAACAGGGTGTTCATTCTGTTTGATACCGCTGTTGATCTTTCAGCAATAGTTGACTACATAAAAACTATCTCTGGAAATAATAGCACTTCACACCTCAATGAATGTCACTGCTACTGGCTCTTCAAATGGACTGTATTACACAAAGGAGGCACGTCTTTCTGTCAAAATGATCTGCATGTTTTATCATCTCTGCTTGATGGCGGGGTCAAGCTGGGCCACCGTGGACTACCTGCGTAGACACGTTAAAGGTTAGGCTAAATCTGGGATTTTGAGTGTTACATGAAATTCCATTTTAGGTTCTTCTTTTATAAATCATAGTTCAACCTACACCTTAATTCATCTGGGTCTGTGAAACTGGTCCATTAATTCTGAAGGATAGGCGTCACGCTAGCGGGACACCTGGCGACAACATCCGGTGAAATTGGAGGGCGCACAATTCAAATAAATAATGGTAATATTAAACATTCATGAACATACAAGTATCTTATATCATTTAAAAGCTTAAATTATTAACTGCGTAGTCCGATTTACAATAGGCTTTACAGTGAAAGCATACCATGCGATTGTCTGGGGACGGCACCCCACATCAACATATTTTTCAACAAGCACAGGCTTCACAAAATCACAAATAGCGATTAAATGAATCTCTTACTTTTGAAAATCTTCCTCTGTTTGCAATCCCAAGGGTCCCAGCTACAACATGAATGGTCGTTTTGTGAGAGAAAATTCTTCTTTATATCTATTAAATAGGCTTTAATATGATACTTGTGCTTTGTCATTTACAAACGAGTCATATTTTATATAAATTGATTAATCTATTTATTTATTTAAACATGTTGTACATGTTTTGGTTCATGTTTGTAAATTGTGATTTCCATCTCTATCTGAGATGCAGAGTACATGGTGTTTTCATAGCTCAGATGTTTGATATTCCTATTTAATTGTCCAATGGACGAGGCCTAACAAATATATTCTGTTTAGCAAATATGAAAATAGCTATGTTTTTTTTTACTGTAAATTCACCAATATATTTATACTAGCTCTACCCCACCCTATGGCTGTAAATCTATTTGAAACATTTAGATTTTTTTTATCACTGTTTATGTGTTGAACTATTGAATTCTCAAAGGAAAAAAATGTGGTTGCAAATGCAGAATGAGAACTTCCAGAACTGGAATTTCACTGCTTTGATAGTAGAGACAACAGTGTGTGTTGTGACACAGTTTGGAATTTGGGAATGTAACACTGATTGACGACTCAGTGCTGATGTCATTGGCTCCTCTTGGTTTTGCTACCTTTATAGATGAATATGAACAGCTCTTGTAAATAGTCATATATCTGATTGTTTTGAATGAACATGCATTTGTCACAACATCAACTCTTGCCTAAAACCTGCAAAGGAACAAGAAGAAAAAGTATGAAACTGCTGTTGTTAGCCAGGTAGAAGTTATTGTAAATTGTATACAACCATCAAGGCCAGGTCTATGTAGATTTCAATGTAATCCAAAAAGAACAACTTGGAGCTTAAACACCATAGACATCCAAAGTGAATGTGCTGTATGTCATCTCTACAAGGCCTTTGGAATAGGAGTGTTTTTATAAGAAACACTGTGAGAGTATTTCACCCACTGGTGACCTCTCATGGTGTAGTCTCCTCTACGGTTACTACATCTGCCCACTGGTGACCTCTCATGATGTGGTGCCCTCTACAGTTACTACATCCCCCCACTGGTGACCTCTCATGGTGTGGTGTCCTCTACAGTTACTACATACACCCACTGGTGACCTCTCATGGTGTAGTGTCCTCTACAGTTACTACATCCACCCACTGGTGACCTCTCACAGTGTAGTGTCCTCTACAGTTACTACATCCACCCACTGGTGACCTCTCATGGTGTAGTGTCCTCTACAGTTACTTCATCCACCCACTGGTGACCTCTCATGGTGTAGTGTCCTCTACAGTTACTACATCCACCCACTGGTGACCTCTCATGGTGTAGTGTCCTCTACAGTTACTTCATCCACCCACTGGTGACCTCTCATGGTGTAGTGTCCTCTACAGTTACTTCATCCACCCACTGGTGACCTCTCATGGTGTAGTGTCCTCTACAGTTACTTCATCCACCCACTGGTGACCTCTCATGGTGTAGTGTCCTCTACAGTTACTTCATCCACCCACTGGTGATCTCTCATGGTGTAGTGTCCTCCACTGTTACTACATCCACCCACTGGTGATCTCTCATGGTTCAGTTTCTTCCAAAGTTACTATTCAATATCTTGTCTATCTGTCTGTGTAATGCTTTAGTTAGAAGAAGTGTCGGAGTCAGGCGCAGGACACATGGATGAGTGTAAACAATAACGTGTTTACTAAAATCATACTCAAACTTCTTCCACATCCAAATACAGGGTTAGGAGAAAACACCTCCAACAATCACAAAACAAGAAACAATCACGGACAAGACAAACAGGAAAGCCAGATGGTTAAATAATGAACATAATCAGGGAATCATAAACAGGTGTGAATAATAAAGACAAAAGCAAACGAACAGGGAAACATAGATCGGTGGCAACTAGTAAGCCGGTGACGTTGACCGCCGAACGCCGCCCGAACAAGGAGAGGGGCCGACTTCGGTGGAAGTCGTGACAGTCTGCTTCATCAGTTAGTATCTGTCATTGTGCTGTCCTAGGTTCATCTTCCATTCACCACTCATACCACACAAGATGAACACACAAAACAAGTGAGAATTCTTTAGAAAATATATTTATTATAGACATAAAATACTAAAGTAACAGTTAAAAGCAACAGATGTGATCAATGATATGATCATATACAATACTTTTATGAATAAAAGTCTTACAATGTGTGCATTTTCTGATGCCCATAAAACGAGATCAAACCATTAAACTCTGCAATCACAAAGCCTATTTCATATACAAACAGGTTATAGTAAAATATAATACATTTATTATAGTTATAAATTGTAACAGTGACAAAAAGTAACAAATGTTTTCATGAATAAAAGTATAAACATTTAGTTTCCTGATACTCTTTTAACGAGATCGTAACCTTATTGCACATATAAAAAATAGATTTCATTATAGAATAATTCATTCATTTACAAAATCTATTTATATAAATTCAGCCCATAAAATATAGGACTAAGAAGATATAGGTAGATGGATAGCAGATGAAACAGGATGGAGATTTACACTGGTTATTAACATGTTCCGTTCCTGACTGTTAAATACACATGTTCTGCTCCTCTGTATGCAGAGTGCCCATCATCGGATTAGGACTGGGATTTCCTGATGTGAACCGCCCTGTCCCTGAAATAGATCACAAAAAATCATATTATTTTCAATTGTCCAGGCCACTCTTATATTTCAATATCTCCAATTTAGAGTTGTATCTGTAGTAAAATCTAAAACAGGTTCACTGTGTCTACATTCTGGAGTACCAACTTTGTTTGTATCATTCATAATAAACAACTTTATTCTAAATCCCTTTTAATATTCAAGTGTAAATAGTATAACAGTTGTAATGTCATTTATGAGAGTCATTCTTACCCCAGTCGGTTGACATGTTGGATCACCCAGCTCTTGGAAGGGTCTGCACACAAATCTTTCCCCTTTTCAGTGTGGAAACTGGAAGAGACACATACAAAACCGTAAGTCCATATTCAACACTCTGTTTTTACAGCATTGTTACCCCATATTTCTATTCAACTATAATTACAGTATAATGTATTTTTCTTGCTAAATTATTTAAAGTTCTGTAAAGAATCCTGAACCTCAATTCAAAAATAAATAATCACATCAAATATACTCACATGATGGCAGGGATTCTGCAGATTTCAATCGGGGTCTGTAGGGTATAGCCTACGATAACTCCAAAAGGTATTTCCCCACCAGTATAGCTTTGACAGCAGCCTTTTCTACGACGTGCTGTAAAAAAAATGAACAAATAAACAATTAAAGAGGAATCTTGATGAAGACTAAATATTACTCTAATTGTCCAACAGTTTATTTCAGTGTTCCAGTAATAACACAGACAGACGGACTAAGACACACCTTTCACAGCAGAATATTGACCTTGTTTAGCTGCAGAAGCCTCAGTAGTGAACAGCCCCACAGCCAGGAGCACGAGCAGCACAATAACAGGGGCTCTGATCTGGGCCATCTCTTCTTCTGTGGTGCTGTGGTTAGTGATGTGATGAGCTGCTGTCTTGTCTTCAGAAAGAGAGCTTCAGTGGCTGTGTGAGGTCCTACTCATCACCAGAGCTATATATACACTCCTGGTGCAGGTAGAGAGTGAAATGGGCTTTCCTACCCACGCCTTAACACCAAAGTTCCACGGCAGAAGTTCCCCATCACTTTCCCCAATGTGCAAAAATAAACGAACAAGATTCTTCAACAGAACAAGGGAGAATGTTTTGAGCCCAGTCTTTACTTGCCTAGTCATGATCGACAATCATAGTATTAAGTACGAATATTAAGTACTACATATTTCAATGAAGAATTTGTGTTGATAATCTATCCTATGATCCTATATAGACATATACATATCTGGCAGCCTCGAGAGTGTAAGATTATTGCCTTTCTATTATGAGGTTGCATTGCCAACTGCTGTACCTCACAGTGTAATCCACTTTCGGCCTCATAAGCAAAGGATATGTGAGATGTGCCAATCAGATCAAACCTATGTATTTTCATTCAGACAGAGATAAACACTGTGGTCTCAAAAGGAACACCTTTTGCTGTGATTATGTGTGTGTGTGTGTAGCCATGTACCCACGTCAGGGAAACCACTGCAGATATTATCAACATTGAACATACTGTATTTACAGTTATCAGATGTATCAGTTAATTTAGCAGGAATCACAATGCATTGTGAACCACAGTGGGTAAGGTTGTGAAGTCAAACCAAGGGATTGCCCCTTTTTGTGGCCTATGAAGCAGTTGACACATTTAAGATGGTGATATTGATGAGAAAATATGTGGTTGGACTGTTAGATAGCAAACAAACCACAATAGCACCACAGAACCAGTAAATAACTTTGATTTCAAGACAGGCTGAGTGTTGCACTGAGGATGACCAATAACTTTTCTTACAAAACGTATGACAACTATGATGACATAATGACCCCAGGGCTCTGAGTTGTAATTCCTAATTCTACAGCTCTGACTGATGGTCAACATTCTATACTAGAGGAACACTCCTCTAACCTGTTGAGCAGGGGGAAATAAATGGGATTGATGTGTGTATTATTTATTTACATTTGCTAGGTATTACTGCACTGTTAGAGCTACAAACACAAGCATAACATCTGCAAATCTGTGTGCTCGACCAATAAACGTTGATTTGATTTGCACTGAAAAACAACAGAGGAATGTAATATCTTATCTGATAAATACAATAGTCCCTTCTATGTGTGAGTGTGTGTGACTGCAACCTGGTCTCAGAGCATTTCATATTATTATGTAAATCTGAGACACTATTTCGTATGATATGTTCCGAATTTGCAAAACATATGATATGTTACAATTTCTAGCTAGGTGAATAGGTACTAACGTTAGGGTTTAGAATTAAGGTTAGACTGAAGTTTAGGAGTTAGGATAAAGGGTTAAGGTTAGGGTACGGGTTAGCTGACATGCTAAGTACAGTGTCTTGCAAAAGTATTCACCCCCTTAGCGTTTTTCCTACTTTGTTGCATTACAACCTGTAATTTAAATGGATTTTTATTTGGATTTCATGTAATGGACATACACAAAATAGTCAAAAAAAGTCAAATGAAAAAAATTACTTATTTCTAAACATTTTTAAAATGAAAAACGATAAAGTAGTGCATATGTATTCACCCCCTTTGCTATGAAGCCCCTAAATAAGATTTGGTGCAACCAATTACCTTCAGAAGTCACATAATTAGTTAAATTAAGTCCACCTGTGTGCAATCTAAGTGTCACATGATCTGTCACATGATCTCAGTATATATACGCCTGTTCTGAAAGGCCCCAGAGTCTGCAACACCACTAAACAAGGGGTACTATGAAGACTTGCAGCTGTAATTGCTGCAAAAGGTGGCGCTACAAAGTATTGCCCATGGGGAGGTGAATAGTTATGCACGCTCAAGTTTTCTGTTTTTTTGTCTTATTTCTTGTTTGTTTCACAATTTAAAAAAAAAGCATTTTCAAAGTGGTAGGCATGTTGTGTAAATCAAATGACACAACCCCCCCCCCCCCCCCCAAAAAAATCAATTTTAATTCCAGGTTGTAAGGCAACAAAATAGGAAAAATGCCAAGGGGGTGAATACTTTCGCAAGTCACTGTAGTTCCAAAGCACCTAAAAAGTAGTAAGTAGTTGAACATTTGCTTATTTTCTCAAATTGTCCGTGATGCAAATAGAACTCGCAACCTTTGGGTTGCTAGACGCTGGCGTTACATGCCTACCTGTCCACCCTGACCAACCACCCTCCTTTCATTTTTGCATTAGGTAACCATCTGTCTTATGTAACTATACCGAACATAACATATCATACTAAATAGAGTGTCTCGGATTTACGTACAGAATAATATGAAATGCTCTGAGACCAGGTTGGTGACTTAGACCTCGTGCACTGATGTGCATGGACGTGGGCTGTTAGGTGTAGGTTGTCTTGATAATATGGTTATTTTCTAGGTCAGAGGAACACAGAATGTGTTGATGCCCTCAACTCAAAGGGGGAAAAGTGTTTCTGTGACAACTAAATAGGTCATGATGAAGGGGTTTTAATAGTTCCTCTTCAGTTGTTGCATAACTGTCCCTGTGACAACCACAACCTTTTCCCCCTTGAGTTTGTCACACGCTGCGCTCATTTTTTAGATGTTATGATATTTTCATGTATATCAAGATGGGGACGTTAAACAATGACATAGAACTACTGTAGGTCTACCATTTCAAAACATGGCCTTAGCTTCAAAATGTTGGGCAGTGTATGGTTCTTCCACTTTGGAGAACATTAAGATTGTTGTCTTTTTCTTGTTTTCTGCTATAGAAATACCCTTTGTAAATAAAGTTACAAAAAGCCATTACTACTATTACTACTTACAGGTAATCTTTCAATCATGTACAACAGAGATCACAATACTGATTGAAAGACTAACTGAAATTAAGGATCATTTCCATTCAAAGAGCAATTGAAGACCACTTCAATGAACTGAAGTGATGAGAAAAACCTTCATTCTCACATCCACTGCTACTTGTTATATATCAAGGGATTCTTGCAGTCAAATGTTCTCTTTTTGTAATATCAATAGCTGATATTACAGTTGAGATACATGGAAAAGTATCTCCTACAGTACATACAGTAGGCCTACTTATCACAACGGTCAAGATTTATTGTGTTTGAATTGAACACTCAAACTTATTTTTAAGGCTACTGTACATAACATCACATTATGTCACATGATACCAACATTATGTAATTGTAATGAGGGTCGTATAAAGGGGACCAAGGCGCGGCGTGTAGAGTGCTCATATTTACTTTAATGATAACACTAAACCAAAAAACAACAAACCGACAGCCAACAGTTCCGCCAGGTGATACTCACAAAATGGAAAACAACTACCCACAAAACCCCATAGACAAATCCCAACTTAAATATGATCTCCAATTAGAGACAACACGAACCAGCTGCCTCTAATTGGAGATCATCCCAAACTCAACCTAGAAATAGAAAAACAAGAACAAAACATAGAAACAAAAAACAGACTGCCCACCCATATCACACCCTGACCTAACTAACCAGAGAAAAAACAGCTCTCATAGGTCAGAGCGTGACAGTACCCCCCCACCCCAAAGGTGCAGACTCCTTAACCTATAGGGGAGGGTCCGGGTGGGCATCTGTACTCGCTGATCCCCCCCGCTTCTGTATGTCCGGAGGAACCAGACCGTGGGTCATCGCCAGAGGCTCTGAAACGCCAACCGCCGCTGAAGACTCTGAGCTGAAGACCGCCGCTGAAGACTCTGAGCTGAAGACCGCCGCTGAAGGCTCTGGGCTGCGGACCGCCGCTGAAGGCTCTGGGCTGCGGACCGCCGCTGAAGGCTCCGGGCTGCGGACCGCCGCTGAAGGCTCCGGGCTGCGGACCGCCGCTGAAGGCTCCGGGCTGCGGACCGCCGCTGAAGGCTCCGGGCTGCGGACCGCCGCTGAAGGCTCCGGGCTGCGGACCGCCGCTGAAGGCTCCGGGCTGCGGACCGCCGCTGAAGGCTCCGGGCTGCGGACCGCCACTGGAGGCTCCAGGCTGAGGCCCGTTGCTGGAGACTCCGGGCTGAGGAGCGTCGCTGGAGGCTCCGGGCTGGGGAGCATTATTATCGGTTCCGGACTAGTGACCGCTGCTGCTGGCTCCATGCCATGGATCATCTCTACAGGTTCCGCGCCATGGATCATCACAGGAGGCTTCCTACCATGGATGATCTCTACAGGTGCCGGGCCATGGATTATTCCTACAGGCTTCGTGCCAGGGTTTATCCCTACAGGCTCTGGACCATTTATAATCCCTTCAGGCTTTTTGCCAAGGATTATTTCTTCAGGTTCCGGGCCATGGATTACCTCTCGAGGCTTCGTGCCATGGAAAATCCCTACAGGCTCCGGGCCATGGATCATCACTAGAGGCTTCGTGCCATGGATCATCTCTACAGGCTTCGGACCATCGCTTATCACTGGAGGCTTAGATCATGGAGCTGAAACAGGTCTCACCGGACTAGGAAGACGCACTGAGGACCGAGTGCTCAAAGCAGGCACCGGCCATACTGGGCTATGGAGGCGAACTGGAGGGAGAGTGCGAGGAGCAGGCACAGGACGTACTGGATTATGGAGGCGCACTGGAGGGAGGGCGCAATGAGCAGGCACAGGACGTACTGGGCTAAGGAGGCGCACTGGAGAGAGAGCGCGGGAGGCAGGCACATGCTCACCACAATAAGCACGGGGAGTTGGCTCAGATCTCAGTCCTGGCCCAGCCAAACTACCCGTGTGCCCCCCCAAAAACATTTTTTGGGGTGCCTCCCGTTCCTCCCCGGTAGGCTCCGATATCTCTCTATCACTTGCCCCCAAGTCCAGTTTCTCCTTTCTATCCACTCCTCATGTGACCAGGTGTCCATTTCTGCCTGGGCACGTCGCTTGATCCAATCATGGTGGGTTGTTCTGTTACGGCTGTTTAAATGATCGGACCAAAGCGCAGCCTGTTCGTAGTTCCACATCTTTATTAACCGTGAAACTAAATGCAAAACACCAAACACTTGAAATAACAAAACAACAAACCGTGACGCAGAGAGGAAAACACACTACTCCAAAATGAACAACCCACAAAACCAAAAGGAAAAACCCCATACATAAATATGATCTCCAATTAGAGACAACGAGAACCGGCTGCCTCTAATTGGAGATCATCCCAATAACCCCAACATAGAAATAGAAATCTAGAAAACCCACATAGAAACAGAAAACAAGAAAACCACCCAAAACACCCCGTCACGCCCTGACCACTCTACTATAGAAAATTACCTCTTACAAGGGTCAGGACGTGACAGTAATGATCTACACTCTCAGAAAAAAGGCTTCCAAAAGGCTTCTTTGGCTGTCCCCATACAGTAGGAACACCCTTTTTGGTTCCAGGTAGAACCTTTTGGGTTCCATGTAGAACCTTCTGTGGAAAGGGTTCTACATGGAACCCAAAAAGTTTCTACCTGGAACCAAAAAGGTTCTAGATGGCAACTTTTTTTCTAAGCGTGTAATACAACAATAACACCTTCCTTAATTTGTTGCTGACACGCACCAACATATAGTTGCTGTAAATTTTTGACGAGGCAAGAGAGTGGAAGGGGGTTTTGTACCAAGTTACAAACAATGGGGCCTGTTTGTCACACTTCCCTCCCTGACCCAAATTAAAATCCACCTTGTTCCTCAATCACTGGGTCTGCGGTCCAGAAAAGGGCATCATATTTCTAACTGTGAAAGTATTTAAACTAGAATTCCAGATCATTGGATCAGATAATCTTGGTATCTCAGTCTGAGGAGAGAGTTCCAGGTATCTGTTGAACTTCACTGCCTGTCTAGACCTCTGAACCTGACAAGATGGCAAAGCTTGCTGTGACTCTCTCTACTCTGCTCCTGCTGTTGTTGGCACTGATGACTCTGGGTGAAACTAGTAAATAGGACAGGAACTGTCATCTAATGTGCTGTTCGCTACCATCAATGTTGGCTTAGTCATACTTAAGCTACTTTCTTGAGTTTCCCACCTAGTTTCACTTGTTGTCTTATCTTAACGTATGTCTTAATATCTGTGATGTTTGTGTTGTGCAGGTCCTCTGAAAAGAGGTATGCACAAGAATGCACAGAACACAAAATGCTGCACAGAATACCAAAAGGACCCCATCCCCAAGATGAGGCTGACTAAACAAAACTAAATACAACTAGGAAGAGCAGATGTTTTATTCAGTTATTTCCTATTTTCTAATATGTTTTAGAAGAGATTATTTTCTGAATGTTCAAGTTAACCATTTATTGCAGTGGGCTACAGTAAATCAGGTTCACACAGAGTGTTTTTTGGTAGTCTTAAACAAATCTGCTTTGAAACAAGAGTATACACCTCACACACATGGTTATGGACTTAAAAAAGAAGACACCTGTACCATGTCAGATATAGAGTTTAAAGGTGTTACATTTTGAGTTTGCCTCCCAATATTACACTTTATATATACTGCTCAAAAAAATAAAGGGAACACTAAAATAACACATCCTAGATCTGAATGAATGAAATAATCTTGTTAAATACTTTTTTCTTTACATAGTTGAATGCGCTGACAACAAAATCACACAAAAACAATCAATGGAAATCCAATTTATCAACCCATGGAGGTCTGGATTTGGAGTCACGCTCAAAATTAAAGTGGAAAACCACACTACAGGCTGATCCAACTTTGATGTAATGTCCTTAAAACAAGTCAAAATGAGGCTCAGTAGTGTGTGTGGCCTCCACGTGCCTGTATGACCTCCCTAATCCTGGGCATGCTCCTGATGAGGTGGCGGATGGTCTCCTGAGGGATCTCCTCCCAGACCTGGACTAAAGCATCCGCCAACTCCTGGACAGTCTGTGGTGCAACGTGGCGTTGGTGGATGGAGCGAGACATGATGTCCCAGATGTGCTCAATTGGATTCAGGTCTGGGGAACGGGCGGTCCATAGTATCAATGCCTTCCTCTTGCAGGAACTGCTAACACACTCCAGCCACATGAGGTTTAGCATTGTCTTGCATTAGGAGGAACCCAGGGCCAACCGCACCAGCATATGGTCTCACAAGGGGTCTGAGGATCACATCTCGGTACCTAATTGCAGTCAGGCTATCTCTGGCGAGCACATGGAGGGCTGTGCGACCCCCCAAAGAAATGCCACCCCACACCATGACTGACCCACCGCCAAACCGGTCATGCTGGAGGATGTTGCAGGCAGCAGAACATTCTCCACGGCGTCTCCAGACTCTGTCACGTCAGTCACATGTGCTCAGTGTGAACCTGCTTTCATCTGTGAAGAGCACAGGGCGCCAGTGGCGAATTTGCCAATCTTGGTGTTCTCTGGCAAATGCCAAACGTCCTGCACGGTGTTGGGCTGTAAGCACAACCCCCACCTGTGGACGTCGGGCCATCATACCACCCTCATGGAGTCTGTTTCTGACCGTTTGAGCAGACACATGCACATTTGTGGCCTGCTGGAGGTCATTTTGCAGGGCTCTGGCAGTGCTCCTCCTGCTCCTCCTTGCACAAAGGCGGAGGTAGCGGTCCTGCTGCTGGGTTGTTGCCCTCCTACGGCCTCCTCCACATCTCCTGATGTACTGCCCTGTCTCCTGGTAGCGCCTCCATGCTCTGGACCCTACGCTGACAGACACAGCAAACCTTCTTGCCACAGCTCGCATTGATGTGCCATCCTGGATGAGCTGCACTACCTGAGCCACTTGTGTGGGTTGTAGACTCCGTCTCATGCTACCACTAGAGTGAAAGCACCGCCAGCATTCAAAAGTGGCCAAAACATCAGCCAGGAAGCATAGGAACTGAGAAGTGGTCTGTGGTCTCCACCTGCAGAACCACTCCTTTATTGGGGGTGTCTTGCTTATTGCCTATAATTTCCACCTGTTGTCTATTCCATTTGCACAACAGCATGTGAAATTTATTGTCAATCAGTGTTGCTTCCTAAGTGGACAGTTGGATTTCACAGAAATGTGATTGACTTGGAGTTACATTGTGTTGTTTAAGTGTTCCCTTTATTTTTTTGAGCAGTGTACATCACAGAAGACTGAAATATAACAAAACCGTTTGACAGAGAAACACCACATTTTTGGCTGCTTTTCTAAAATAATTTTAATTAATTCTGAAATTCTGAAAAATATTAATAATATTCCACCCATGAGGCCACTATATGATTTGACTGCAGAAAAGGGCTACCAGACACATTTTTAGATTGATTGTTGAAACTGATTGTCACGCCCTGACCAGGTGAACTCGGGTATATTGGGTCAGGGTGTGTCATGTTAGGTATTTTTCCTTGGTTTGTGTTTGGTTTACGTTTTAGCCTTGTGTAGGCTCTAGGTGGGTTATTTCTATGTTGGGTTCTGTCGATTCCCAATCAGAGACAGCTGTCGCTAATTGTCTCTGATTGGGATCACATTTAAGTTGCTGTTTTCCCCAAGCTGTTTGTGGGGTGTTGTCTCTTTGTTTGAGCACGTAATGTATCGGCATTTTTCTTGATTTTTGTGTACATGTTTAATTCCAGTGTGTTGAATAAACGTGTTCGCTCCCAGCTGCGTTTTGGGCCGCTTCCTCGTCACCAGGCGACGATCGTTACACTGATGTAAGGAATGTTTAATGTTTCTAAATCCTTCTCTCTTCTCTCTCATAGATTCACCACTGTGAAAAGGGATTGGGACAGACCTGTCTGTGCCGACCCCAACCAGAAGTGGGTACAGGATGCTATTGAACACATCACGTAAGATGAATTAGTTGTATTTTATTATACGTCATAATATTATGTTACTGAAGAATACAGAAAAACTCAAAATACAATAAAATACATGCATTGTTCTCTCATTGTGAATGTAATAAATAGCACTGTAATACATTGTAGACTATGATTAACTATAATGTGCTCTATGAATTTTATTTCATTAAGGATCGAAAGGACGGCAGCCTGAAGATGATGGTGGCATCCACACGGACCTGGCTTTGTCAACTATTTTCAGAGGGTGATTTGGGCTCCCGAGTGGCTTAGCGGCCTAAGGCACTGCATCTCAGTGCTTAAGACGTCACTACAGACACCCTGGTTCAATTCCAGGCTGTATCACAACTGGCTGTGATTGTGAGTCCCATAGGGTCGTGCAAAATTGGTCCAGTGTCGTCTGGGTTTGGCCGGTGTAGGCCGTCATTGTAAATAAGAATTTGTTCTTAATTGGCTTGACTAGTTAAATAAAGATAAAAATGTTTGAATTGTTTATCAAAGGTGATCTATGTATGGGTGAAAACAATACTGTATTCAGTGTAAAACGTGATACAACATTATTTATTGTACTGACCATTTATATCTATTTTTATAATAAATGGCTATTTTTTTCATCATGGTGTGGTTCACTGAATACATCACTCATTTCCATTTTAGATTTATATGGAAACTATTCCATATGTTTGACCATCTGTTCTGGAGTAAGCCTCTCTTACTTCCGATTTACAAAACGTATTTCTTATTCTTACACGACTTAGTCTCATCGTCAGTGATGATATAATTTGGCCCCACTCTGTGCCTTCACTGTAGACACTAAAAGTGTTTTTCTTGTGTTCCTTGTATCCAGATAACAGCTCTTCTGTGTTGCTCTGGTAGGTGGTGATGATCACTCAGACTGGAAAACTGTCTCTGGCTCTGTCCAGTCTGGCAATCAGCATCTGGACATGGAAGTCCACTCTGTTGACCCACATCCTCAGACCCCGCAAACTCATCTTTCCATCCCGCAGCATGGAGTTCTTCAGCTGGATCAGGGCATATTCCACATGATTGATGTCCCTCTGCAGCTCTGCCTTGTTCCGTATTTACATATGGTGCCTCTTGAGGTACGTTTGGTCTCTCACAGCGGAGACCTTCTCCTCGGCAAAGACACGCCACTGCAGATCATCTGTGTGGTCCTCTGGAGCAGCTACAGCTCTGTCTATCACTATAGAGATAACCAGGGACCCCAAACCTGCAGCATCAGGTATTGGAAGCAAGCCTCCAAGCTTTTCAGCTAAGTTCCTTACCCAGGTTGCAGCATTTTCGTTCAGTTCCATCTGTCTCTTTTTGAAGTGTTTGTTCAGAATCTCCAAGGACCTGGCACCTGAGAATTGGAGCAGAGCTTGTCGATGCCCACATCTGGAAAAGCTTTTCTTTTCATCTGATTGTTTATATTTAGTCTTTCTTCTATCTTTTCCTCTGTAGTCATTGTTTGACCACCCATGTTTTCTTGGTTCTGCTCTGTGGTAGAGAAGGAAGAGTATTTTCCTTTGGTGTGAGTAAGCAGTCGGTCTCTGCGTTGAGTGTGTGTTGTCTAGGACACTTAGACAGCATCCTTCAGTGAAGCCTTACGAAAAACAAAAGGCCAAATCAGAATACAAGTTCCTGTTCAATGTAATGCAAAAAGGCACCGTATAGCCTCAAAACATGGTTAAAACTATACTTTTCATAATATGGATGGTCAGTCCTTGCATTCATAGCTCTCTCTATGAATTTTAGAGTGGTTCATAGGTAGTGGTTACACTTCTCCATCCCCTTCCCGCAGCTAATTACCAAATCAGAGGCGGGGTAACTGCTTTGTTAACCTCTCTAGGATATGTGGGACGAAATCGTCCCACCTACGTAACAGCCAGTGGAATCCTGTGGCGCGTTATTCAAATACCTTCGAAATGCTATTATTTCAATTTCTCAAACATATGACTATTTTACACCATTTTAAAGACAAGACTCTCGTTAATCTAACCACACTGTCCGATTTCAAAAAGGCTTTACAACGAAAGCAAAACATTAGATTATGTCAGCAGAGTACCCAGCCAGAAATAATCAGACACCCATTTTTCAAGCTAGCATATAATGTCACAAAAAACAAAACCACAGCTAAATGCAGCACTAACCTTTGATGATCTTCATCAGATGACACCCCTAGGACATTATGTTATACAATACATGCATGTTTTGTTCAATCAAGTTCATATTTATATCAAAAACCAGCTTTTTACATTAGCATGTGACGTTCAGAACTAGCATACCCCCCGCAAACTTCCGGTGAATTTACTAAATTACTCGCGATAAACGTTCACAAAAAACATAACAATTATTTTAAGAATTATAGATACAGAACTCCTCTATGCACTCGCTATGTCAGATTTTAAAATAGCTTTACGGTGAAAGCACATTTTGCAATATTCTAAGTAGATAGCCCGGCATCACAGGGCTAGCTATTTAGACACCCACCAAGTTTAGCCCTCACCAAAGTCAGATTTACTATAAGAAAATTGTTATTACCTTTGTTGTTCTTCGTCAGAATGCACTCCCAGGACTTCTACTTAAATAACAAATGTTGGTTTGGTCCCAAATAATCCATAGTTATATCCAAATAGCGGCGTTTTGTTCGTGCGTTCAAGACACTATCCAAAGGGTAAATAAGGGTTACGCGTCCGACGCGTTTCGTGACAAAAAAATTCTAAATATTCCATTACCGTACTTCGAAGCATGTCAACTGCTGTTTAAAATCAATTTTTATGCCATTTTTCTCGTAAAAAAGCAATAATATTCCGACCGGGAATCTGTGTTTTAGTACAAAGAGAGAGAAACTAAAAACATGGGGTCGCCTCGTGCACGCGCCTCAGTCTCATTGTCCTCTGATAGACCACTTACCAAAGGCGCTAATGTTTTTCAGCCAGGGGCTGGAATTACATCATTCAGCTTTTTCCCGGGTTCTGAGAGTCTATGGGAGCCTTAGGAAGTGTCACGTTACAGCAAAGATCCTAAGTTTTCAATAAACAGAGCCAAGAAGCCCAAGGAATAGTCAGAGAGGGCACTTCCTGTACAGAATCTTCTCAGGGTTTTGCCTGCCATATGAGTTCTGTTATACTCACAGACACCATTCAAACAGTTTTAGAAACTTTAGGGTGTTTTCTATCCAAAGCCAATAATTATATGCATATTCTAGTTTCTTGGCAGTAGTAATAACCAGATTAAATCGGGTACGTTTTTTATCCGGCCGTGTAAATACTGCCCCCTAGCCCTAACAGGTTCAGGATTGTACAAACACATAATGAGAAGCAGAAGACTAATTGATCCCTGATCACGTTACAGCCAGAGCAGAGCCCATTTATTTCAGCACGGGTAAACTGGGATCTTCCCCAGGCATTGTGAGGCCTGAATCTGCGCTAGGGTACTTCGATAAACACAACCAATAAATACAACCTGAAACGCGCCGTTCCTTATCTTATGCCTTGTGCTACACGTTGGCTAAAACGATGAATGTTCAATCTGTCATTCATTGTCTCTGTAGTGTTATCAACCCAGCCCTACAGCAGTAGCCATCTTACGTCAAACTGCTTGTTTTCTATCCAAGCAAGTGAAAGTGAAAGTTCTTGTGTCAGGATGGGGTCGTCACTACTTAACACAGCCACAAGGTAATAATTATGTCTAAACCCCGCCCATTTCTACAATTTATCTATTTACCTAACCTTAACCACACTGCTAATCTTATGCCTAACCCTATACAATTTTGAATGAACGTTCCAGGTAGACCTTGTGTAATGATATTTACAGCCACTGGGTGGCACCATAAGACCATAAACTCCGAAACGGGTGGCTGTCACTGTCCTTCTGAGAGAGATTTAGCAGGAGTACTTTCAGGTATTTAGCTAACTGCTATGTTTCTTTGCAGAGTTTTCTTATAAGGGTTACAATCTGTGATTTGAGCATTTGAATAAGCTTTTCTCATTTTCTTATAGCGATTTAATAACATACCTAGTTTGCTCGCAAGCTAGCCATCATCCTCATATTTTCAAAACAAAGATTGCAGGAGTTGGGAAAATAGTTCTCGTCCAGGGCGCAGGCTTCGATCAAACCGACAAAACCGACAGCTTCATTGCGTTTTGGTACACCAGAAGTACATTCATTTCCAATGTAATGCTGCGTTTGCCTTGTAATTATGCCTCGATCACAGCATTCAGCATTGTGATCAGAGGAAAGTTGCAGTATGTTCAGTGTGGTGCATTGTGCATACATTGGATTTATTGAACTTATGCATCAAACTGTATGCATAGACGGCTTGACAGAAATGGTAGTAGAAGGGGATGGGTAACTAACGCCTTGATCACACCAACAGAGCTTTGCGCAAAATGGGACGCACCATCTGGCGGACTCACTAAACACAAGTACTGCGTTAGTAAATTATGTTGAGAGCGCCTTGTCTGTCCGTAAATAAACATAAAAAAAAAAAAATCATGCCGTCTGGTTTGCTTAATATAAGGACATTTAAGGATAGTATTTAATTGTACTTTTTACTCGAGTGTGACATTTGAGTACTTTTTCCACCACTGTCCTTAAGTACAATTAAAACAAGATCCTTTTAGACTTTTACTTAAGTAGTATTGTAATGACCCTGGGTTTATAAGCGCGGAAATCGACTCTGCCGCTCGAGCATGCTTTTGCGGCACAGTCGATAGCGCGCCGGACTTCGGGCTTGAAGGTCGAGGGTTCGAGACCTGCTCCCTGCCTGTTCATTACAGTATTTTACTGGGTGGCTTTCACTTTTACTTGAATCATTTTCTACTAAGATAGAGTATCTGAGTACTTTAAAACTACAACTTTGTTGCAGAAGCCGTACCTTTGTCACAGGGCCTCTTCAACCTTAGGAGGCTGAAGTAATTCGGCTTGGTCCCTAAAACTCTCACAAACTTTTACAGATGTACAATTGAGAGCATCCTGTTGGGCTGTATCACCGCCTGGTACTGCAACTGCACCGCCTGCAACCGCAGGGCTCTCCAGAGGGTGGTGTGGTTTGCCCAACGCATCACTGGAGGCACACCACCTGCCTTCCAGGACACCTACAGCACCCAATGTCACAGGAAGGCCAAAAAGATCCTCAAGGACATCAACCATCCGAGCAACGGCCTGTTCACCCCACTATCATCCAGAAGGCGAGGTCAGTACAGGTGCATCCAAGCTGGGACCGAGAGACTGAAAAACAGCTTCTGTCTAAAGGCCATCAGACTGATAATTAAATAGCCATCACTAGCCGGCTACCACTCGGTGACTCAACCCTGCACCTTAGAGGCTGCTGCCCTATATACATAGACTTGGAATCACTGGCCACTTTAACCCTCCTGTTATGTTCCTCTTAATGATCCACCCCTTTTTTGCCTAAAATGACATAAAATGACCAGGTGGACTGGGGACAGCAAGGAGTCATCAGGCCAGGTAGTCCTGAGGCATGGTCCTAGGGCTCAGGTCCTCCGAGAGAGAGAAAGAAAGAAAGACAAAAAGAGAGAGATAATTAGAAAGAGCATACTTAAATTCACACAGGACACTGGATAAGACAGGAGAAATACACCAGATATAACAGACTGACCCTAGCCCCCCAACGTAAACTATTGCAGTATAAATACTGGAGGCTGAGACAGGAGGGGTCGGGAGACACTGTGGCCCCGTCCAACGATACCCCAGGACAGGGCCAAACAGGCAGGATATAACCCCACCCGCTTTGCCAAAGCACAGCCCCCACACCATTAGAGGGATATCCTCAAACCACCTGCTTACTACCCTGAGACAAGGCCGAGTATAGCCCGCGAAGATCTCCCCCACGGCACGAACCCGAGGGGGGGCGCCAACCCGGACAGGAAGATCAGGTCAGTGACTCAACTCACTCAAGTGACACACCCCTCCTAGGGACGGCATGGAAGAGCACCAGTAAGCCAGTGACTCAGCCCCTGCAATAGGGTTTGAGGCAGAGAATCCCAGTGGAGAGAGGGGAACCGGCAAGGCAGAGACAGCAAGGGCGATTCATCGCTCCAGTGCCTTTCCGTTCACCTTCACACGCCTGGGCCAGACTACACTCAATCATAGGACCTACTGAAGAGATGAGTCTTCAATAAAGACTTAAAGGTTGAGACCGAGTCTGAGTTTTTCACATGGATAGGCAGACCATTCCATAAAAATGGAGCTCTATAGGAGAAAGCCCTGCCTCCAGCTGTTTGCTTAGAAATTCTAGGGACAATAAGGAGGCCTGCATCTTGTGACCGTAGCGTACGTGTAGGTATATACGGCAGGACCAAATCGGAAAGATAGGTAGGGGCAAGCCCATGTAATGCTTTGTAGGTTAGCAGTAAAACCTTGAAATCAGCCCTTGCCTTAACAGGAAGCCAGAGAGGTTACAGTGATAAATGGGCATGTGCCTGAACTCAATTTTATTCAGTAATTGTAGTCCAGGAAAACCACAGGTGAACAAAAGTTAAATAAAACACCCAAAATGTAAGGAAAATCATCAAAATATATTTTGTGTGTTCAGATGCCCTGTGTGGACAAAGTCATGGAACCTTATGACAATCAGATTAAATGAACTACATTTTTCAGAGAGAAAACTTAAATCATTCCAATTTGACCGGTACACAGCAGGAGGATTAATAAATGGAACACTAGTCACTTTAATAATGTTTACATACTATTTTATATGTACATACTGTATTATACTGTATTTTTTGTCAATGAAACTCAGACATTGTTTGTCCTAATATTTATATTTTTCTTAATTCCATTCTTTTACTTTTAGATTTGTGTTTATTGTTGTGAAATGTTAGATACTAGTGCACTGTTGGAGCTAGGAACACAAGCATTTCACTACACCCGCAATAACATCTGCTAAATATCTGTATGTGATTTGATTTGAAGCTACTACCACTAGATAGAATCTGTCAGGTTACAGTAAATACACTATGCTTCTGCCCCTGACCTATTCCATTCTTTTTAAGGACATGGTGACTTTCATCTATACCAAAACACTGTAAAAAAACAACATGTTTCCCTGTTCCCTCTCTCTTTACCGGGTAGTGCCCCCTGCCTAGCCCCAGTGGGGGGAGAGGGGGTACAGGGGCTCCTTCCTTTTCCACCTCTGGCTATTGACGACCATCTGACCTGCCTCGGTGCCAAGCTCTGCTTTTCCCACTGCCAGTCCCCCACTGCATTCTGGGTAGCTCTACTGGAGGTCTACTCTTTTTTTGAACCAATTATTCTCCCCAATTTCCTGGTATCCAGTTGGTAGTTACAGTCTTGTCTCATCGCTGCAACTCCCATAGGACTCCAGAGAGTCGACGGTCAAGAGCCGTGCGTCCTCCGAAACACAACCCAACCAAGCCGCACTGCTTCTTGACACAATGCCCACTTAATCCGAAAGTCAGCCGCACCAATGTGTCGGAGGAAACACCGTACACCTGGCGACTGTGTAAGTCTGCACTGCACCCGGCCCGCCACAGGAGTCGCTAGTGAGCGATGGGACAAGGACATCCCTGCCGGTCAAACCCTGCCCAAACCCGGACGACGCTGGGCCAATTGTGCGCTGCCCCATGGGTCTCCCAGGCGCAGCCAGTTGCGACAGAGCCTGGACTCGAACCCAGAATCTCTAGTGGCACAGTTAGCACTTTGATGCAGTGCCTTAGACCACTGCACCACTCGGGAGGCCTGAGAAGGTCTACTCTATGTCAAGTGAGTGACAGGTGGAAGGTTGAAAGTGACCTCCGAAAATGTATTAACTTCATATCTGCATCTAATCATTAAAATTAAAATGTCTGGTTTTCTATTCCAATCACATAGCATACCTTACCGTACCATAGTTAGGTTTTGTGACATTCTCTGATCCCCCATATTGTCTCCTATCCCTCCCCCTTCTCCAGGGTGCAGGGGTCATATGAGCGCCAGTAGGCCGGCCAGGTCTCCAAGGCCCTAGTAGATCTGACAGGGGGGCTGGCGGAGTGCTGGAACCAGGGGGATTGTGGGACAGACCAGGGTCAGGTATATCGGTAAAAAAAAGCAGACATTAAGCATGGTGAAGTTATTAATTCCACTTTGGATGGTGTATCAATACAACCAGTCACTAAAAAGATACAGGTGTCCTTCCTAACTCAGTTGCCGGAGAGGAAGGAAGCCGCTCAGGTATTTTTGTTGTATTCAGCGCATGTGACAAATAACATTTGATTTGAACTTGACAGAAATTAATAATTTTTTAAATAATGATATGCAAATATTATATCATCCAGCTGTGCAAAGCTCTTAGAGACTTACCCAGAGAGACTCACAGCTGTAATCGCTGTAAAAGGTCATTCTAACATAGATTGACTGAGCGGGTTGAATACTTATGGAAATTTGATATTTCTGTATTTAATTATTCAATAAATTAGCAAACATTTCTAAAAACATTTTTTCATTTTGTCATTATGGGGTATTGTGTGTAGATGGGTGAGATGTTTTTTTGTATTCCATTTTGAAATCAGTCTGCAACACAACAAAATGTGTAACAAGTGGTATGAATACTTTCTGAAGGCACTGTACGTGTGAGTCTCTCTGTCACAGGAGGTTGGTGGCATCTTAATTGGGGAGAACGGGCTCATTTGTATTTTGTATTTATTATGGATCCCCATTAGCTGCTACCAAAGCAGCAGCAACTCTTCCTGGGGTCCAGCAAAATTAAGGCAGTTTATACAATTTTAAAACATTACAATTTTCAGTTTTCACAACACACTGTATGCCCTCAGGCCCCTACTCCACCACTACCACATATCTACAATACTAAATCCATGTGTATGTATAGTGTGTGTGTGTGTGTGTGTCTGTGTGTGTGTATGCATGTGTCTGTGCCAATGTTTGTGTTGCTTCACAGTCCCCGCTGTTCCATAAGGTGTTTTTTTTATCTGTTTCAAATCTAATTTTACTGCTTGCGTCAGTTACATGATGTGGAATAGAGTTCCATGTAGTCATGGCTCTATGTAGTACTGTGAGCCTCCCATAGTCTGTTCTGGACTTGGGGACTGTGAAGAGACCTCTCGTGGCATGTTTTGTGGGGTATGCATGGGTGTCCAAGCTGTGTGCCAGTAGTTAGACAGACAGCTCGTGCATTCAACATGTCAATACCTCTCATAAATAAAAGTAGTGATGAAGTCAATCTCTCCTCCACTTTCAGCCAGGAGAGATTGACATGCAAATTATTAATATTAGCTCTCTGTGTACATCCGAGGGCCAGCCATGCTGCCCTGTTCTGAGCCAATTGCAATTTTCCTAAGTCCTTTTTGTGGCACCTGACCACACAACTGAACAGTAGTCAAGGTGCGACAAAACTAGGGCCTGTAGGACCTGCCTTGTAGATAGTTTTGTTAAGAAGGCAGAGCATCGCTTTATTATAGACAGACTTCTCCCCATCTTAGCTATTACTACTTCAATATGTTTTGACCATGACAGTTTACAATCTAGTTTTACTCCAAGCAGTTTAATCTCAACTTGCTCAATTTCCACATTATTTATTACAAGATTTAGTTGCGGTTTAGGGTTTAGTGAGTGTTTTGTTCCAAATACAATGCTTTTAGTCTTAGAAATATTTATGGCTAACTTATTTCTTGCCACCCACTCTGAAACTAACTGCAGCTCTTTGTTGAGTGTTGCAGTCATTTCAGTCGCTGTAGTAGCTGACATGTATAGGGTTGAGTCATCCACATACATAGAAACTCTGGCTTTACTCAAAGTCAGTGGCATGTCGTTAGTAAAAATTGAAAAAAGCAAGGGGCCTAAACAGCTTCCCTGGGGAATTCCTGATTCTAACCGGATTATATTTGATAGGCTTCCATTAAAGAACACCCTCTGTGTTCTGTTAGACAAGTAACTCTTTATCCACATTATTGCAGGGGGTGTAAAGCCATAACACATACGTTTTTCCAGCAATAGACTATGATCAATAATGTCAAAAGCTGCACTGAAGTCTAACAAGACAGCCCCCACAATCGTTTTATCATCAATTTCTCTCAGCCAATCATCAGTCATTTGTGTAAGTGTTATGCTTGTCGAGTGTCCTTCCCTTCAAGCATGCTGAATTTCTGTTGTCAATTTGTTTACTGTAAAATAGTATTGTAGCTGGTCAAACACAATTTTTTCCAGAAGTTTACTAAGGGTTGGTAACAGGCTGATTGGTCGGCTATTTGAGCCAGTAAAGGGGGCATAACTATTCTTGGGTAACGGAATGACTTTAGCTTCCCTCCAGGCCTGAGGGCACACGCTCTCTAGTAGGCTTACATTTAAGATGTGGCAAATAGGAGTGGCAATATCGTCTTCTATTTTCCTCAGTAATTTTCCATCTAGATTGTCAGACACTGGTGGCTTGTCATTGTTGATAGACAACAATACTTTTTTCCCATCTTCCACACTGACTTTACGGAATTCAAAAGTACAATTCTTGTCTTTCATCATTTGGTCCGATATACTTGGATGTGTATTGTCAGCGTTTGTTGCTGGCATGTCATCCCTATGTTAGCTTTTCTTGCCAATGAAAAAGAAATTAAAGTAGTTTACAATATCAGTGGGCTTTATGATGAATGAGCCATCTGATTCAATAAGTGAAGGAGCAGAGTTGGCTTTTTTTCACCAAAATTTCATCTAAGGTGCCCCAAAGCTTTTTACGACCATTCTTTATATAATTTATCTTTGTTTCATATTGTAGTTTATTTTTATTTAGTTTAGTCACATGATGTCTTAATTTGCAGTATGTTTGCCAATCAGTTGGGCTGCCAGACTTAATTGCCATACCTTTTGCCTCATCCCTCTCAACCATACCATTTTTAAATTCCTCATCAATCCAAGGGGATTTAACAGTTTTTACAGTCATTTTCTTAATGGATGTGTGCTTATTAGTAACTGGAATAAGTAGTTTCATAAATGTGTCAAGTGCAGCGTCTGGTTGCTCCTCATTACACACCACAGACCAGCAAATATTCTTTACATCATCAACATATGAATCACTACAAAACTTCTTGTACGACCTCTTATACACTATATTAGGCCCAGCCTTTGGAACTTTGGTTTTCCTAGATATGGCTGTTATATTGTGATCACTACATCCTATGGATTTGGATACTGCTTTAAAGCAAAAATCTGCAGCGTTGGTAAACATGTGATCAATACATGTTGATGATTTAATTCCTGTGCTGTTTGTAACTACCCTGGTAGGTTGACTGACAACCCGATCCAGGTTGCAGGCACTGGTTACAGTTTGAAGTTTTTTCCTGAGTGGGCAGCTTGATGATAGCCAGTCAATATTTAAATCACCCAGAAAATATACTTCTGTGTTGATATCACATACATTATCAAGCATTTCACACATATTATCCAGATACTGACTGTTAGCACTTGGTGGTCTATAGCAGCTTCCCACCAGAACGGGCTTTAGGTGAGGCAGATGAACCTGTAGCCATATTACTTCAACAGTATTTAACATTAGATCGTCTCTAAGCTTTACAGGAATGTGGTCCTGAATATAGACTGCAACACCACCCCCGTTGGCATTTCTGTCTTTTTGGTAGATGTTATAACCATGTATTGCTACCACTGTATCATCAAAGGTATTATCTAAGTGAGTTTCAGAGATAGTATATGAATGTCATCTGTTACAAGCAAGTTATTGACTTCATGGACCTTGTTTCTTAGGCTACATATGTTAATATGGGCTATTTTTAGCACTTTTCTGGGTTGCTTGATTGTTTTTAATGCTTTACTGGGAAGCTTATCAGAGGTAGACTTACTCATGTTATTTACATTGGAGCTGATAGTGCAGGGTGAGCTGGATAAAGTGGTCTTCCTACTATTGCACACCGCCTCAGTGCTAACAGCGTAACTCTGGTTTATAGGCTCATGATTACTGCTTACAATAGCTGTAGGATAAACAGATGTATTTGGTGCAATTAGGGGTACATAAATGAAATGTACCCCTAATGGTAATGTAAGGCGCTAATGGTAATGAATGTAGCGGAATCGGTGGAATGGAATCAAATACATCAAACACATGGTTTCCAGGTGTTTGATGCCATTCCCTTCGCTCCGTTCCGGCCATTATTATGAGCCGTTCTCCCCTCACCAGCCTCCACTGCTCTCTGTGTATCCAGGGCCCTCTCTCTCTCGCGCTCTCTCTCTCTCTCTGTTGTGGTCTCTGTCATCTCTGTGATGCATAGTTAGGTCTGGGAGTTGTGCTGCTGCTCTGCTGACGTGGGCTCGCATCGCTTCGGCTTGCATCAGCTCCTGGCCACAGATAAAAGGAATAGGTCTCCCTCTCCTGAACAATGTGTGTGTGTGTGTGTGTGCATGGAAAGGCTCGGGGAGCCGATCGACATCTATCCGCTCTCTCGCTCTCGCTCCCTCACGGCGGCGGTGATTAGCACATCAGAGATTGTCGATGGGCCGGGTGCTAATGGGAGCTGACAGGGCTGTAAACAAACATCCACGATTGAAGAGGCCCGGTCCTGCTCGCTATGCTCACTCGCTGGCCTGCTGGACCGGGACAAAGGGCCCACTCATGGAGCTCCTCGCTGGGGCCGAGAGGGCAGAAGCAAGGGTTCGGACGCCAGCAGACTGCATCCAGCCTCAGACCCAGACCCAGGGCTACCTGTGCCTGAACTTTGCCTTCATCCGTGCACCTAGAGTAGGTAGAAGTAGGGTTGAAGAATTCTGGGAACTTTCAATAAATTCCCTGGTTTTCCATTAATCCTGGGAAATCTAGGATTCCAGATTTCCTGCTTATTCCCTCCTGATTCGGGGAATCTTCCAACCGGGATTTCTGGAAAACCCGGGAATTTATTAAAAGTTCCTGTAATTTTGCAACCCCTACCCAACCCCTGCTCATACCCCTAATGATTTAGGCTCGGGGTGGGGTAAAGGGTAAGGGCAGCTTCAACATCAAGCCCTACCCAAAACAGCCCCCCACACACACACACACCTCAGACTCTGCTGCAGCCCCCCTCCCCCTCCCTTTCAATGATGAAGATAATGACCAGAACCCTGCCAAGAAGAAGGTGTGTGTTGCCCGAACACCATGCTAGAGTATGTATTATCGGGTAGGCTTTCTCAATGATGTGCATTATAGATGGGATGGCTCACAGTTTGTTGGAGCACAATGTTAATAACTGAACTCCAAGGTTTAGGAGTAAAATTCCTCCACAGGCCTTGATTATAGGTGTAAAGTGTACATCGCTTCAGAATAAAAGTGCCTGCTAAATTGTGGTCGCTTGTAGTTTAGTTGGTAGAGCATGGTGCTTGCAATGCAGGATAGTGTGTTCGATTCTTCAGATAAAAGTGTCTGCTAAATGGCATATATTATTATTTTGTATTAAATATTTTGCAACTCTGAGCCTATCCTTAACTTTATGAGCTGTGTTATAGTGTTATACCAGGGTCATATTCTTTAGGCACCAAACTGAAGAAAGATTGGAACAGGGAGGGACTGCCTGTTCCAAAATAAACATTATTTTAGTTTTCAGTTGCAAAACGTTTTGCTACGGTGTGCCCTAATGAATACAACCCAGTTGCTTAGGGTCTAACCGCCGCTGAAGACTCCGGGCTGCAGACCGCCGCTGGAAACTCCGGGCTGCAGACTCCGGGCTGCAGACCGCCGCTGGAGACTCCGGGCTGCAGACCGTCGCTGGAGGCTCCGGACTGGGGAGCGTTGCTGTAGGCTCCGGACAGGGGACCGTCGCCGCAGGCTCCGTGCCATGGATCATCACTACAGGTTCCGCGCCATGGATCATCACTGGAGGCTTTGTGCCGTGAATTATCCCTACAGGCTCTGGGCCATGGATCATCCCTACAGGCTTCGGACCATGAATCATCACTGGAGGCTTCTTACGTGGAGCTGGAACCGGTCTCACCGGACTGGGGAGATGCACAGGAGACTGGGTGTGCAGAGCTGGCACAGGGTATACTGGGCCGTGGATTATCCCTACAGGCTCCGGGCCATGGATTATCACTGGAGGCTCCGGGCCATGGATCATCACTGGAGGCTTCGTGCCATGGATCATCACTACAGGCTTCGGGCCATGGATCATCACTGTAGGCTTCGTGCCATGGATTATCACTGGAGGCTCCGGGCCATGGATTATCACTGGAGGCTCCGGGCCATGGATCATCACTGGAGGCTTCGTGCCATGGATCATCACTACAGGCTCCGGCCATGGATCATCACTGGAGGCTTCGTGCCATGGATCATCCCTACAGGCTCCGGGCCATGGATCATCACTGTAGGCTTCGTGCCATGGATTATCACTGGAGGCTCCGGGCCATGGATTATCACTGGAGGCTCCGGGCCATGGATCATCACTGGAGGCTTCGTGCCATGGATCATCACTACAGGCTCCGGCCATGGATCATCACTGGAGGCTTCGTGCCATGGATCATCCCTACAGGCTCCGGGCCATGGATCATCACTGTAGGCTTCGTGCCATGGATTATCACTGGAGGCTCCGGGCCATGGATTATCACTGGAGGCTTCGTGCCATGGATTATCACTGGAGGCTTCGGACCATAGATCATCACTGGAGGCTTCCTACGTGGAGCTGGAACCGGTCTCACCGGACTGGGGAGACGCACAGGACACTGGGTGTGCAGAGCAGGCACAGGGTATACTGGGCCGTGGAGGCGCACTGGAGGTCTGGAGCTTAGGGCTGGCACAACCCGTCCTGGCTGGATGTTTAATTTAGCCCGGCAAGGGTGGAGCGCTGGCACAGGACGAACTGGTTTGTGCTGGTGAACGGGGGGTACCGTGCGTAGAGCTGGTGCAGGATAACCTGGGCCGAAGAGACGCACTGGAGACCAGGAACGCTGAGCCGGCACACTTCTCCCTGGCTGCCGGCCAACTCTAGCACGGCAACGGTGAGGAGCTTGCACCGAGCGCACCGGGCTGTGAGTGCGCACTGGCGACACAGTGCGCATCACCGCATAACACGGTGCTTGCTCGGTCACTCGCTCCCCACGGTAAGCACAGGGTGTTGGCTCAGGTCTCAACCCCGACTTCGCCAATCTCCCCGTGTGCCCCCCCCCAATATATTTTTGCCGCTGCCTCTCGGGCTTCCGTTGTTGCCTTGCCTGTTCCTCCCAGTATCGCCGTTCCGCTTTTGCTGCCTCTATCTCCTCTTGTGGACGGCGATACTCCCAGGCCTTGTCCAGGGTCCTGCCCCATCCAGGATTTCCTCCCAGGTCCAGTCATCCTGCCCACGCTGCTTGGTCCTTTGGTGGTGGGTAGTTCTGTTACGGCTGTCGTAGAGAGGGGACCAAAGCGCAGCGTGGTAAGTGTTCATATTATTTATTAAACAATGAAACACTATAACAAAGAAACAAAACGAAAAGCCAAACAGTTCCGTCAGGTAACGAATACAAAACAGAAAATAACTACCCACAAAACACAGGTGGGAAAAAGGCTGCCTAAGTATGATTCCTAATCAGAGACAACGATAGACAGCTGTCTCTGATTAGCAACCATACTCGGCCCAACACAAAGAAATACAACACATAGAATGCCCACCCCACACCCTGACCTAACAAAATAGAGAAATAAACCGTCTCTCTCAGGTCAGGGCGTGACAGATTTACCGTTTATAATGGTTGGATCTTAAAATTAGCCTAGCTATAAATTATATACTTTTAAACTAATATCAAATCAAATTTATTTATAAAGCCCTTCTTACATCAGCTGATATCTCAAAGTGCTGTACAGAAACCCAGCCTAAAACCCCAAACAGCAAGCAATGCAGGTGTAGAAGCACGGTGGCTAGGAAAAACTCCCTAGAAAAGCCAGAACCTAGGAAGAAACCTAGAGAGGAACCAGACTATGAGGGGTGGCAAGTCCTCTTCTGGCTATGCCAGAAGAGCCGATCATTCAGAGTATCTCTACCGCAACTGCTGTCTCTAGAGAGTTGAAAACAGCAGGTCTGGGACAGGTCAGGTCAGGGTGAACAGGTCAGGGTTCCATAGCTGCAGGCAGACCAGTTGAAACTGGAGCAGCAGCATGGCCAGGTGGACTGGGGACAGCAAGGAGTCATCTGGCCAGGTAGTCCTGAGGCATGGTCCTAGTGCTCAGGTCCTCCGAGAGAAAGAAAGAAAGAAAGAAAGAAAGAAAGAAAGAAAGAAAGAAAGAGAAAGAAAGAAAGAGAAAGAGAGAGCATACTTAAATTCGCACAGGACACCAGATAAGACAGGAAAAATACTCCAGCTATAACAGATATAACTAATAGCCTCGTGTTTATTCTCTTCCATAGTTGTCTGTCAATGTTGTGCAATGTTATAGCTATAGTAAACGTTTATGAATTAATGATTTGCTGATAATGGTTGCAATCCAACCATTGATCAATAAATAATTGTATAGGCCTAAAGTTCACTGCAAATGAGCACCAACTAAACCGTGGTGCAATGCATCTGACTTGACTGTTGGTGAGTGAATGTCAATGTTTTAAATAAATACATTGTTTTAATGTATTTATTTATTTGTTAGGGACAGATACAATGATTCAATGTTTTAGTTGTATCTATCCCTAACATATTAGGCTAATATTTTAGGCTACTTAGGCTATCTATTATTAACTGGAGGGTGACAGCAGTGACGTCATCATGGGATAAATGTAGGCTTAGCATTCGCAGGATTATGCAATAGTGATCTTTTTTATTTAGCAAATTTAATTAGTGTTCTGTTTCTTTGGCCAACCCTTGTAGAAATTAAGTCAATGAGCATTATGGGTAAAAAAAACAAAACAAACACAGCGGAATATAAAGTGGCCAGCTCTTCTTTTGACCATAAAATGAAGAAAATCTGCGCAAAATCTAGGAGATCCTCCCACAGCTTAGAATGCTTAGGATATTATAATATTGATATTATATGCCATTTTGGATTTAGTGTATACTTTTATCTTAAGCGACTTTCAGTCATGTCATTTTTGTTGTCACTGCTCTTGTTGTTGTGCGTTTCCTAGCCTGGATTGGTTGAATGGATGATCACAGCTTCACTTCAGCTGGTCAGTTTGCTATTGCATATCACCACTGAGACAATTGTTCACTTGGTGTCATAAGAGGTCAACCGAAGTGATCCCTCCATACAGTAGAATAGAGAAATGACACAGAGCTCATTTAAGCCTTGCTCCGAGCTTTGTGAGAAAGACAGAGAGAGGGAAGCTGCTACTTTAGAGAGAGACAGAGAGAGGGAAGCTGCTACTTTAATTCTCCTAACCTGCTATGTAAGTTCTCCTAACCTTGACCTAATTCTCCAAACCTTAACCTAACTCTCCTAAAACTCTACTTTAATTCTCCTAACCTTAACCTAATTCTCCTAACCTTAACCTAATTCTCCTAACCTTCTACTTTAATTCTCCTAACCTTAACCTAATTCTCCTAACCTTCTACTTTAATTCTCCTAACCTGTTGCGTAAGTTTTTCTAACTTGCCACTTTAATTCTCCTAACCTGCTACATAACTTCTCCTAACCTTAACCTCATTCTCCTAACCTGCTACGAAAAGTAAATTTTGACATTAGTACTGTATATTGTACAGTATTTTTAGTCAAAACCCCGGAGACTGGGTGGGACAGAGGGGAGAGGAGCATTACCCATTCTATTTACAGTCCCGGGTTGTATTCATTGGACACGACATCGAAGAATATGGACTGAAACAGGGAGGGAAGTATTCCAGCACTGCAGGTATAAAAAAGATGTATACATTTATCGAATACAAAAGAAGAAGAACATTTACAACTTAAAAATGGAGATTGCCTAAATGCTGCTGCCTGTGCACTCACAGACACCATAATGGGACTGGACACCATAATGGGACTGATATAATGATCTAATTCCATTTCAATTCCAGTCAATTCAGGAAGTACAGTGAAATTCCAATTCCAATTGTTTTCAATTGGGGATTGGAATTTGGTTTACTTTCTGAATTGACTGTAATTTAGATGGAATTTACCCTGGTATTGTCAGAAGCCTATGACAGATACACTATATATACAAAAGTATGAGGACACCCCTTCAAATCAGTGGATGACTATTTCAGCCACACCCATTGCTGATAATTGTATAAAATCAAGCACACAGTCATGCAATCTCCATAGACAAAACATTGGCAGTAGAATGGCCTTACTGAAGAGCTCGCTCAGTGACTTTCAACGTGGCACCGTCATAGGATGCCACCTTTCCAACAAGTTAGTTTGTCAGATTTCTGCCCTGATCAACTGTAAGTGCTGATATTGTGAAGTGGAAATGTTCAGAAGCAACCACGGCTCAGCTGCGAAGTGGTAGGCCACACAAGCTCACAGAACGGGCCGAATGCTGAAGCGCATAGCACATAAAAATCGTCTGTCCTCGGTTGAAACACTCACTACCAAGTTCCAAACTGCCTCTGGAAGCAACGTCAGCACAAGAACTGTTCGTTGGGAGTTTCATGAAATGGGCTTCCGTGGCCGAGCAGCCCCATACAAGCCTAAGATAACCATGCACAATGCCAAGCGTCAGCTGGAGTGGTGGAAAGCTCATTGCCATTGGACTCTGGAGCAGCGGAAACAAATTCTCTGGAGTGATGAATCACACTTCACCATCTGGCAGTCTGATGGACAAATCTGGGTTTGGCGGATGCCAGGAGAACACAACCTGTCCCAATACATATTGGCAACTGTAAAGTTTGGTGGAGGAGGAATAATGGTCTGGGGCTGATTTTAATGGTTCGGGCTAAGCCCCTTAGTTCGAGTGAACGGAAATCTTAACGCTACAGCATACATTCTGGACAATTCTGTGCTTCCAACTTTGTGTCAACAGTTTTGGGAAGGCACTTTCCTGTTTCAGCATGACAATGCCCCCATGCACAAAGTGAGGTCCATACAGAAATGGTTTGTCGAGATCGGTATGGAAAAACTTGACTGGCCTGCACAGAGCCGTGACCTTAACCCCATTAAACAACTTTGGGATTAATTGGAACGCCGACTGTGAACATGGCCTAATCGCCCAATATCAGTGCCCGACCTCAATAATGCTCTTGTGGCTGAATGGAAGCCCCGCAGCAATGTTCCAACATCTAGTGGAAAGTCTTCCCAAAAGAGTGGAGGCTGTTATAGGAGCAAAGGGGGGAACCAACTACATATTAATGCCCATGATTTTGGAATGATATGTTCCGAGCAGGTATCCACATACTTTTGGTCATGTAGTGTACATCAACTTCATTTGATGACACATTTACATTTACATTTACGTCATTTAGCAGACGCTCTTATCCAGAGCGACTTACAAATTGGTGCATTCACCTTATGATATCCAGTGGAACAACCACTTTACAATAGTACATCTATATCTTTTTTTTGGGAGGGGGGGTTAGAAGGATTACTTAATCCTATCCCAGGTATTCCTTAAAGAGGTGGGGTTTCAGGTGTCTCCGGAAGGTGGTGATTGACTCCGCTGTCCTGGCGTTGTGAAGGAGCTTGTTCCACCATTGGGGTGCCAGAGCAGCGAACAGTTTTGATTAGGCTGAGCGGGAACTGTGCTTCCGCAGAGGTAGGGAGGCAAGCAGGCCAGAGGTGGATGAACGCAGTGCCCTTCTTTGGGTGTAGGGACTGATCAGAGCCTGAAGGTACGGAGGTGCCGTTCCCCTCACAGCTCCGTAGGCAAGCACCATGGTCTTGTAGCAGATGCGAGCTCCAACTGGAAGCCAGTGGAGTGTGCGGAGGAGCGGGGTGACGTGAGAGAACTTGGGAAGGTTGAACACCAGACGGGCTGCGGCGTTCTGGATGAGTTGTAGGGATTTGATGGCACAGTCAGGGAGCCCCGCCAACAGCGAGTTGCAGTAATCCAGACGGGAGATGACAAGTGCCTGGATTAGGACCTGCGCCGCTTCCTGTGTGAGGCAGCGTTGTAGTCTGCGAATGTTGTAGAGCATGAACCTACAGGATCGGGTCACTACCTTGATGTTAGCGGAGAACAACAGGGTGTTGTCCAGGATCACGCCGAGGTTCTTAGCACTCTGGGAGGAGGACACAATGGAGTTGTCAACCGTGATGGCGAGATCATGGAACGGGCAGTCCTTCCCCAGGAGGAAGAGCAGCTCCGTCTTGCCGAGGTTCAGCTTGAGGTGGTGATCCGTCATCCACACTGATATGTCTGCCAGACATGCAGAGATGCAATTCGCCACCTGGTTATCAGAAGGGGGAAAGGAGAAGATTAATTGTGTGTCATCTGCGTAGCAATGATAGGAGAGACCATGTGAGGATATGACAGAGCCAAGTGACTTGGTGTATAGCGAGAATAGGAGAGGGCCTAGAACTGAGCCCTGGGGGACACCAGTGGTGAGAACACGTGGTGCGGAGACGGATTCTCGCCATGCCACCTGGTAGGAGCGACCTGTCAGGTAGGATGCAATCCAAGAGTGAGCCGCGCCGGAGATGCCCAACTCGGAGAGGGTGGAGAGGAGGATCTGATGGTTCACAGTATCAAAGGCAGCAGATAGGTCTAGAAGGATGAGAGCAGAGGAGAGGGAGTTAGCTTTAGCAGTGCGGAGAGCCTCCGTGACACAGAGAAGAGCAGTTTCAGTTGAATGACCAGTCTTGAAACGTGACTGATTTGGATCAAGAAGGTTATTCTGAGAGAGATAGCAAGAGAGCTGGCCAAGGACGGCACGCTCGAGAGTTTTGGAAAGGAAAGAAAGAAGGGATACTGGTCTGTAGTTGTTGACATCGGAGGGATCGGAAGGGGTGCAACTCTCGCTCTCTTGAAGATGGAAGGGACGTAGCCAGCGGTCAAGGATGAGTTGATGAGCGAGGTGAGGTAAGGGAGAAGGTCTCCGGAAATGGTCTGGAGAAGAGAGGAGGGGATAGAGTCAAGCGGGCAGGTTGTTGGGCGGCCGGCCGTCACAAGTCGCAAGATTTCATCTGGAGAGAGAGGGGAGAAAGAGGTCAAAGCATAGGGTAGGGCAATGTAAGCAGGACCAGCGGTGTCGTTTGACTTAACAAACGAGGATCGGATGTCGTCAACCTTCTTTTCAAAATGGTTGACAAAGTCGTCCGCAGAGAGGGGGGAGGGGGAGGAGGATTCAGGAGGGAGGAGAAGGTGGCAAAGAGCTTCCTAGGGTTAGAGGCAGATGCTTTGAATTTAGAGTGGTATGAAGGGGCTTTAGCAGCAGAAACAGAGGAAGAAAATGTGGAGAGGAGGGAGTGAAAATATGCCAGGTCCGCAGGGAGGCTAGTTTTCCTCCATTTCCGCTCGGCTGCCCGGAGCCCTGTTCTGTGAGCTCGGAATGAGTCGTCAAGCCACGGAGCAGGAGGGGAGGACCGAGCCGGCCGGGAGGATAGGGGACATAGAGAGTCAAAGGATGCAGAAAGGGAGGAGAGGAGGGTTGAGGAGGCAGAATCAGGAGATTGGTTGGAGAAGGATTGAGCAGAGGGAAGAGATGATAGGATGGAAGAGGAGAGAGTAGCAGGAGAGAGAGAGCGAAGGTTGCGATGGCGCAATACCATCTGAGTAGGGGCAGAGTGAGTAGTATTGGAGGAGAGCGAGAGGGAAAAGGATACAATGTAGTGGTCTGAGACTTGGAGGTGAGTTGCAGTGAGATTGGTAGAATAACAGCATCTAGTAAAGATGAGGTCAAGCGTATTGCCTGCCTTGTGAGTAGGGGGGACGGTGCGAGGGTGAGGCCAAAAGAGGAGAGGAGTGGAAAGAAGGAGGCAGAGAGAAGTGAGTCAAAGGTAGATGTAGGGAGGTTAAAGTCACCCAGAATTGTGAGGGGTGAGCCATCCTCAGGAAAGGAACTTATCAAGGCGTCAAGCTCATTGATGAACTCTCCAAGGGAACCTGGAGGGCGATAAATGATAAGGATGTTAAGCTTGAATGGGCTAGTGATTGTGACAGCATGGAATTCAAAGGAGGATATAGACAGATGGGTCAGGGGAGAAAGAGAGAATGTCCACTTGGGAGAGATGAGGATTCCAGTCCCGCCACCCCGCTGACCAGATGCTCTCGGGTATGCGAGAACACGTGGTCAGACGAGGAGAGAGCAGTAGGAGTAGCAGTGTTTTCTGTGGTAATCCATGTTTCCGTCAGCGCCCAGAAGTCGAGAGACTGGAGGGTAGCATAGGCTGAGATTAACTCTGCCTTGTTGGCCGCAGACCGGCAGTTCCAGAGGCTGCCGGAGACCTGGAACTCCACATGGGTCGTGCGCGCTGGGACCACCAGGTTAGAGTGGCAGCGGCCATGCGGTGTGAAGCGTTTGTGTGGCCTGTGCAGAAAGGAGAGAACAGGGATAGACAGACACATAGTTGACAGGCTACAGGAGAGGCTACGCTAATGCAAAGGAGATTGGAAAGAAAATTAACTAAACAACTGGGGAAGCGAGAGAGCAGGGCCTCCCTCACTAACCATTCGCTGAAACACTCAAATAGAACTATTCCAACTTCCACTTAGAAATTATAATTGATGTAAACTACAGTGGTTCAATGTTTCCAGGAATAGGCTCAAACTTAGTTTATTCAGCTAGATAACTTGGTACAGTATTCTTCCGTGAAACCCACCCAGTGCACCGTGTCTTATGACGCCGTCGCTAACTAGCATGCTAGCATCCAATAACACACGGTTAGCACCAATACTTGGTTACAACAAACTACCAATGGATCATTCATGTTCGTGTCTAGTTCCTTTAATAACGCAGAAGTAATTAAACGTTGGCTAGCTAACACAAAGTCAGTCCTGCTAGCTACACAAGTGGACTACACAACTCGAAAGCTTACGTTGCAAAAATCTTATTGACTAAAAATGATACAGTACTGCTAGCTGGTAGCTGATAGAGTTGGCTAGCTAGCAGTGGCTGCGTTTACCTTTATCTTTGATACAAAGACAACTATGTAGCTAGCTAACATAACACTAATCAAATCGTTCCGTTGTAACGCATAGAACCAACACATGTTGGTTCTAGTTGTTGTTCATGTGTTTAGTTTAAATGCAGGGGCAGAGTGCTATCTGGGCCCTGGGCTCCCACAATTAGCACAATGATAATGAAACCTTCCTGTCCATCACTTAAATGATCACAATATCATCCCAATATTAACATGTACTCACAACAATGTGTAGCATATTGCACAGTGGTTCTTTAAAAAAACATGAGTCTATTGATGCACTGGTGCGTCAATCTATGTAATATAATATACAAATCCTGTCAGTTTAAACTAGAGATACTGTATCTGTTGTATTGCATGAGCTGCATCTCAATCCACCACATCCGTTATTCCACATCTATGGTGGAAGGTGGCCGAGCTACAGCAGTGTTTATCCGACCATGAGACATCCCGAAAATCAGTCTTCTCACGAAAATGTCTGTAGCGTCCGAACGGCCTGTAAACTAATATGACCCCACTGTGGAATGGGTAGACTCTCACAAACACGATGGTGTTCTACATTTTGCTCTACGACCCCCACAAGTGTCACGGGCCTCGTCTGAAGGTACCAATACAAATTAATAGAAATATGGAGGTAGTTTTGCGCCAACAAAAATATGGGGTAAAATATGTATCCCAAAAAAACGAAATATACTGCTCAGAAAAATAAAGGGAACACTTAACAACACATCCTAGATCTGAATGAAAGAAATAATCTTATTAAATACTTTTTGCTTTACATAGTTGAATGTGCTGACAACAAAATCACACAAAAATAATCAATGGAAATCCAATTTATCAACCCATGGAGGTCTGGATTTGGAGTCACACTCAAAATTAAAGTGGAAAACCACACTACAGGCTGATCCAACTTTGATGTAATGTCCTTAAAACAAGTCAAAATGAGGCTCAGTAGTGTGTGTGGCCTCCACGTGCCTGTATGACCTCCCTACAACGCCTGGGCATGCTCCTGATAAAGTGGCGGATGGTCTCCTGAGGGATCTCCTCCCAGACCTGGACTAAAGCATCCGCCAACTCCTGGACAGTCTGTGGTGCAACGTGGCATTGGTGGATGGAGCGAGACATGATGTCCCAGATGTGCTCAATTGGATTCAGGTCTGGGGAACGGGCGGCCCAGTCCATAGCATCAATGCCTTCCTCTTGCAGGAACTGCTGACACACTCCAGCCACATGAGGTCTAGCATTATCTTGCATTAGGAGGAACCCAGGGCCAACCGCACCAGCATATGGTCTCACAAGGGGTCTGAGGATCTCATCTCGGTACCTAATGGCAGTCAGGCTACCTCTGGCGAGCACATGGAGGGCTGTGCGGCCCCCCAAAGAAATGCCACCCCACACCATGACTGACCCACCGCCAAACCGGTCATGCTGGAGGATGTTGCAGGCAGCAGAACGTTCTCCACGGCGTCTCCAGACTCTGTCACGTCTGTCACGTGCTCAGTGTGAACCTGCTTTCTTCTGTGAAGAGCACAGGGCACCAGTGGCGAAATTGCCAATCTTGGTGTTCTCTGGCAAATGCCAAATGTCCTGCACGGTGTTGGGCTGTAAGCACAACCCCCACCTGTAGACGTCGGGCCCTCATACCACCCTCATGGAGTCTGTTTCTGACCGTTTGAGCAGACACATGCACATTTGTGGCCTGCTGGAGGTCATTTTGCAGGGCTCTGGCAGTGCTCCTCCTGCTCCTCCTTGCACAAAGGCGGAGGTAGCGGTCCTGCTGCTGGGTTGTTGCCCTCCTACGGCCTCCTCCATGTCTCCTGATGTACTGGCCTGTCTCCTGGTAGCGCCTCCATGCTCTGGATACTAAGCTGACAGACACAGCAAACCTTCTTGCCACAGCTCGCATTGATGTGCCATCCTGGATGAGCTGCACTACCTGGGCCACTTGTGTGGGTTGTAGACTCCGTCTCATGCTACCACTAGAGTGAAAGCACCGCCAGCATTCAAAAGTGACCAAAACATCAGCCAGGAAGCATAGGAACTGAGAAGTGGTCTGTGGTCCCCACCTGCAGAACCACTCCTTTATTGGGGGTGTCTTGCTAATTGCCTATAAATTCCACCTGTTGTCTATTCCATTTGCACAACAGCATGTGAAATGTATTGTCAATCAGTGTTGCTTCCTAAGTGGACAGTTTGATTTCACAGAAGTGTGATTGACTTGGAGTTACATTGTGTTGTTTAAGTGTTCCCTTTATTTTTTTGAGCAGTGTATTTCCTGAGTGTTCTTATATCTCCTAGATATAGGACAGACACTTCAAAACCTTCGGTAGTCGATAGTTTACATACACCTTAGCCAAATACATTTAAACTCAGTTTTTCACAATTCCTGACATTTAATCCTAGTAAATATTCCCTGTCTTAGGTCAGTTAGGATCACCACTTTATTTTAAGAATGTGAAATGTCAGAATAATAGTAGAGAGAATTATTTATTTCATCTTTTATTTCTTTCATCACATTCCTAAGTTTACATACACTCAATTAGTATTTGGTAACATTGCCTTAAAAATTATTCAACTTGGGTCAAACATTTCAGGTAGCCTTCCATAAGCTTCCCACAATAAATTGGGTGAATTTTGGCCCATTCCTCCTGACAGAGCTGGTGTAACTGAGTCAGGTTTGTAGGCCTCCTTGCTCACACATGCTTTTTCAGTTCTGCCCACAAATTTTCTATAGGATTGAGGTCAGGGCTTTGTGATGGCCACTCCAGTACCTTGACTTTGTTGTCCTTAAGCCATTTTGCCACAACTTTGGAAGTATGCTTGGGGACATTGTCCATTTGGAAGACCCATTTGCGACCAAGCTTTAACTTTCTGACTGATGTCTTCAGATGTTGCTTCAATATATCCACATAATTTTGATGCCATCAATTTTGTGAAGTGCACCAGTCCCTCCTGCAGCAAAGCACCCCCACAACATGATGCTGCCACCCCGTGCTTCATGGTTTGGATGGTGTTCTTCGGCTTGCAAGCGTCCCCCTTTTTCCTCCAGACATATCGATGTCATTATGGCCAAACAGCTCTATTTTTGTTTCATCAGACCAGAGGACATTTCTCCAAAAAGTACAATCTTTGTCTCCATGTGCAGTTGCAAACCATAGTCTGGCTTTTTATGGTGGTTTTGGAGCAGTGGCTTCTTCCTTCCTGAGCGACCTTTCAGGTTATGTGTTTTGATTGTCAAAAGGAGTGGACCAAAACGCAGCATGTTGAGTGCTCATATTATTTATTATAATGAAACACTTAAACAAAGAAACAAAAACGAAAGCAAACAGTTCCGTCAGGCAACAGACAACTAAACGGAAAATAACTACCCACAAAAACCCAGGTGGGAAAAGGCTGCCTAACTATGGCTCCCAATCAGAGACAACGATAGACAGCTGCCTCTGATTGGAAACCATACCGGCCAAAACATAGAAATAAAACACATAGAATGCCCACCCCATATCACACCCTGACCTAACTAAACAGAGAAAAACGGCTCTCTCAGGTCAGGGCATGACATTATGTCGATATATGTCGCTTTACTGTGGATATAGATACTTTTGTACCTGTTTCCTCCAGCATCTTCACAAGGTCCTTTGCTGTTGTTCTGGGATTGATTTGCACTTTTCGCACCAAAGTACGTTCATCTCTAGGAGACAGAACGCGTCTCCTTCCTGAGCGGTGTGGTCCCATGGTGTTTATACTTGCGTGCTATTGTTTGTACAGATGAATCTGGTACCTTCAGGCATTTGGAAATTGCTCCCAAGGATGAACCAGACTTGTGGAGTTCTACCATTTTTTTCTGAGGTCTTGGCTATTTCTTTTGATTTTCCCATGATGTCAAGCAAAGAGGCACTGAGTTTGAAGGTAGGCCTTGAAATACCTCCACAGGTACACATCCTTCCCTCATGCTGCCAAACATACCCTCGTAAAACTGACCATCCTACCGATCCTCGACTTCGGTGATGTCAATTACAAAATAGCCTCCAACACTCTACTCAGCAAATTGGATGCAGTCTATCACGGTGTCACCCGTTTTGCCACCAAAGCCCCATATACTACCCACCACTGCGACCTCTATGATCTCGTTGGCTGGCCCTTGCTTCATACTCGTCGCCAAACCCACTGGCTCCAGGTCATCTACAAGTCTCTGCTAGGTAAAGCCCCGCCTTATCTCAGCACACTGGTCACCATAGCAGCACCCACCCGTAGCACGCGCTCCAGCAGGTATATCTCACTGGTCACCCCCAAAGCCAATTCTTCCTTTGGCCGCCTCTCCTTCCAGTTCTCTGCTGCCAATGACTGGAACGAACTGCAAAAATCTCTTAAGCTGGAGACTCTTTCCTCCCTCACTAGCTTTAAGCACCAGCTGTCAGAGCAGCTCACAGATCACTGCACCTGTACATAGCTCATCTGTAAATAACCCATCCAATCTTCCTCATGCCCATACTGTATTTATTTATTTATTTATCTTGCTCATTTGCACCCCAGTATCTCTACTTGTACATTCATCTTATGCACATCCTACCATTCCAGTGTATAATTGCTATATTGTAATTACTTTGCCACCATGGCCCATTTATTGCCTTACCTCTCTTATCCTACCTCATTTGTACATGCTGTATATAGATTTTTCTACAGTATTATTGATTGTATGTTTGTTTATTCCATGTGTAACTCTGTGTTGTTGTATATGTCGAATTGCTATGCTTTATCTTGGCCAGGTCGATGTTGTAAATGAGAACTTGTTCTCAACTAGCCTACCTGGTTAAATAAAGGTGAAATAAACATTTTTAAAAACTCCAATTGAATCAAATGATGACAATTAGCTTATCAGAAGCTTCTAAAGCCATGACATCATGTTCGGGAATTTTACAAGCTGTTTAAAGGCACAGTCAACTTAGTGTATGTAAACTTCTGACCCACTGGAATTGTGATACAGTGAATTATAAGTGAAATAATCTGTCTGTAAACAATTGTTGGAAACATGACTTGTGTCATGTACAAAGTAGTTGTCCTAACCGACTTGCCAAAACTATAGTTTGTTAACAAGAAATTTGTGGAGTGGTTGAAAAACAAGTTTTAATGACGCCAACCTAAGTGTATGTAAACTTCCAACTTCAACTGTATATGTCATACCTAAAGGGGTCCTCAAATAGCTAAATGATTCATGGTATGACCATCTTAAAACAATTCCAGCTTTTTAAATGTTGCCATTTGTCAAGCACTTACCCTCTGATGTCCACTCCCTGGCATCTCTTGATTGAAGTTAGTGTCTAGCAAGCAAGCAGCTGCGTTTTTCAAACAGGGATGGGTGAAGTAGCCTTCTATCTCGTGCTCTACTTTGTGTGTGGGTGTGTAAACGTGTGTGTGTGTGTGTGTTTGCGAGAATAAGTTATATGCATGTGTGTGTGCTTGTGTGTTACCATGCGTGTGTTTGTTATGCTCACAAATGTGTGTTTATGTTGTATGGGAGTGTGTGTGTGTGGGGGGGGGTTCACCCCACTGGTCTCTCTGACTCTGCCTCACACCCATACTACCAAAAGTTGTTATACCTTTACTTTTAATGAAACAAAGTTAATCTTTGAACAACAAAAAAAACACGTGTATGATCAACAATCTAGAAAACAGAACACTGTGTTCGCTGATTAATATCAAAATCACAACTAAATTAACTATCTTACAAAAAACATGATGGATGATGGTTGCCCAGCCTGGTCTCATAGATTAGACGTAACATAGTAAAGACATTCAAATTAATATGATATATTATGTTCTGTATGGTTACATAAGATAGAAGGTAACTTAAGTAGGATGGTTGGTCGGGGTGGATGGGTATACGTATAATGCGAAGATCTAGCAAACTAAAGGTTGTGTGTTTGAATCTCATCACGTACAACTTTAGCATTTTGTCTAATTAGCATCTTTACAACTACTTACTGCCTTTTAGCTACTTTGTAACTACTTAGCACGTTAGCTTAACTTTAATCCTAACCTTAACCCTAACCTTAACCCTAACCCCTAGCCAGGCTAACGTTAGCCACCTAGCTAACGTTAGTAACAACAAATTGTAATTCGTAACATATATGTTTTGAAATCCGTACCATATTGTACAAATTGTAATTCGTAACATATTATATGAAATGGATGATGGACATCCACAAATTAATACATACCGTACGAAACGTAACATATCATATTAATTGGAGTGTCCTGGATTTACCTTTATTAGGTTACGTCTACCCCTGAGTCCAGGTTGGGTTGCCTTACAGAAAGTAAACATAACAGTGTGATAAAACCTTAACATATTACTCAGTGGTAATATCTATGTTCAAAAATACCACCTTCAACCATTTCTCTGAAACACACATATCATACAAGGCATCAGTGTGTATGGTCAAGCATATCCCTTTGTAATTAGTATGGACATCTATAATCCACTGTCAAAATCTTTGTTGTCTCACTGAATGAGCAAACTCATAAACTGCAAAACCTGTGACAGACCCACATGGTTTAGTTTCAGTCTCAGACCACCAATACATACATAACCATAGATCTCTCAAGGGTTTCTGTAGCCACAATAACCTGTGCTAAAACCCATTCCTTTCTAGGGCCATTTTCAGACCTCTTCCTGGTTTATGGACATTTCTCAACCCAGTAGATTTTCACCAGTGTCATTCCCAGAGAGATCAGTGATGTTATTCCCTAACGGAGGAAGGTACTTCCTGGGATCACCAGGGAAAGGTACGGAGGGGGGCTGGTTGAAATGCCCCATCAGGAAGATTCCGATGGTGCCCATGAAGAACGACAGCGCCATGGCGATGAAGCACACCCTGTCAATCACCCGGCCAACCAGGAACCACTCCTCATTCTCCTGTTGTGGCATCAGAGGGACAGGTCAGAGGGGAGACTAAGAAGTGGAGAATCACTCTAAATGTTGGGAAATCAGTTTCCTTTCAGTAATGAAAGAGTAATGAACGGTATTACAGAGTGAAACATGTTCTGGCACAAAATGGTAACTGTGCATCACCCAGGTGGGTGAAACACATTTGGGAGACTCACACTGTCAAAGTTGTTTTGCTGCCTGGCACTCTTGGCAATATGTTTGCAGGATTCCACACACTGGCGCACCTCCGGTGAGGCCTGGGCCAGGCTGGTCCCCAAGTCCTGTGCCGTACCCCCCTCAAGACTGTTATCTAGGGTCAAAGGTTAAAACAGAGAATTAACCTATAGAAATTTCTTGCAATTTTCTCGCAGCTAAGATTGAAAATATGGTAACACTTTACATTAAACTACCCTTATTATTGTGTAATTACACTGTACTTACAGCAGCAAACCCAACCCTAGCTTCATGTCCAGCTGCTGGTTCAACCCTAACCCTTGTACCAACACTTATCCTTTTCCTAAGTGGAGGGTAAGTACAGTGAATTCCCATTGTAATATTCTATGTGTAACCGTACTCACAGATCTTATCCAGTGCAGATTTCATGAGGCCGTCTCTCTCTCTGAGCCTGGAGAACATGAGTTCAGACCGGGCCGTCTTCATGACGTATTCTTCTGCCTTGATGATGAGTCCTAGGGAGCTGCGACGCCGGCAGGGGACTAGAAATATGTTACTCCCACTGTCGGTACTGTGACTGTGAACATTACAGGTTCCATCACTGAAGTCACAGTCCTCAGACGGTGTCCACGGTCGCATCTGCATCCTCAGCAGCCGAGGCAGGATGTTCAGCAGGACCTGAGGTCAACATTGTCAAGGGTCAAAGGTCAACACCAGAGTTGGGGTAGGTAGCCTAGTGGTTAAGAGCATTGGGCCAATAACGAAAGGTCGCTGGTTCGAATCCCCTAGCATAAACTTTTGATGTGCCTTTGAGCAAGGCACATAAACCCAATTGATCCTGTAAGTGGCTCTGGATAAGAGTGTCTGCTAAATGACTAAAATGTACATGTAAATATGGGGCCAATTTGAATTGAAGACACTTAATTCAGGAAGTCTATTTTTATATATATATACATAGATTACTTGTCCTTAGTTTATTGATAAATCATTCAAATTAGATTTTTTTAAATCTTAGAATTTCAGTTTAATTCCAGAATTGACCCCATCCCTGGTCAACACTACCAGTCCAATCAGTCAAACTTTCCCTTATGGCCTAACAAGCCATCCAGTAATGCAGAGGACCATATAAAACCACATTAGAGGCGTGGGACGCTTCTGACAAACTTGCTGGTCACAGTTTTACAGTCTTACCTTCCTGACTTTATTGTTCATGATGTGTGTATTGGGGGACCTTAGAGAGAGGTTCAGCACGATGACACAGTTCATTACTATGATGGTGGTCACGGACATGACAAACATCAGGTACCTACAAAACACATGAAGCCATTAAAGCTAACGGTTACAGAAATCAGGACTGCAGACAGGCTCTATAGACCTCTGTTATAGACCTCTATATGAGTGACCTGTTGTTATGTTGGACACCTACTGACAAAAAAATATGTTATTAAATATTTTGACATTTTTTCAAAATTAAAGATTTAAGGAAATACAGGCAGGCACCACATTACTACAAGACAAAACGGCTCACTCAATCAAATCTGATGGTCTATATAAGCCAGCTTTGATATAATAAAAATAATCTTGAAAAGGTAGTGGAATGGGGTAATGTCTTAGTGTGATGTGGGAAGAATCCAATACTTAACCTTGTATGTGGTACAAATCACATTATTGTGGGAGAACCTCCTCTAAGGGTATGAATTAGTCTGTTTGAGAAGGTTTGAATCCTAATCAACCTGCTTACACATAGTCTGAAGTACAATACCAACATAGCTGCTGTAGTAGGTCAAAGCTGTGTGCTGGAAAACCTTGGTAGAGCATGGGTAAAGTACAGTAGGCATTGTGGGGCTCATGAATTTCCTTTCTTTATCGACTTCCGACCAATGGCTACTTCTCACTTAAAACATTGTTTTTAATAGAATAACATATTAGAACTAGAAGGTTGTTTTCCATTAAGAAAATTGTGTGACTTGCTTCCACTCTTTAGAAGTTTTTTTGTGGTAGTTGAAGAAGTTTAAAACATTTTACTTAAAGGGAAGCAGTAAAATATAGTCTAAGTAAATTATATTAAAATAAGTGGTCCTACTTTCCGATAAGAGGAACAGTCTGGGAGGTTTCTGGAACCTTGTTGGCTATGAGGATGAGGAAGACAGTCTGGGCCAGGAGAATCATGATGGACACGGTGCACTTCTGACCCCCAGCTGACCAAAACCAAAATCAGATCACAAGCACAGAGAGTCAATCAGTTGATAAACATCTACATTTACATTGATATTTTTGTCATTTAGCAGCTCTTATTCGGAGCGACATGCAGTTCATCATCAGACAATGAAATACTGTATGTACTGGGTTGCACAAGCATCTATAGGTGTATCAGAGGTGTTACCGGGTAGGTTACGTGAATGTGCGGACGGTGAGTATGTGAGTGTGTGTGTGTTTGTGCATGAACGTGTGTGTGCGTGGGTGTGCATACGCGTGTACATGTGTATTCGTCTGTGTGTGTGCGCGAACTTGTGTTCATATGTGTGTACAAGTGTATGCGTGCGTGTGTGTGTCCATGCAGTCGTCACCTTTGGCAGGCAGGAAGTAGACGAGCAGGCCCAGGGATGAGATGAGGACACAGGGAACGATGATGTTGATGACGTAGAACAGAGGTTTCCTCTGGATCATCAGGAAGAACACCACTTCCTGGTACTCTAACTCATCTTTAGTGTAGCGCTGGTTAATCAGCTTCTTAGCAGGCCTGTGTTTGATGATCCACTCCCCATTCTCTGGCAACAGACGAGAGCTAGACTTAATATGAATAGTGTCATGGCTTCCATGTAAGCTGCTTAGAACATTATATAATTCTGTCTAGAATGAGATAACGAGAGAACAAGAGAACAAGAGGTTTGAATCCTGTTCAGTTCCCAGATGATGCAAGAACTTTGTATTTGTTTTTAACAAACAGAACCCAAATTGAATTGAACGTTTATTGACGATTCTATGAACATTTATTGTCTTGTTGTAAAATGCTCTCATGTTATCCTCTTTTCCCTAATGTCCCTAGTATTTTTCATACGCTCACAAAAAAAACACATAAATCAATCAAGGTGTTTGCGGCGTAGGGTTACTACAATACCTGTAAAAGCCTCAGGGTCGATCACCACCCACTCCACAGGCTGGTTTTCCTCCTCTGTGAGAACTAGTTCTATCTCGTTTGCGTTGTAGGTCTGGGAACTGAACACAGGGATAGAGGAAACACAGTCATCCATAACTGTGAAACTAAAAACACAGAACCTCCACTGACACACCAATAAGCTACATCTCATATTGACTAATGATATTTTTATATTTGCGGTTAAATCGATTGGTTTCCCAGACAATTTTCCATACACTTTGGGCTGGATTAAATCCGTATCGCGAAAGATCCACGTTATAGCTCGATTGAAATTTAAAGGCAATGTTCCTGCGTTCGCAGAGACTGCATTCACAGTAAATGCTGCATGTGTTGACTGAATCGGAAAATTAACTTTACATTTTAACATAGCTTTGCGATGCGGATTGAATCCAGCCTCCACTCAATTCTTTCAGATCTGCTGAAGGGGTATACAGTATAACGGCCCAGGGAGGTTAAGGGCGAACTAGTCAGTTGCAACCAAAATGTCTAGTCTGCACTTAACCCAAACCCTCTGAATCAAAGAGGTGTTGGGGACTGCCTTAATCAACGTCATCGGCACCCGGGAAGCAGGTGTTGTCAGGGGTTAACTGCCTTGCTCAAGGGCAGAACGGCAGTTTTTTTGCACATTTTCCTTTTGGGGGATTCGAACCAGCAACCTTTTCGGGTAACTGGTCCAACGCTCTTAACCGCTAGGCTACCTGCAGCTGGTGGTTATTTTCAGTTGAGATTAGTCATTAGTGGGGTGTGTGTGACTGTGACGCCCATACCGGAACACCATGGTGCAGTTCTGCCAGTCGAAGGGGAAGTAGTTGACGGTGATGGAGCAGGCGCTGCGATAGATGGCAGGAGGCAGCCAGTACACACAGCCACCAGGAGACACCAGGGCATTACAGTACATGGCTATCTCAAACTTTCCGTCTACACTTTGGAGAGAGAGAGAGAGAAAGGAGGGAGGTTATGTATGGGATTTTTTCTGACATCTGACAACTTCCTAACATGGATGCCGTTATCATGAATCTGCAGTGTTCCCTTGGCCAGCACGTTAAGTGATGATTTTACATCATGCTTTCTAGACTCACTTGTTCTCCAGGATGATGTCAGGCAGCCAGATGCTCTTGGAGGGGATCCTCATCTGGGAGGTGAGGTTTCCGTACAGGATAGACCTGGGAGGTTGGTCCCAACTCAGCCTGTAGTCACACCATTTCTGACAATGGAAAAAGCAGATAACAAATAGAATATGAAAGGAAACGAAGACAAAGAGTCAGGAGACATGGTGTGGTACTAAACCACTGTGTGAGTGTTTAACTTGAGTCGACAAGGGATTTTACCATTTCAATCCAGACGCTGGTTGTAAGGGCTTCTTCCTTTTCATTCTAGGGATGGAAAGCAAGATGATCACACAGACACAGACACACACACACACACACACACACACACACACACACAGACACACACACACTGACCAGGGAAATAAGGTTGGTGAGGGTCATCTTGACGGTGACCTGTGTGATGTCACCACTCTTCTCCATGGGCCGGACGTTCTTGTTGTAGCCTATCATCAGGTCCTTGAACAGCTCCCCCTCCAGGTTCACCCCTGCCACTGCTGAGATACAATCATAGAGAGACACATGGTGAGATACAATGAGAGACGCCGAGTGGGTTAGAGTGAGAGAGACAAATAGTGACAGCGTGAGATAGAGGGAGATAGGGTGAGATAGAGGGAGATAGAGTGAGTTATTAATACTTCAATAGGGGAACACACAAGGTTGGATGTCAGCTAAAACTGCACGATATATACAAGAGTATGTGGACACCCCTTCAAATGAGTGGATTCAGCTTTTTCAGCCACACCTGTTGATGACAGGTGTATAAAATGAAGCACACAGCCATGCAATCTCCATAGACAAACATTGGCATTAGAATGGCCTTACTGAAGAGCTCAGTGGCTTTCAATGTGTCACCGTCATAGGATGCCACCTTTCCAACAAGTCAGTTCGTCAAATTTCTGCCCTGCTAGAGCTTCCCGGTCAACTGTAAGTGCTGTTATTGTGAAGTGGACATGTCTAGGAGCACCAACGGCTCATCCGTGAAGTGGTAGGCCCCTCAAGCTCACAGTACGGGACAGCCGAGTACGTGGCATGTAAAAATCACCTGTCCTCGGTTGCAAGACTCACTACCGAGTTCAAAACTGTCTCTGGAAGCAACATCAGCACAATAACTGTTAGTCGGGAGCTTCATTAAATGGGTTTCCATGGCAGAGCAATGCCAAGCGTCGGCTGGAGTGGCGTAAAGCTCGACGCCATTGGACTCTGGAGCAGTGGAAACGCGTTCTCTGGAGTGATGAATCCCACTTCACCATCTGGCTTTGGAGGATGCCACGAGAGCGCTACCTGCCCCAATGCATAGTGGCAACTGTAAATTACGGTGGAGGAGGAATAATGGTCTGGGGCTGTTTTCCATGGTTCATGCTAGGCCCCTTAGTTCCAGTGAAGGGAAATCTTAATGCTACAGCATACAATGACATTCTAGACAATTCTGTGCTTCCAAATTTGTGGCAACAGTTTGGGGAAGGCCCATTCCTGTTTCAGCATGAAAATGCCACCGTGCATTAAGCAAGGTCCATACATAAATGGTTTGTCAAGATCGGTGTGGCAGAACTTGACTGGCCTGCACAAAACCCTGACTTTAGCCCCATCGGACACCTTTGGGATGAATTGGAACGCCGACTGTGAGCCAGGACTAATCGCCCAACATCAGTGCCCGACCTCACTAATGATCTTGTGGCTGAATGGAAGCAACTTCCAACATCTAGTGGAAAGCCTTCCCAAAAGAGTGGAGGTTGTTAATGCCCATGATTTTGGAATGAGATGCTCGACGAGCAGATGTCCACATACTTTTGGTCATGTGGTGTAGCATACTGTGAATGTGATATGTTTTTCCTGCAGCAAATTATTCTTTCAATGTTATATACAAACAGATAAAAATATGTATTTTATTCCAACTTCAAATACATAAAAAACAAACATTGTCAAGATATGCCAGGATATGCATATAATTGGTACCATTGGAAAGAAAACACTTTGAAGTTTGTAGATATGTTATAATTAATGTAGGAGAATATAACACAATAGATATGGTAGGAACCCCCCCCCCAAAAAAAAAAATGTTTATTTTGAGGGACCGTGCTCTTACAATGGAAAGTATAGGGGCATACTGAATTCTAGCTCCCAGGATGCAATTCCTATGGTTTCCACAGGGTGTCAGCAGTCTATGTTCAAGGTTTCAGGCTTGTAACTTCCAAAACGAATAAGAAATATCAGTTTTAGTACAGGGACACAGTCTTGGAAATTCGTGTTTGGGCGCGCCATGAAGACAAGACGCACCTGCTAAAATCGGTTTCCTATTGAACATACTTCTTTCCGTAAGAAATATTATAGTTTGATTACATTTTAGGGTTTCTGATGAGTAAATAAAAACGTATTTTGACTTGTTGAAAAAGTTTAGGAGTAGATTTTCGGATTCCTTTCTCTGCATATTGAACGAGTGGATTACTCAAATCGATGGCGCCAACTAAACAGACTTTTTGGGATATAAAGAAGGATTTTATCTAACAAAACAACACTACATGTTATAGCTGGGACCCTTTGGATGACAAATCAGAGGAAGATTTTCCAAAAGTAAGTGAATATTTAATCGCTCTTTGTGAATTTATCAAACCTGTGCCGGTGGAAAAATATTTTGATGTGGGGTGCCGTCCTCAAACAATCGCATGGCATGCTTTCGCCTAGGCTTAAGAAGTTTTTAATCAAAAGACAGCTTCTCTAAGGGCCTTTTTTTTTGGAACACACAAAAATAGCTCAACTATTTTTAATTGTTTATTCTGTTCTCCAGTGACACTTTTTAACCATGCAAAACATTTGTGCCATTTTGAAGTGTTTGTATAAAGCTTTAAACTCATTGTCATAATGCTTCTACCAACAGCTCAGAAAACCTGTATAAGCTACTCATCCCATACCCTGACATTCCAATAAATACCAATAAAATACCAACTGAAATACCTCTAGAAACTAGCCATGCTTATACAGTAAAGTGGATGCTAACATTCTTACCAGTAGTGAAGATGAAGAGAAATATCCATAGACCGAGTGGTGGAAAGCGTTGAGATCCTGCTGCCATCTCTGGGACTGAGATTATTATCGTTTCATACCGATACTACTCTTTAGGTTTGGCTGCCACCTGCCAAGGGGTGAGGGGTGATGTGTGGTGTGTGTGGCAGGCGTGGGGTGTAGTTGTTAGTTTGTGTGTGTGTGTGTGTGTGGTGGTCAGGGTTGTGTCAGTTTCAGGGGAGGGTTTACTGTCTTATGGCCCTAAAAGTATTTCTGGAGCGCTGCACTCCTACTGTGTATCCCAGGACTGCATTGTCAGCTGTCACAACGCGCGCGCACACGCACACGCACACACACACACACACACACACACACACACACACACACGGCACTGGAATGTGTAGCGGCCCTTTTACGGGCTCCTTACCAATTATTTAATTTTGTGTGTTTTTTTACACTGATCGTAACTTTTTTTGTACATAATGTTTTCACCATCGTTTCCTATGACCGAAAAGAACAGCGATCACTAACCTCGATTTGGATGAAGATTTCCACTTCAAAGATTCGGAGGCACAGGACATACTGCTAACCCCGGACCAGGCCCTCATCCCCGAAACTCGGAAGAGAAAGTTACGGCGATATAGAGGTCAACGTGGGGGAACCCTGATGAAACTACGATATAGAGGTCGATGTGGGGGCACCCTGATGAAACTACAATATAGAGGTTGACGTGGGGTCACCCTGATGAAACTACCATATAGAGGTTGACGTGGGGTCACCCTGATGAAACTACGATATAGAGGTCGACGTGGGGGAACCCTGATGAAACTACGCTATAGAGGTCGACGTGGGGGAACCCTGATGAAACTACGATATAGAGGTCGACGGTGGGGGCACCCTGATGAAACTACGATATAGAGGTCGACGTGGGGGAACCCTGATGAAACTACGATATAGAGCTCGACGTGGGGGAACCCTGATGAAACTTCGCCGGCGAGTAAATAAACTGTCTCTACCCTCTGTTCTACTGGTGAATCTACAATCACTGGAGAACAAACTGGATGAGCTCTGTTCAAGACTATCCTGTCAACAGGACCTGAAGAACTGTAATATCCTATGCTTCTCAGAAACTTGGCTGAACAAGGACATGGATAATATACAACTAGTTGTTTTTTCTATGCATCGGCAGGATAGAACGGCAATGTCAGGTAAGCTCAAAGGGGTAGTGTGTGTCTCTTTGGTAACAACAGCTGATGTGCGATCTCTAATATTAAGGAGGTCCCGAGGTTCTACTCACCTGAGTTAGATTACCTCATGATAAGCTGTAGAACATAATATTTACCCTGTGAGTTGTCATGTATATTTTTCATAGCTGCCTGTTTACCAGACCAATTCTCAATCCATTAAATGTATTATGAAAACCCTTTTTTCATTAGAACTTGTCACAAAGTGCTTATACAGAAACCGAGCATAAAACCCCAGAGAACAAGCAATACAGATGTAGAAGCACGGTGGCTGGGAAAAACTGACAGCACCTAGCCGTCATGAGGCGACCGACAGCAACTAGCCATCATGAGGCGACAGCAACTAGCCGTCATGAGACGACAGCAACTAGCCATCATGAGGCGACAGCAACTAGCCATCATGAGGCGACAGCAACTAGCCATCATGAGGCGACAGCAGCTTGCCGTCATGAGGCGACCGGCAGCAGCTAGCCGTCATGAGGCGAGCGACAGCAACTAGCCGTCATGAGGCGAGGGACAGTAACTAGCCGTCATGAGGCGAGGGACAGCAACTAGCCGTCATGAGGCGAGGGACAGCAACTAGCCCTCATGAGGCGACAGCAGCTAGCCGTCATGAGGAGACAGCAACTAGCCGTCATGAGGCGACAGCAGCTAGCCGTCATGAGGAGACAGCAGCTAGCAGTCATGAGGCGAGCGACAGCAGCTAGCCGTCATGAGGCGACCGGCAGCAGCTAGCCGTCATGAGACGACCGGCAGCAACTAGCCGTCATGAGGCGACAGCAGCTAGCCGTCATGAGGCGACAGCAACTAACCGTCATGAAGCGACAGAAACTAACCGTCATGAGATGACAGCATCTAGCCGTCATGAGGCGACAGCAGCTAGCTGTCATGAGATGACCAACAGCAGCTTGCCGTCATGAGGCGACCGGCAGCAGCTAGCCGTCATGAGACGACCGGCAGCAACTAGCCGTCATGAGGCGAGCGACAGCAACTAGCCGTCATGAGGCGACCGGCAGCAACTAGCTGTCATGAGGCGACAGCAACTAGCCATCATGAGGCAACAGCAACTAGCCGTCATGAGGCAACAGCAACTAGCCGTCATGAGGCGACCGGCAGCAGCTAGCCGTCATGAGGCGAGCGACAGCAACTAGCCGTCATGAGGCGATAGCAACTAGCCGTCATGAGGCGACCAACAGCAGCTAGCCGTCATGAGGCGACAGCAACTACTGTAGCCGTCATGAGGTGAAAGCAACTAGCCGTCATGAGGTGACCGACAGCAGCTAGCCGTCATGAGGTGACCGACAGCAGCTAGCCGTCATTAGGCGACATTAACTACTGTAGCCGTCATGAGGCAAAAGCAACTAGCCATCATGAGGCGACAGCAGCTAGCCATCATGAGGCAACAGCAGCTAGCCGTCATGAGGCGACAGCAACTAGCCGTCATGAGGCGGGCGACAGCAACTAGCCATCATGAGGCAACCGACAGCAGCTAGCCGTCATGAGGTGACAGCAACTACTGTAGCCGTCATGAGGCGAAAGCAACTAGCCTTCATGAGGCGACAGCAGCTAGCTGTCATGAGATGAGAGCAGCTAGCCGTCATGAGGCGACAGCAACTAGCCGTCATGAGGCGACAGCAACTAGCCGTCATGAGGCGACAGCAGTTAGCCATCATGAGGTTACAGCAACTAGCCGTTATGAGGTGATCGACAGCAGCTAGCCGTCATGAGGTGACAGCAACTAGCCATCATGAGGCGACCGACAGTAGCTAGCCATCATGAGATGACAGCAACTAGCCTCGATGAGACGACAGCAGCTAGCCATCATGAGACGACAGCAGCTAGCCGTCAGGAGGCAACAGCGACTAGCTTTCATGAGGCGATCGACAGCAGCTAGCCGTCATGAGGCGACAGCAGCCAGCCATCATGAAGCGACAGCAACTAACCGTCATGAGGCAACAGCAACTAGCTTTCATGAGGCTACCGACAGCAACTAGCCATCATGAGGCAACAGCAGCTAGCCATCATGAGGCGACAGCAACTACTGTAGCCGTCATGAGATGCCAGCAACTAGCCGTCATGAGGCGACCGACAGCAACTAGCCGTCATGAGGCGACCGACAGCAACTAGCCGTCATGAGGCGACAGCAACTAGATGTCATGAGGCGACCGACAGCAACTAGCCGTCATGAGGCGACCGACAGCAACTAGCCGTCATGAGGCGACAGCAACTAGCCGTCATGAGGCAACAGCAACTAGCTTTCATGAGGCTACCGACAGCAACTAGCCATCATGAGGCAACAGCAGCTAGCCATCATGAGGCGACAGCAACTACTGTAGCCGTCATGAGATGCCAGCAACTAGCCGTCATGAGGCGACCGACAGCAACTAGCCGTCATGAGGCGACCGACAGCAACTAGCCGTCATGAGGCGACAGCAACTAGATGTCATGAGGCGACCGACAGCAACTAGCCGTCATGAGGCGACCGACAGCAACTAGCCGTCATGAGGCGACAGCAGTTAGCCATCATGAGGTTACAGCAACTAGCCGTTATGAGGTGATCGACAGCAGCTAGCCGTCATGAGGTGACAGCAACTAGCCATCATGAGGCGACCGACAGTAGCTAGCCATCATGAGATGACAGCAACTAGCCTCGATGAGACGACAGCAGCTAGCCATCATGAGACGACAGCAGCTAGCCGTCAGGAGGCAACAGCGACTAGCTTTCATGAGGCGATCGACAGCAGCTAGCCGTCATGAGGCGACAGCAGCCAGCCATCATGAAGCGACAGCAACTAACCGTCATGAGGCAACAGCAACTAGCTTTCATGAGGCTACCGACAGCAACTAGCCATCATGAGGCAACAGCAGCTAGCCATCATGAGGCGACAGCAACTACTGTAGCCGTCATGAGATGCCAGCAACTAGCCGTCATGAGGCGACCGACAGCAACTAGCCGTCATGAGGCGACCGACAGCAACTAGCCGTCATGAGGCGACAGCAACTAGATGTCATGAGGCGACCGACAGCAACTAGCCGTCATGAGGCGACCGACAGCAACTAGCCGTCATGAGGCGACAGCAACTAGCCGTCATGAGGCGACAGCAACTACTGTAGCCGTCATGAGGCGACAGCAACTAGCCGTCATGAGGCGACAGCAACTAGCCGTCATGAGGCGACAGCAACTAGCCGTCATGAGGCGACAGCAACTAGCCGTCATAAGGCGACAGCAACTAGCCGTCATAAGGCGACAGCAACTAGCCGTCATGAGGCGACAGCAACCAGCCGTCATGAGGCGACAGCAACTAGCCGTCATGAGACGACAGCAACTAGCCGTCATGAGACGACAGCAACTAGCCGTCATGAGGCGAGAGCAAATAGCCATCATGAGGTGACAGCAACTAGCCATCATGAGGCGACAGCAACTAGCCGTCATGAGGCGACATCAACTAGCCGTCATGAGGCGACATCAACTAGCCGTCATGAGGCGACAGCAAATAGCCGTCATGAGGCGACAGCAACTAGCCATCATGAGGGGACAGCAACTAGCCGTCATGAGGCGACAGCTGCTTGCCATCATGAGGCGACAGCAACTAGCCATCATGAGGCGACAGCAACTAGCCGTCATGAGACGACAGCTGCTTGCCATCATGAGGCGACAGCAACTCGCACCCTGATGGAAAAATCCCTCTAATAGTGCTCCTGTAGTTCACAGCCAGGCTCAGCTTACTGAGTCCCTTGGGAGATCGTTTGTGTATGGGACATATTTGGAATGATTTTGTGATAATAGCTTTGCTTACTGGCATGGAGAGCATTTGCTGTGGTGTCTGTGATGTGTGTCAGTCAGTCTGTTGGCCAGACAAAACATTTTCGCCATCGTCCTTTATGTGTTGGAGACAAAAGGCCAGGTAAGCTGTTTTATCAGTATTTACCACTTCTTAGAATGTATTATTGCAATTTTGCTTGAATATCAGCATTGATTTCCAGATTTCAGGACTGGGATGGGATATGGGATCAGCAATAAAAATCATTATTCTACTGGTTTACAGCACATAACACTCATAATATGATATAATACAGCGGTCCTCGAACTCAGTCCTGGGGACCCCAAACATTTATTTTTTTGTCCTAGCACTACACAGCTGATTCCAATAATCAACTCATCATCAAGCTTTAATTATTTGAATCAGCTGTGTAGCGCAAGGGTGAAAAACTAAATGTGCACCTGAGTTTGGGGAACGCTGACATAATATAATGACAACATGACAGACTTCTGAACGTCTGATGTCAGCTTAACAACTACTGACTTTACACTGTCATCATGTGATTTATTCATTTTAAGAGATCCCACTGTTGAAAGCTTCAGCTCGGATCCAAACCTTGGGGCCAAAGCCCTCTAATGCCATATGAAAGAAACTGTAGGCTAGCTAGGCTGGGTGGATAACTTGATGTGGTGGAACAGATATATAGGCCTACAGTATGTTTATACAGCTGTTGCCCTGTTGCCTATTCTCCCGAGTCCCAACCTGGCTAGCTCTTTTTAGGAGCCCCAAACTTCTCATGCTTTCCCTCTGAGGCAGTGATGGGCATAGGATCCGTAGTGTGTGCAGGCTTTTTTCCCCCAGCCCAGCTTCAATAGATCTGATTCAATAATTATGGTCTTCATAATAGATGACTAGTTGAATCTTGTATGGCTCAACTTCCATTTTAAGCCCTGAGTCAACTTCTTCACAAAAGCTAGTCTAAGACAGACATTCCCTTCTTTTTCCCAACCCTGACCACCATCATCACCCAAATAACGTTTCCTATCAGGGTGAGATCTGCTCTGTGAACTGTAGGTCTGTCAACACAGCTGCAGTTGTCACTGGTAGATCAAGCCAATTGTTTGTTGATAGTGTGTATACAAACCATCCAAATCATGTCAGACCTGAAAGACAATCCCAGATCTATGACCAGGGTCTGGGAATAGGGATAAGGGCTATGGAGATGAGGGGGGGTGTGATGGTTCCCTTCCCCCTATCATTCCTCCAGCCTGGATCACCGCAGCTGCTGTGTTGACAGGAAAGCTAATGTTAAAGAGTCAACATTATGCTTATTCTGGTCCAGTGTAGACGATGGACAAAACAAATGAGACCTTGATTCAACCTTGATTCAAAAGGACCATGATTGATGAATTGATAGATTACAAATTTATGAATGAATGAGTTCAGAGTTGAAACGAGGACAAGCGTTCACTGCTGTGCACTTCACATTACAGCATACTGTTTCACCACTTCACATTACCTTACAGCATACTGTATCACCACTTCACATCACCTTACAGCATACTGTATCACCACTTCACATTACCTTACAGCATACTGTTTCACCACTTCACATTACCTTACAGCATACTGTATCACCACTTCACATCACCTTACAGCATACTGTATCACCACTTCACATTACCTTACAGCATACTGTATCACCAAGCACAGAAGATGGGATAATCATGTTACTGAGATTTTTTACAAAAATACAAAGCATGTCTCTCTATACAAATAAATATAGCAAAATGAAGATACCAACGTACAGCATGTACAATCAATGCTTTAGGACTGTTTAGAAAAGACAGACATTTTTGAATAACTTATTTTTTTATACCGGCTCATAGAATTGGCTGTGTCTCACTGCATTATGCCAGCCATGGAGAACAACAAGCTATCTCCATGAACGGTTGCAAGGCACACATTCAAGGCTGTGTGTACAGATAGAGGTCAGAGGTCAAATTATGTCATATTGTAATGCCCCACTCCTGTCTGTGTTCTTCAGAGAGTACAAGCAGAGTTGCTTTGAGAGAATCACAGGTGATATACTGACACAGATATGGCAGCTCTGTGTGTGTGTGTGTGTGTATTATGTTTAGGTCTCCTAGGATGCCCACCGCCTGGCCCTGCCTCTTCCCATCTGAATGAGTAGTCTCCAGTCTCCAGTTTCCTGGTTACTTCTGGGTTAATTTCCCCAACAGATAATGTCTCTGGTCTTTGCCGCCACAAGCTGTCTCCAGACCACTTCTACACTGAGTCTTTGACGTGTGTTTGATCTGTTGTTGATAGTGTTTACGTTTTGAGAGCATCCAGCGCCAGAGCGATGATGCGTGGCATGCTACGGTAGAAGGACTCGTTCTCCAAACCCACCAGGCTGTAAAAGGTCAGAGGTCGACCCCCCACCACCGCCTTGACCCGTGCCTCGTACAGACCCCGATCGTTCTTAGAGCTCAGGTCTACTAGCACCTGAGAGGAGGAAGAGAGAGAGAGAGAGAGAAAATGGAACAGTTTTGAAAGTGTGAAACAGTTATACAGTGACACATCAATTGAAGGAAGAACAAGTGATAAAGTCTGAGTGGTTTGAGTTACTTGTCATTGACATTACATGCCAGGGTTTGGCTCAATTTAGAAGTTTGGAATTGACTCGCATTCAACTCACGAGTTGAAATAATACATTTATTAATTGAATTGGACACCCCCACAGTATGTAGAGTTAGAATTTGAGTTTGAGTGACAGGAAATATTATTTCATTCAGTGCAATTCAAATCAATTCCACTCAGTCATAGAACATGAGGGTTTCATTGAATCTGACAGGTCACACTTCCAAATACCAAAGAATATCACTTTTCTCTGGAAACAATGTTCATATATTCTTTTAACCTTAGTGGAAATATAATTGGCTATTCTATGCACTAATGATTTCATTGTTTGGATTCTTTTTGAAGGCCTCAGGATCAACTTGAGGGTTAAACTAATGCATTCTAGGAAATGTATTATTTTCCCCATATTGAACAAAATGTAAGTGATTCATGAAATATAATATTTGCGTCCAGGTTTTGTTTTGATCATTCATTTTAAGAGAGTGTCCTGAAAATCAATTGTTTCAGCAATATAGTATATGCACGTACAGTCGAAGTTGGAACTTTACATAAACTTAGGTTGGAGTCATTAAAACTAGTTTTTCAACCACTCCACAAATGTCTTGTGAACAAACTATAGTTTTAGCAAGTCGGTTAGGACATCTACTTGGTGCATGACACAAGTAAGTTTTCCAACAATTGTTTACAGACAGATTATTTCACTTATAATTCACTGTATCACAATTCCAGTGAGTCAGAAGTTTACATACACTAAGTTGACTGTGCCTTTTAACAGCATGGAAAATGTCATTCAATTATGTAATGTCTTTAGAAGCTTCTGACAGGCTAATTGACATCATTTGAGTCAATTGGAGGTGTACCTATGGATGTATTTCAAGGCCTACCTTCTAACTCAGTGCCTCTTTGCTTGACATCACGGGAAAATCTAAAGAAATCAGCCAAGACCTCAGAAAATAAATTGTAGACCTCTTCAATCTCTACATAATATGTCCCTTGAAGATAGACCCCATAAATACTGAAGTATAACTCACTTCCTGGAAGTTCATGTGGAGGTTCTTGGTGGGGATGCCCAGGACCCACTTGTACGTGTCTCTGATTCCACTCACATGCTGGGTAGGCTCTGCTTCTCCTGGACAAGCTGTCAAACACGCACATCCAACCTGTTATTATGCTGCTAATATCCAGTACTGCTGATGCTAACACACACGCATACACATATTCTATGAATGGGGCTAGGAGTTTGAGACCTGGGTCTATACAGTGAGGGGAAAAAAGTATTTGATCCCCTGCTGATTTTGTACGTTTGCCCACTGACAAAGAAATGATCAGTCGATCATTTTAATGGTAAATTTATTTGAACAGTGAGACTGTCACGACTTCCGCCGAAGTTGGTGCCTCTCCTTGTTCGGGCGGCGTTCGGCGGTCATCGTCACCGGCTTTCTAGCTGCCACCGATCCATGTTTCTTTGTCCATTTGTTATGTCTTGATTGTTCACACCTGGTTCCCATTTCGTTATGATTACTTCCCTATTTAAACCCTCTGATATTCAGTATGTTTTGTGCGTTATTGTTTTACTGTTGGTCGTGTTCCTTGTATGTATAGTTATTTGTTTTATCCCTGTGTGGATTTTGTATTTGAACTTTTCTTAGAGTAAAATAACGTATGTTTTACTCAGTTTGGTGTCCTGCGACTGACTCATTTTCTCATCTCATATACACGGACTCATTGACAGAGAGACAGAATAATAGCAAAAAAAATCCTGAAAAACATGTCAAAAATGTTATAAATTGATTTGTATTTTAATTAGGGAAATAAGTATTTGACCCCTCTGCAAAACATGACTTAGTACTTGGTGGCAGAACCCTTGTTGGCAATCACAGAGGTCAGACATTTCTTGTAGTTGGCCACCAGGTTTGCACACATCTCAGGAGGGATTTTGTCCCACTCCTCTTTGCAGATCTTCTCCAAGTCATTAAGGTTTCGAGACTGACGTTTGGCAACTCGAACCTTCAGCTCCCTCCACAGATTTTCTATGGGATTAAGGTCTGGAGACTGGCTAGGCCACTCCAGGACCTTAATGTGCTTCTTCTTGAGCCACTCCTTTGTTGCCTTGGCCGTGTGTTTTGGGTCATTGTCGTGCTGGAATACCCATCCACAACCCATTTTCAATGCCCTGGCTTAGGAAAGGAGGTTCTCACCCAAGATTTTACGGTACATGGCCCCGTCCATCGTCCATTTGATGCGGTGAAGTTGTCCTGTCCCCTTAGCAGAAAAACACCCCTAAAGCATAATGTTTCCACCTCCATGTTTGACGGTGGGGATGGTGTTCTTGGGGTCATAGGCAGCATTCCTCCTCCTCCAAACACGGCGAGTTGAGTTGATGCAAAATAGCTCCATTTTGGCCTCATCTGACCACAACACTTTCATCCAGTTGTCCTCTGAATCATTCAGATGTTCATTGGCAAACTTCAGACGGGCATGTATATGTGCTTTCTTGAGCAGGGGGACCTTGTGGGCGCTGCAGGATTTCAGTCCTTCACGGCGTAGTGTGTTACCAATAGTTTTCTTGGTGACTATGGTCCCAGCTGCCTTGAGATCATTGACAAGATCCTCTCGTGTAGTTCTGGGCTGATTCCTCACCGTTCTCATGATCATTGCAACTCCACGAGGTGAGATCTTGCATGGAGCCCCAGGCCAAGAGAGATTGACAGTTCTTTTGTGTTTCTTCCATTTGTGAATAATCGCGCCAACTGTTGTCACCTTCTCACCAAGCTGCTTGGCGATGGTCTTGTAGCCCATTCCAGCCTTGTGTAGGTCTACAATCTTGTCCCTGACATCCTTGGAAAGCTCTTTGGTCTTGGCCATGGTGGAGAGTTTGGAATCTGATTGATTGATTGCTTCTGTGGACAGGTGTCTTTTATACAGGTAACAAACTGAGATTAGGAGCACTCCCTTTAAGAGTGTACTCCTAATCTCAGCTCGTTACCTGTATAAAAGACACCTGGGAGCCATAAATCTTTCTAATTGAGAGGGGGTCAAATACTTATTTCCCTCATTAAAATGCAAATCAATTTATAACATTTTTGACATGCGTTTTTCTGGATTTTTTTGTTGTTATTCTGTCTCTCACTGTTCAAATTATAGACTGATAATTTCTTTGTCAGTGGGCAAACGATCAAATACTTTTTTCCCTCACTGTATGTCCATTGCATGAAATCAAAATAAAAATCTATTTAAATTACAGGTTGTAATGCAACAAAATAGGAAAAACAACAAGGGGGAGGAATACTTTTGCAAGGCACTGTGTGTGTAGATTAATGAGGGGAAAAAAATATTTAACCCTCTTGCTGTGTTCCGGTCGAATTGGACCGATTTACAAGTTCTCTCTCTGAAATATGTAGTTAATTTAATCTGATTGTCATAAGGTTCCATGACTTTGTCCACACAGGGCATCTGAACACACAACATACATTTTGATGATTTTCATTACATTTTGTGTGTTTTATTTAACTTTTGTTCACCTGTGGTGTTCCTGGTTGAAAATGACCGATCATTAGAAATGAATGGGTGAGACTACAATTAGTGTATAAAATTTGACTTCAGGCCCATGCCCATTTATAAGATGGACACACTTCCTCTCCCAGACCCCACATGCATGTGTGTTTGAGCACACACACACACACCTCACTCCCCTTCTTGGTTTCCATGGCAACCCCCACTGGAACCTTTCCCCGGTAGAATCTTTCCCCCACGGGAACCACACCTTTTGGCATTCTCACAAACAATCACAACATTGTTTCAATAATAAATATAACTTTTTTTCGCAGCTCTGGTATATAAAGCTTTTTTGAGGCCTTGCTCACAATCCATTCTGTGGCAGCACAATGACCAAACGATATACTGTATGTAAGGCTCTTGATCCTATCTTTGATCATGACTCTGGTGAGGAGGAGAGAGTCCTTGTTAAACTATGACACAAAGTAGTCTGTGATAAATAGCACAATATGTTTCATCTGAGTATTTGTTATAGTCAAAACAATCCATACGTTATGGCTTTTTTACTAAAAAACGAGTTGTATGAGCTCAGGTCAATGAGGCCTACAGGCCATAAATAGCAAATAGAAGTTCAAAACTTGTAATGTTCACAAGAACTTAAGTTGATAAAAAGATCTAACGCAACATTAGGTGATAAGATATGTATTATTATGGATTTATAATCATCTAGAATGGGGCGGTCATTTTGGACCAGGAACACATCATTAATTAACATGAAAAAAACACAACAGGAGGGTTAATCAATTTTAGAATAAGGCTGTAACGTAACAAAATGAAACTTTCCGAATGCACTGTATAGACCTAACTGTGACACGTACCGTTAACCCTAGTTATCTGCCTCTTGCGGAGACTCCTGCGTCTCCTGTGGTTGAGGGAACCCGGGAGGGAGGGAGAACCAGGAAGTAGAGTCTGTCTGGAGTCAGAGGTTGTTGCTATGGGAGACTTTGTGCTGCTGACAGTGGACAGAGACGGGAATAGACGCTGTAACGTTGTGTGTTCTCTCACAGCTTTGTCAAGCCAATCAGAAGGGTTTAGTGAGCTGACTGATGCTGGATCAGAAAACGTCTCCTCTTCAAAAGACTTTACACTAATTTCTACATCTTCTGTCGTCATTTCATTCTGTGTCCCGAATTTACGGATTTCACTGATGAGGGCTGTGAAGAGAGATTCTGACCCCTGAGATTCCGGAGGGAGGAATGAGGTGGGTGACTCTCTGGTGGGAAAAGCAGGAATGTGGGGGGAGTCTTGCTGTAGGAGGGCTGTATCCAGGTGTTGGATTGGGGGAGTGAGTCTGGAGTCCAGTTTGGAGCGTAAGGCCCAGATCATGGTCTGGTACTTCCCCTCCAAATGACGGAGAGAGCGGTCCTCTGCCTGGAAATTACATCAAAAACATAGTTAAAAACTGGTATAGTAAAGCACAGACTAATATATAGCTACTGTTTGGCAACAGTATAGCGTAGTTCAACAGTAAAGCAAACTATAATGTTGCTATAGCTACTGAATATACAGTAAAATAGTACAACACAGGGTCCTCATGGGAGACGATCATTACTGTAGCAGACAGACAAAGTGACTGAAAATGACCCTATCAAACCTTTTAAAGTGTGAAAGAAGAGTTGAGTTCACTATAGTCTACCTGGAGGAAAAGACTCCCTTCTAGGCGCAGTGGTTTGGAGTCGTGTGTCTGTCCATCTGTCTGTCCATGTGTCTGTGTGTCCAGCTCCTCAGCAATGCCCCTGAGGTAGTTCTCCCAGTCGGCCACCAGGGGGCCAACCTTCTGGAACAGCCCAGGACCCGTCTCCACTGACCCTGACCGGACCGTATCCCCTACCTGTTCTTTAACAATAATACCCCAGTTACACACATGCAGCCATGGGACACACACTTCTGTATTCATAATAATAATAACAATAATAATAATACTTCATAATAATACTACTACTGATCATAATAATAATTCAAATAAATACATAATAATAATAATAATAATAAATGCATATTAATAATAATAAATATAATTCATAAATGGGATTCTTATCTATAGAAACAGAGGGGTAAAGTATGAGTGTGGGTGTTTTTGTCATGGTGTTGAGGAGGAACGGGGGTGGGGGTAGCAGGGGTGGTGGGGGGGTTACAGTACTAGGATAGTAAGTAGTAGGGTGGTAGGGTAGTAGTAGGGTGGTAGGGTAGTAGTAGGGTGGTAGGGTAGTAGTAGGGTGGTAGGGTAGTAGTAGGGTGGTAGGGTAGTAGTAGGGTGGTAGGGTAGTAGTAGTCGGGTGTGTGGTGGGGGATAAGACGGATGTAGGAGAGTAACAGAGCCAGGGTGGGGAGGGACAGATGGTACGAGGAGGTTAGAAGGGGCGCAGTAGTGGGGAGCCGGTGCCATACCTGTTCCCCGTGGAATCTCCCTCCTCTCCCTTTCCTTGGCGGTCAGGGCTGAGCTGTAGATGTGTTCGACCAGCTGAGGCAGGGTTTGGGTGAAGAAGATCAGGTCTACCTTGTCTCTAATGTAGTCCTCTGCTCTCTGGAGAAGGTCCAGCAGGGTCAGCAGGAACGAATGCAGCTCTGAGGAGAGAGGACAAATGAAAGATACATGATTAAGGTCCAGAGAAAGACATATTTTGAGTAATCTGCAGAGAAATAGCTCATTATAATACCCAATATCCATCTGCGTCACAACAATATTATCATCATTACATATTGCTGCATACAATACAGGTCATTAAATGTATCATTTTTATACACTCCACATAGGGCGGTCGAGAGTTCATGGTCCTCATACTAACTTCAGGTTTCTTCATGAACGTCATAGTAAAACACAAAAATAGCTGTGAGTGTTACGGCTCAAACACTTACGGCACTTCTTGAAACGGCTGAGACACTTCTCCTCGGCCAGAAGGCTGCAGGCAGCAGTCCCCTGGCTGGGGGGGCAGGACTGGGCGTAGAAGCGACACAGAGAGCTGAACTCTGACCTCTGCTGCTCCTCCGACAGCTCCGACGTCTTCAGCAGCTCAGGACATGTCGGCTCCCGGCTCCCAAAGGACACTAGGTAAACCAAGAACAAGGGATAGTCGATATTAGAATGCTGATTAGGCAAAACAGTAGAGAAACTGGTTTTTCTATCTCTGTTTTTATTTGGTTGAGTACAATATCAACTAAAAAAATATATATCACAGGATAGAAATGTTCCAGATGTATGGCCAGACAACCAGAGCTAACGTTTGCTACATAAGAAAGTAATATGTCTCTGCCTTGTGACAGGTCTATGGCTATCGGTGTTACTGTTAATGTGACTCACTCAGTATCTCGGCCAGTATCCAATCGGAGAAGGCACTGACCCGTGTGTAGACCCCAGGCTTGCCCTTCTCCCCACAGCCGTCTCCCCAGGACGTGATGCCCTGCAGCTGGAAGCGACCTGACACGTGGTCCTGGTAGATCAGAGGGCCTCCAGAATCCCCCTATAGGACACACACAGTATTAAAGCTACGAAGTACTAGTCTACTGTACCTAGTGTAACTCATCACAGTACAACTCATCACAGTGTAACTCATCACAGTGTAACTCATCACAGTGTAACTCATCACGGTTTAACTCATCACGGTTTAACTCATCACAGTGTAACTCATCACAGTGTAACTCATCACAGTGTAACTCATCACAGTATAACTCATCACAGTATAACTCATCACAGTGTAACTCATCACGGTATAACTCATCACAGTACAACTCATCACAGTGTAACTCATCACAGTGTAACTCATCACAGTGTAACTCATCACAGTATAACTCATCACAGTATAACTCATCACAGTATAACTCATCACAGTATAACTCATCACAGTGTAACTCATCACAGTATAACTCATCACAGTGTAACTCATCACAGTGTAACTCATCACAATATAACTTCATAGTATAACTTCACAGGAGCACAGAGCTGGATTACCTCTAAAGCATGATACACTTCAAGACGTGTGTAGCTTTAGTCAGAAGGTGTCACACCCTGATCTGTTTCACCTGTGCTTGTCTCCACCCCCTCCAGGTGTCACCCATCTTCCCCGTTCTCCCCTGTGTATTTAAACCTGTGTTTCCTGTCTGTCTGTGCTAGTTTGTCTTGTACTGTATGTTCCAGGTCAACCAGCGTGTTTTTCCCGTGCACCTGCCTTTTCTATTCTCTTCTGCTAGTCCTCCCGGTTTTCACCCTTGCCTGTTTTCTGGACTCTGTACCCGCCTGCCTGACCATTCTGCCTGCCCTGACCTCGAGCCTGCCTGCCACTCTGTACCTCCTGGACTCTGAACCAGTTTTGACCTTTTGCCTGTCCATGACCATTCTCTTGCCTACCCCTTTTGGATTGTTTAATAAATATCAAAGACTCCAACCATCTGCATCTGGGTCTCGCCTTGTGCCCTTATAGAAGGTTCCTGTTCCATTTAAACAAATGTAAAGACAATCTTAAATCCGCCAGTCCCATTGCTCGGAGTTAGTCCAGTGTTAAGAAGTGACCAGGGTAAGGTATTATCCTTATCTCACTCAGTATACACAGGATTATTATGGCAGAATTCTACTACATAGGATACAATAAGACATGTAGTTTTAGTCAGGCAATTCCTGTTACATTAAAACAAACTCAAGATAACCAAAATCTCTTACTCTGAGTTAGTCAAATTTTAGGAAGAAGTGACCTGGGTATTATTTCCCAGAAATATCATTCCAGTGGCACCCACCTGGCAGGAGTCGACACCCCCAGAGAGGTATCCTGCACACAGCATGGTGTTGGTAACCAGCTCCTTGCCCAGGGCGCTCTTACAGACACTCTGGGGCAGCAGTGGAACCTTAGCCTCCATCACCACGTCAGCTGACGGACCGTCTGAGGAGATGGACAGGAAGTAGTTTTAATGACATACATTTTTTGGATAATTTAGCAGACTCTCTTATCCAGAGCGATTTAAAGTTAGTGCATTCATCTTAAGGTCACAAGGTGAGACAACCACATATCACAGTCATAGCAGGTACAACTTTTTCTCAATAAAGCAGCTATCAGCAAAGTCAGTGTTCATAAGAAAAGATAAGTGTGAGTTTTATTTTAAGAAAGGCTAGGGTGTTAATGAGTGCCAAAAAGAGAGTGCGTATTACAAGGTCTTCTTCCATATGTACTGTACATATCATACTGTGTGTAATGCCTTCAAATATATGGCTATAACCCTGTGTATGTAAACAACCTTGCCCAAACAGCCAACTTTATAACAACATGTACAGTCTGCTACAATATAGCTCCACACATCTTTGCTGAATGAATGATTTAATAATGGCGGTTATATTGGTTGGTTTCTGACGTCTTTATATATTTGAGAAGACAGTCAAACTCCTGATGATATACCGTGTCTTTGAATAATCTGGTGATACAGGTAACCTTGCGTGTCATCACACAAGGAGGTAACGCTCACATATTCATATGTCAGGTTTGGGGTTCATTCCATTTCAATTCCAGTCAATTCAGAAAGTAAACCAAATTCCAAATCCAAATTTTCCTCATTGAAGAGAATTGGAATTTTAGTGTACTTCCGGAATTTAAATGGAATTGACCCCAACCATGCTAGATGTACCAGGGTGGTCCCGTCCCCTCACCTTCGTAGAGGGAGCCCCATCCGGCCACCAGACAGGGGCTGCCAGTAGGAGGTTCCAGACCTGATGGTAGACACACAGGGGTTACATGCTCTGACAGGATCACCGGAGAGGTCAGCTCCACCAGCGCAATGTCGTTGTTAAACGTCTTGGGGTCGAACTGCATAGAGAGGAGGGAGGATTGATTAGTTGATTCATCTGATTGATTGATTCCATTGCTCTAGCCATAATTAGATCTTTCAATAACAGACTGTGCTACAAGACGTAAACTGTAGTATAGATGAAGGTGTGTTAACAGGCAGGACACACAGTAACAGAAGATGTCTGAGAAACACCTTGGGATGGGGGATGATGCGGTTGACCTTGAGAACCTGCTCATCAGGGTCGGTCTTGGTGATATCAAACTCTCCCACCACGGCCGTCCAGTAGCTCTCACTATGACTGCTACAGCAGGGAAACACAGAGAGAGAAGGAGAGAGAGGGTGGGAGAGAGAGAGAGAGATAGAGAGGGTGGGATAAAGAGCAAGAGAGGGTGGGAGAGAGAGAGAGAGATAGAGAGGGTGGGAGAGAGAGCAAGAGAGGGTGGGTTGGTGGGAGAGAAAGAGAGTTGGGGAGAGAGAGAGCGGGTGGGAAAGAGAGAGAGAGAGAGATGGTGAGAAAGAGAGAGAGAGGAGTTAATTATGCAGAACTTTTACTGTGAAGGAAAACATTCAGAGAGTCTAAAATAGAAGACGTGTCCCACTCCTTCTCCGTTTGACTATCAGTACCAAGAACCAGTACAAAAGGACCCACACATACACACGCACACACATACTTACCCAGCAAAGCAGTGAGCAGCAGTCACCACCCAGGAGCGGTCCACCAGCACCCCTCCACACATCAGCCCCTCGTCTAGCTGCAGGTTGACCAGCCAGGGCCAGCTGCCAGGCGGCGCCGGGGAACCCCCTACAATACGCGAGCGGGGCTGGGTCGCGTTCAGCACCGACGACACCCTCTGGCCACACACTGCTGCTGGGAGGGAGGGGGGGGGGGGGGTCAGGGTGGGTCCAAAGTGTTCCACAAAGTAGTACAGAAAACGGACTGAAACAGGGACATACTACCTGAACTTGTCCAATAAGAAATGCTTGTTTTTTGTTTTCCGTTTCAAAACGTTTCACTATGTTGTGCTGTCATGAATAAGACCCAGAATGGACTACATGGTGTTGCTCACCCACCCTGTGTGTGTGTCTGTGTGGCAGGCCCCAGATTCTGTATGGTGTTCAGGAGGCTACACTGGAGCACACGGGCACTGCAGCTCTCTCCCATGATCCTCACACACGCCTCCTCCTCTGTGTCTCCTGGTGGGCACCGCCGCCGGTAGTACCCGCACGCCTGGCTCAGCGCCCAGCTCCGCTCACCCTCCTCCGGAACCTTCTGGGCCTTGGTGATGACGTCACAGCCGGGCTCGGCCAATGTGCCGTCCAGAGAGGCTGCAGAGAGGAAGAGGAAGAGGAAGTGGCGATGAGACCATGATAATAACCACCACTGATTAAATGGGAAGCACTCTTTTCACGATACCGAAGTAACTTTTTCGTAGCTGGTTTGGAGAATTTATACAGCAGATTAGGATAATTAACGTAGCAGGTTAGGGGACTGAGGTTAAGGTTAGGAAAAGGTTTAGGGTTAGGCAAGATGCTCTCTTAACCTGCTACGAAAATCACTTTGTTTCGAAGTGGCGTGAAGACAGTGTTTCATCAGATTAAATGGCACCATGTATGAACACCGGGTTCTTCTCATCTCCTGTAATTCTTATGAGAGTTATGAATCCATCTATCTCTACTGTATCTACTTACACAAATCAGCACAACCACAGACATTAAAACACTCTGTCATGACGTTGGCCTGTTGAGGGAGGTTTATGACCCCCATAAATACCTTTCCCCTTTTCTCTCTCTCTACTTTGTAGAGCTGACTCTTGTAAACCCTTTGTAACATAGAGAGTCTGGTAACATCGAAAGGTGGAAAACGGAACCATATTTCGGTAATCCAACCAGTTGAAAATATGCGTTGGTACTTAATGAATATGATCTCAGATCAGTTGTTGTCTGAGACATTACTACTAATGACAGGATGACAAACTGTATCTTGGAAAGTCGACACATTCTAGTTATCAGATTCACATGGAACTGTTGTGCAATTTAAATGTTTAAATATGAAACTATTTGTGAAAAGATTAAATGTAATTTTAGCTTCTTAAATGAATGAACTGTTTGTCATAGAGAAACTCTGCTCACTCAGAGGCCCCTCCCAAGTGAACAGACTTTGGTTGTAAACCTCCCGCCCTTCTTTCACCACTATATAAACCCGCTGACGAAAATTCAACTTCCTGTTCCAAGGACGTGAGGACTTGCGGTCCCCGCGTTAAAAAGGACAAGGTCACCTACAGAACTAAGCCAACCTCAGCGTGAGCTCTGGTTGAACGACAAGAACCTAACGAAATTAGCATTGCATTTCAACGTGAAGATGACGATCCACACGCCGAAAGCATGAATTTCGACTATACCAGCCAGAACATAGCATGAGCTTAAAGTATGGCAACTTGGTATGAACTTTGAACTCTTATTCACTAAAGAAGTGATACCTCCTAGCCGTTGCGTTAGCGCAGCAACTGTAGACGTGGGCTAGGAGAGGACGGACAGAGTATCCATTCTACCACGCTCCAGTTCACCACTAGACATTCTTCAGAGGACCAGAGATCCATGCTGGACAACCCGGCCTTCTATCTACGACCAATCTACCGAAGCGCAGCTCAGAGTAAATATTTATTGCATTTTCCTTTTTCAAATGGTAGGTTATTTAGACTGTATAAGATACTGTATTTACGATAGCATAGCTGCCTACGGCCCGATAGAGAGACAAAACCTTTTTGCTCCTCAGTCTTCCCACTCTCACTCAAACCCAACCACCTTTCTTTGTGTAACCAGCCGTCATATCTGTTCTGTCCGCTAGAGACGTTTTCCTTTATAACATAATTTGTAATCAATGTATGATACATTCTGTGTATATGTAATTCTGTGTGATTATTTAGGTATTTAGTAAATAAATAATTAAACCAAATTTTGTATTGCTGATTGAACTTGTTAGCCAGGGTTCGTGAAGATAACCAAGAATTTACAACTTTCAGATGAGACTGAATAAGGTGATGATTAATATTGACTGCTACTGATATTACTAGGTCTTTAAGAGTTTATTCGGAAGATAACAGCTCTATAAAAAAACAATTGTGGTGCCCCGACTTTCTAGTTAATTACATTTATATGATTAGCTTAATCAAGAAATATTAATTACAGAGAAAGGATTTTATAGAATAGCATGTCATATCACTTAATCCGGCATAGCCAAAGACATAACAACTCTCATGAGCTAGCCTTATGTGGTTATCACATGGGTCTATGTTTTTTCTACGAGGAGAGAGAGAGAGAGAGAGAGAAAGCTATGGATGTTTCCTTACAGCAGGGTCCGTAGCGCTGTCCACAGTCCTGAAAGAGACAGGGTACACAGTCTCTACAGCCCATCTCGCTCCGACTCCGCTCTGACGTGGCCAGCTCCAGAGCCGACAGAGCACTGGTCAACGCTGCCTCCAGAACCACAGTACCCCGGTCCGATAGAGCTACAGAGAGAGAAGAGATGCAGAGAAGAGAGAGGGAGAAACAGAGAGAGAAATATCTGTGAGAATGGGTAAGCTTTGAGAACAGTATGACCAACAACAGTGAACATCTGTCATTGCTGAAATGAACAGTAGAAAGTCAGCAATGTGACCCAGTCAGCACTCGGACACAGAGACTGCACTTACATAGACATATACTATTAAGGTATTTTTAAAGGTTTATATTTCATTCAGACAACTTTCAGGCAAGTTTACACTGTATTCCCCGAGAAAACATGACTATAGGAAGCACATTCGGAAGGTCAATACAAGACTGACACATTCCTTAAGTGTGGAAAAGTCGGAGCAGTTGACAGCACTCTGTGTGTGTGTGTGTGTTCGTATGAGCGAGTACAACGTGTGTGTAGCCCCCTTTTTTCTCATGCTGCTCTTTGAGCCTGTTGAGAGAGAGGGGAGAGAGAGGAGACAGGGGAGAGAGAGGAGACAGGGGAGAGAGAGGAGAGAGGGAGAGAGAGAAGAGGGTTGTGCAGACGCACTTCAATTGCGCCGCCGGCCCTTCGCCCCCCCTCTGTGCGTTCCACATCACAGGGCAGGCCGCTAGCTAACGATGACAACGCTGATTGAAGACTTAATTAGATGACAGAGAGGGACAACGCATGGAGGACAGGGGACACGGGCTGGCTGGCAGGGCAGGACAGGGCAGGACAGTGTAGGGGAGGCAGAAACCCGGCACTCTTGGAACCCTTGTTCCAAACCGTTCCAAACACTCAGCACCGCCGTGTCCGCAGACATCATCACCAAGGCTTTTCTGTACTCAGCACTTCAACCAGAGAGATCTAGGGATTTCTACTCTAGTGATGCATGCTTGGCAACTATGCTGTAAATATTGTGATTAGGCTAGCTTCTGTAACTGCCATGGGAAAGCTGAACTACTTTGTTGTGGGAAATGTACTTGTTACGACTGTTATATGTGGTTGTCCCACCTAGCTAGTTTAAGATGAATGGACTAATTATAAGTGGCACTGGATAAGGTAACCTAGTGGTTAGAGTGTTGGGCCAGCGCTGCATGTTCAGGTAGCCTAGTGGTTAGAGTGTTGGGCCAGCGCTGCATGTTCAGGTAGCCTAGTGGTTAGAGTGTTGGGCCAGCGCTGCATGTTCAGGTAGCCTAGTGGTTAGAGTGTTGGGCCAGCGCTGCATGTTCAGGTAACCTAGTGGTTAGAGTGTTGGGCCAGCGCTGTATGTTCAGGTAACCTAGTGGTTAGAGTGTTGGGCCAGCGCTGCATGTTCAGGTAACCTAGTGGTTAGAGTGTTGGGCCAGCGCTGTATGTTCAGGTAACCTAGTGGTTAGAGTGTTGGGCCAGCGCTGTATGTTCAGGTAGCCTAGTGGTTAGAGTGTTGGGCCAGCGCTGTATGTTCAGGTAGCCTAGTGGTTAGAGTGTTGGGCCAGCGCTACATGTTCAGGTAGCCTAGTGGTTAGAGTGTTGGGCCAGCGCTGTATGTTCAGGTAGCCTAGTGGTTAGAGTGTTGGGCCAGCGCTGTATGTTCAGGTAGCCTAGTGGTTAGAGTGTTGGGCCAGCGCTGCATTACGGCTAAGAATTGGCTGGATATGTTCCTGCATGTGCAAGGTCCATTTGATTGTGATACAACTGTAAACCATAATTCACCCAATGACGGTAGTCTGACCTGCCTAATTAAATAAAGGTTAAATAAAAATTCACTCACTGTTATGTAGATGTCAAGATTACATCTGCAGTGCACAGGATCAGAGGAGAAGCCTGCTTGGACTAACTGTTTTATCAATGCCATGCTTATAGGTCGTCATTGAAAATAAGAATTTGTTCTTAACTGACTTGCCTAGTTAAATAAAGGTAAAAAAATATATAAAAATAGGGCCTTCACTTGCTCCTCCTGAGAATTGTTTTCTGATCCTGCTAATAGCAAAGCTTGTGCTTTCTAATGCTGCATGGTCCCAGTGACTACTGGAGGCAACCACCCACCTGTTGCTTTGCAGCCTCCACATTAGGACAGCACTGTAGCTGAATTGGTAGAGCATGGTGCTCACAACGCCAACATAGTGGGATCGATTCCTGGGACCACCCGGACGGAAAATGGATGCACCCATGACTGTAAGTAGTTTAGGATAAAACCCTCTGCTAAATGGCATATATTATAACACTAAGACCACCCTACTTACTGATGTCACTAATATCTGGAACGATGTCATCTGGTGGCACGGTAGTGTCTGTTCACTGTTATTCAATGAATGAATTACATTTTATTTTCATGTCAAATCTCCAGTTGCCTCCCCCATCTCTTATAAGATACATAAACAAACATTACAATGATTCACAGTGATAATTATTCTGGTGATAAGTGCAGTACAAACCGCATAAAGAATGAAAAATAAATCATTACATAACAGTAGATATGGTTATCCAAGCAATAACAACAACCCTAGAGCAGTAAAAATACAACAAATAGCCAAAATACCCAAAATACCGCCATTCGGGCTCCTGGTCTAAGGCACTGCGGTCTAAGGCACTGCGGTCTAAGGCACTGCGGTCTAAGGCACTGCGGTCTAAGGCACTGCGGTCTAATACACTGCGGTCTAAGGCACTGCATCTCAGTGCTAGAGGCGTCCTTACAGACACCCTGGTTAGAATCCAGGCTGTATCACAACCATCCATGATTGGGAGTCCCATAGGGCGGCGCACTTTTGGCCCAGCGTCGTCCGGGTTTGGCCGGTGTAGGCCGTCATTGTAAATAATAATTTGTTTTTAACTGTCTTGCTCAGTTAAATAAAGGTTAAATATAAAATAATAAACACAGATGTATGTGTATGGATACGTTTCTGCAGAGGCCTGTAGGTTACTGCACCTTCACAAGGAGGGTATTTCTGATCAAAACACTAAGTAGAATAAATTAGTATCACACTACCGAGAAAATACTACTGTATTTCAAGTGACAAGCTCATCTAAACTGTGATGACAGCAACTTGTGGTAACAGCAGTAGACTCAATAAGGCAGCAGAGTCAATGTCCAGTGTCCATGAGAAGAACAAGCATCATTAATGTGAAAGTCCCCACTACTCCTAATGCCACATTACTACTCCTAATGCCACAGCACTACTCCTAATGCCACATTACTACTCCTAATGCCACATTACTACTCCTAATGCCACATTACTACTCCTAATGCCACATTACTACTCCTAATGCCACAGCACTACTCCTAATGCCACATTACTACTCCTAATGCCACAGCACTACTCCTAATGCCACAGCACTACTCCTAATGCCACATTACTACGCCTAATGCCACAGCACTGCTCCTAATGCCACAGTACTACTCCTAATGCCACATTACTACTCCTAATGCCACAGCACTGCTCCTAATGCCACAGCACTACTCCTAATGCCACAGCACTGCGCCTAATGCCACAGCACTACTCCTAATGCCACAGCACTACTCCTAATGCCACAGCACTGCTCCTAATGCCACAGCACTGCTCCTAATGCCACAGCACTGCTCCTAATGCCACAGCACTGCTCCTAATGCCACAGCACTGCTCCTAATGCCACATTACTACTCCTAATGCCACAGCACTACTCCTAATGCCACAGCACTGCTCCTAATGCCACAGCACTGCTCCTAATGCCACAGCACTGCTCCTAATGCCACAGCACTGCTCCTAATGCCACAGCACTGCTCCTAATGCCACATTACTACTCCTAATGCCACAGCACTGCTCCTAATGCCACAGCACTGCTCCTAATGCCACAGCACTGCTCCTAATGCCACAGCACTGCTCCTAATGCCACATTACTACGCCTAATGCCACAGCACTACTCCTATTGCCACAGCACTGCTCCTAATGCCACAGCACTGCTCCTAATGCCACAGCACTACTCCTAATGCCACAGCACTACTCCTAATGCCACAGCACTACTCCTAATGCCACAGCACTACTCCTAATGCCACAGCACTGCTCCTAATGCCACAGCACTACTCCTAATGCCACAGCACTACTCCTAATGCCACAGCACTACTCCTAATGCCACAGCACTGCTCCTAATGCCACATTACTACTCCTAATGCCACAGCACTGCTCCTAATGCCACATTACTACTCCTAATGCCACAGCACTGCTCCTAAAGCCACAGCACTGCTCCTAATGCCACAGCACTGCTCCTAATGCCACAGCACTGCTCCTAATGCCACAGCACTGCTCCTAATGCCACAGCACTACTCCTAATGCCACAGCACTGCTCCTAATGCCACAGCACTGCTCCTAATGCCACAGCGCTACTCCTAATGCCACAGCGCTACTCCTAATGCCATAGCACTACGCCTAATGCCACAGCACTACGCCTAATGCCAGGCCACAGCACTACTCCTAATGCCACAGCACTACTCCTAATGCCACATTACTACGCCTAATGCCACAGCACTACTCCTAATGCCACATTACTACGCCTAATGCCACAGCACTACTCCTAATGCCACATTACTACGCCTAATGCCACAGCACTACTCCTAATGCCACATTACTACGCCTAATGCCACAGCACTACTCCTAATGCCACAGCACTACGCCTAATGCCACAGCCCTACTCCTAATGCCACAGCACTACTCCAAATGCCACAGCACTACTCCTAATGCCACAGCACTACTCCTAATGCCACAGCACTACTCCTAATGCCACAGCACTGCTCCTAATGCCACATTACTATGCCTAATGCCACAGCACTGCTCCTAATGCCACAGCACTGCTCCTAATGCCACAGCACTGCTCCTAATGCCACAGCACTACGCCTAATGCCACAGCACTACTCCTAATGCCACAGCACTACTCCTAATGCCACAGCACTACTCCTAATGCCACAGCGCTACTCCTAATGCCACAGCGCTACTCCTAATGCCACAGCGCTACTCCTAATGCCATAGCGCTACGCCTAATGCCACAGCACTACTCCTAATGCCACAGCACTACTCCTAATGCCACAGCACTACTCCTAATGCCACATTACTACGCCTAATGCCACAGCACTACTCCTAATGCCACAGCACTTCTCCTAATGCCACATAACTACGCCTAATGCCACAGCACTGCTCCTAATGCCACAGCACTACTCCTAATGCCACATTACTACGCCTAATGCCACAGCACTACTCCTAATGCCACATTACTGCTCCTAATGCCACAGCACTGCTCCTAATGCCACAGCACTACTCCTAATGCCACATTACTACGCCTAATGCCACATTACTACTCCTAATGCCACATTACTACGCCTAATGCCACATTACTACTCCTAATGCCACAGCACTACTCCTAATGCCACATCACTGCTCCTAATGCCACATTACTACTCCTAATGCCACAGCACTACTCCTAATGCCACAGCACTGCTCCTAATGCCACAGCACTGCTCCTAAAGCCACAGCACTACTCCTAATGCCACAGCACTACTCCTAATGCCACATTACTACGCCTAATGCCACAGCACTACTCCTAATGCCACAGCGCTACTCCTAATGCCATAGCACTACGCCTAATGCCACAGCACTACGCCTAATGCCAGGCCACAGCACTACTCCTAATGCCACAGCACTACTCCTAATGCCACATTACTACGCCTAATGCCACAGCACTACTCCTAATGCCACATTACTACGCCTAATGCCACAGCACTACTCCAAATTCCACAGCACTACTCCTAATGCCACAGCACTGCTCCTAATGCCACATTACTATGCCTAATGCCACAGCACTACTCCTAATGCCACAGCACTGCTCCTAATGCCACATTACATACATGAAGGGACGTCGCGTGCGCCATCCGTATGGTTAGTGAGAAAGTCCATGTTGCAAATGTACCCTCCCTTACTAGACGTCCGACCACGTCCGGATCTTCCAGGAAGTCATCGAACGGAGTCTCTCGGACCTTCGGTTTCCGTTTAATTAAATTTTCAAATTTTGGTCATTTCCTTGCAGTCCCGGATTATTCCACGAGAGGGCGTATGGAATCATATTGCAAATGTAACATATATCACCAATCGCGACACGGCTTTTTCTCCTAAACGGAAGATAATTCGAAGACGAAACTCGGTCTGCGTGGGTTTGGCATAATGGGCAGTTGGCCCCGAACAGGATGGAGTCGAGGCCTCGACGCTTTTCGAGTTAAGGCTATTTTTCTGGGATTGAAAGTCAAAGAGGAAAATAGAGTGCTGATTTGACCGCTTCACATCAAACTACATGAGCCTACGGTGTCAGGAGAAAAGGAACCATGCATTTACCAATGTTCATTTCAGAGAAATTGTACAATGACACATTGGGGATATTCAACAACAAGAGTTTTTTTTTCCAAAAAAGTTACATATCCAGTTGCAGCGTGTTCAGATGAGTCCGTTAAGGCAGGTTTCGGAGCTCTGCGAGATTTCTGTGATTTTCTGTGATTTTCTGAAACAACACACACTTGTTCAACCCTCTGTAAATAAGTCAGTTCTTAACAGAAACACTTAAAACTCAATATTCTATAAGAGCCTAACGTTCAGATTCCTGTGTCAACCAGAAATGCCTTATAATGGTGTCATAGGGGCTGTTTTGAAGGGTTAAAAAGGTCAGATCTTTCCACAACTTCATATGTGTGACTAGGCAACCCTCATGAACTGTAAATCAGTCATTTATCCCATCAGATGTCAAAGAAAAGCTCTCTCAAACACACACACAGCAAGGACGGAGTGACACAGTGCGGTGCTTAAAGACACAAAGAGCCTGCAATGGCATTACCATTATCTCTAGGCTGAGACGAGTTCAATGAGACACCCCGCTTGACCGTAGCTTGCTCGGTATGAGCGCAGCGACCGTGAGAAAACTAGGCCCAAAATGAGGCCTGCACCAATATGTCAAGTGCTTATGGGTGACAGTGAGAGAACCATTAGGGTTAGAAGCACAATTCAACCTCAGGAGCGTTCCTGAGGTCCTCCCGATCTGTGCAAGCCTAACCTTGACCCTGTGGCATTAACCCTTCACAGTGAAAAGAAGGTGTTTAGATCAAACTGTGTGCAATGACTTCTCTCCCCATAGGAATACATTGACAATTCTCCTAAATTCAACCTGAAGTCTATGTGGGTTATGGATGCCTTATGAACCTGTCTTCTATAACAATCCATCAGGCTACTGTGAGGTCTACCTGTGTCGATTCTAAGGTTCCTGGAGCAACCGGAAAATGTTAAAATCACCCTAGAGCTATTGTCATATAAGCAACCTGCAGATAGTGAAAATCACGCAACTCAACCATCTGTCATTCAGTCAATTCTTAAGGTAGAGACTTCATATTCAGGATTCTGTTTATGTCTACCCCAAAGACAACGTGTGTGAAGTAAGAGCTTCCTGTGACAACCGGAAGTTGTTAAAAACAGCCAAGAGCTATTGTCATATGGTCAACCTGCATATAGTGAAAATCACGCAACTCAACCATCTGTTATTCAGTCAATTCTTAAGGTAGAGACTTCATATTCAGGATTCTGTTTATGTCTAACCCAAAGACAACGTGTGTTGAGTAAGAGCTTCCTGTGACAACCGGAAGTGGTTAAAAACAGCCAAGAGCTATTGTCATATAACCTGCACATAGTGAAAATCACGAAACTCAACCCTATGTCATCCAGCCAATTCTTTAGGTAGAGACTTCATATTGAGGATTCTGTATATGCCTACCCCAAAGACAACGTGTGTCTATTCTTTTTGCAAAAAAAACAAAAACACACACACACAATTTGGCCATAGGGACATAGTGTGGGGCTTAGAGTCTTGTACCGCCTTCAATAGTTACTTTCGTTCAAACGATTCAAGAACCGTCAGACCTAGAGCTCCGAAATTTTAGAAACCTGTTCTAGAGCTCAAGTCGATAGTGCACGGTGATTTATGGGGCTCTAGAAGGTTCTCTGACCGAGAAACCGCCTCGTACATTTGCAATATTTTCAATTCATTTTGAATATCACGGACATGGCGACATGTAGAAATGTCCCAGAGTCGCAAGACTAGGTGCATTGAAACCGGCTCGGCCCATAGAGACGGACCCCAATATCTCTGTCCAATAGCTCATTCAGGGACCCCGTAGTAACGCCCTGAAAAAGTGGATTTTCAGCACCAATTAGGCCATTGCTCGGGCACCGAATGACCTATCGAGCCGAAACTTGGGATTCGGGGTCACCTCACATAGGCCTACACATAATGTCAGAGCTGGACCCGCAGCTATAACGTAACTAAGTGTTTTAGGTTTTTTTATGGTTAAAATTGAAAGCACTGTGAATTATGGGCCTTCTCTGACATATGTGATAGTTGGCTTCTATACGAGTTGGAAAAAGTGGATTTGGTGTCAGATGCTATCAGTTTGGTGTCAGATTGACATCTAATTGACTGATGGACGCTGACTGCTGGGTGACGAGCAATGGAGAGGAACCACAGTCACTGCCCGGCCATCCAGAGTTCATCGGGCCAGTCAATTATGCATTTCTGCAGTATTTTTGAGCATGCCTAAATTTGTGATGCTAAATGCCCATTGAATCATATTACAAACGTAACGCGCTATATTGCAAACGTAACGTGCGTTTGCAATATGATTCAACAGCAAAAAATATCACCAAAGTTGACATGATGAAATCAACACAATGAGCGACAGAGAGGAACCACAGTCACTGCCCGGCCATCCCGAGTTCATCGGGCCAGTCAATTATGCATTTCTGCAGTGTTTTTGAGCATGCCTAAATTTGTGATGCTAAATGCCCATTAAATCATATTGCAAACGTAACATGGAATATTGCAAATGTAACGCGCATTTGCAACATGATTCAACAGCAAAAAATATCACCAAAGTTGACATGATGAAATCAACACAATGAGCGACAGAGAGGAACCACAGTCACTGCCCGGCCATCCCCAGTTCATCGCGACAGTAGATTATGCATTTCTGCAGTGTTTTTGAGCATGCCAAATTCGTGATGTTGAGATCCATTGAAACATATTGCAAATGCGCATCAGTGCACATGGTGACCCGAAATGTGTTACCAGGAGTAATTTTTTAGAAGGGTTTTAAATGCCTTTAGAGGGTGCAAGGGGTGCACGGTTGGGTAGGGAGCACCTTCCATCAGTGCCCATCCAGTATGGGGCGCCCCTAGTCATTTTGGACATTTTTCAAAAAAATTGCTAAAAAACGACAATCCCACTTCTCTCATGTCACCATCAAGCCATGGAGAGGAACCACAGTCACTGCCCGGCCATCACCAGTTCATCGGGACAGTTAATTTTGCCTTTCTGCAGTGTTTTTGAGCATGCCAAATTCGTGATGTTGAGGCCCATTGAATCATATTGCAAATGCGCATCAGTGCACATGGTGACCCGAAATGGGTTACCAGGAGTAATTTTTTAGAATGGTTTTAAATGCCTTTAGGGTGGTGCAAGGGGTGCACGGTTGGGTAGGGAGCACCTTCCATCAGTGCCCATCCAGTATAAGGCGCCCCTAGTCATTTTGGACATTTTTCAAAAAATCGCTAAAAATCGACAGTCCCACTTCTCTCATGTCACCATCAAGCCATGGAGAGGAACCACAGTCACTGCCCGGCCATCACCAGTTCATCGGGACAGTTAATTTTGCATTTCTGCAGTGTTTTTGAGCATGCCAAATTCGTGATGTTGAGGCCCATTGAATCATATTGCAAATGCGCATCAGTGCACATGGTGACCCGAAATGGGTTACCAGGAGTAATTTTTTAGAATGGTTTTAAATGCCTTTAGGGTGGTGCAAGGGGTGCACGGTTGGGTAGGGAGCACCTTCCATCAGTGCCCATCCAGTATAAGGCGCCCCTAGTCATTTTGGACATTTTTCAAAAAAATCGCTAAAAATCGACAGTCCCACTTCTCTCATGTCACCATCAAGCCATGGAGAGGAACCACAGTCACTGCCCGGCCATCACCAGTTCATCGGGACAGTTAATTTTGCATTTCTGCAGTGTTTTTGAGCATGCCAAAGTTGTGATGCTAAATGCCCATTGAATCATATTGCAAACGTAACACGCAATATTGCAAATGTAACGCGCATTTGCAACATGATTCAACAGCAAAAAATATCACCAAAGTTGACATGATGAAATCAACACAACGAGCGATCGAGAGGAACCACAGTCACTGCACGGCCATCACCAGTTCATCGGGACAGTTAATTTTGCCTTTCTGCAGTGTTTTTGAGCATGCCAAATTCGTGATGTTGAGGCCCATTGAATCATATTGCAAATGCGCATCAGTGCACATGGTGACCCGAAATGGGTTACCAGGAGTAATTTTTTAGATGGGTTTTAAATGCCTTTAGGGTGGTGCAAGGGGTCCACGGTTGGGTAGGGAGCACCTTCCATCAGTGCCCATCCAGTATGGGGCGCACCTAGTCATTTTGGACATTTTTCAAAAAATCACAAAAAAACCTCACCATCAAGCCATGGAGAGGAACCACAGTCACTGCACAGCCATCCCCAGTTCATCGGGACAGTCAATTATGCATTTCTGCAGTGGTTTTGAGCATGCCAAAGTTGTGATGCTAAATGCCCATTGAATCATATTGCAAATGCGCATCCGTGTATTTGTAATATGATTCAATAGCAAAAAATATCACCAAAGTTGACATGATGAAATCAACACAACGAGCGATGGAGAGGAATCACAGTCACTGCACGGCCATCCCCAGTTCATCGGGACAGTCAATTATGCATTTCTGCAGTGGTTTTGAGCATGCCACATTTGTGATGCTAAATGCCCATTGAATCATATTGCAAACGTAACATGGAATATTGCAAATGTAACGCGCATTTGCAACATGATTCAACAGCAAAAAATATCACCAAAGTTGACATGATGAAATCAACACAACGAGCGATGGAGAGGAACCACAGTCACTGCACGGCCATCCCCAGTTCATCGGGACAGTCAATTATGCATTTCTGCAGTGGTTTTGAGCATGCCAAAGTTGTGATGCTAAATGCCAATTGAATCATATTGCAAATGCGCATCCGTGTATTTGCAATATGATTCAACAGCAAAAAATGTCACCAAAGGTGACATGATGAAATCAACACAACGAGCGATGGAGAGGAACCAGGAGCGTTCCTGAGGTCCTCCCGATCTGTGCAAGCCAACCTTGACCCTGTGGCATTAACCCTTCACAGTGAAAAGAAGGTGTTTAGATCAAACTGTGTGCAATGACTTCTCTCCCCATAGGAACACATAGACTATTCTCCAAAATTCAACCTGAAGCCTATGTGGGTTATGAATGCCTTATGAACCTGTCTTCTACAACAATCCATCAGGCTACTGTGAGGTCTACCTGTGTTGATTCTAAGGTTCCTGTGACAACCGGAAGTGGTTAAAAACACCCAAGAGCTATTGTAATATTGCCACCTGCAGATAGTGAAAATCACGCAACTCAACCATCTGTTACTCAGTCAATTCTTAAGGTAGAGACTTCTTATTCAGGATTCTGTTTATGTCTACCCCAAAGACAACGTGTGTGAAGCAAGAGCTTCCTGTGACAACCGGAAGTGGTTAAAATCACCCAAGAGCTATTGTCATATTACGTGCGCATGGTGAAAATCACGTAACTCAACCATCTGTTACTCAGTCAATTCTTAAGGTAGAGACTTCTTATTCAGGATTCTGTTTATGTCTACCCCAAAGACAACGTGTGTGAAGCAAGAGCTTCCTGTGACAACCGGAAGTGGCTAAAATCACCCAAGAGCTATTGTCATATTACGTGCGCATAGTGAAAATCACTCAACTCAACCATCTGTTTCTCAGTCAATTCTTAAGGTAGAGACTTCTTAGTCAGGATTCTGTTTATGTCTACCCCAAAGACAACGTGTGTTGAGTAAGAACTTCCTGTGACAACGGGAAGTGGTTAAAACAGCCTAGAGCTATTGTCATATGGTCATCCTGCATATAGTGAAAATCACGCAACACAACCATCTGTTATTCAGTCAATTCTTAAGGTAGAGACTTCTTATTCAGGATTCTGTTTATATGTACCCCAAAGACAACGTGTGTAAAGCAAGAGCTTCCTGTGACAACCGGAAGTGGTTAAAAACACACAAGAGCTATTGTCATATTGCCACCTGCAGATAGTGAAAATCACGCAACTCAACCAACTGTTACTCAGTCAATTCTTAAGGTAGAGACTTCTTATTCAGGATTCTGTTTATATGTACCCCAAAGACAACGTGTGTGAAGCAAGAGCTTCCTGTGACAACCGGAAGTGGTTAAAATCACCCAAGAGCCATTGTCATATTACGTGCACATAGTGAAAATCACGCAACTCAACCATCTGTTACTCAGTCAATTCTTAAGGTAGAGACTTCTTATTCAGGATTATGTTTATGTCTACCCCAAAGACAACGTGTGTGAAGCAAGAGCTTCCTGTGACAACCGGAAGTGGTTAAAAACACCCAAGAGCTATTGTCATATTACGTGCGCATAGTGAAAATCACGCAACTCAACCATCTGTTTCTCAGTCAATTCTTAAGGTAGAGACTTCTTATTCAGGATTCTGTTTATATGTACCCCAAAGACAACGTGTGTAAAGCAAGAGCTTCCTGTGACAACCGGAAGTGGTTAAAAACACACAAGAGCTATTGTCATATTGCCACCTGCAGATAGTGAAAATTACGCAACTCAACCATCTGTTACTCAGTCAATTCTTAAGGTAGAGACTTCTTATTCAGGATTCTGTTTATATGTACCCCAAAGACAACGTGTGTGAAGCAAGAGCTTCCTGTGACAACCGGAAGTGGTTAAAAACACACAAGAGCTATTGTCATATTGCCACCTGCAGATAGTGAAAATCACACAACTCAACCATCTGTTACTCAGTCAATTCTTAAGGTAGAGACTTCTTATTCAGGATTCTGTTTATGTCTACCCCAAAGACAACATGTGTTGAGTAAGAACTTCCTGTGACAACGGGAAGTGGTTAAAACAGCCTAGAGCTATTGTCATATTAAGAGCGCATAGTGAAAATCACGCAACTCAACCATCTGTTTCTCAGTCAATTCTTAAGGTAGAGACTTCTTATTCAGGATTTTGTTTATGTGTACCCCAAAGACAACGTGTGTGAAGCAAGAGCTTCCTGTGACAACCGGAAGTGGTTAAAAACAACCAAGAGCTATTGTCATATTACGTGCGCATAGTGAAAATCACGCAACTCAACCATCTGTTTCTCAGTCAATTCTTAAGGTAGAGACTTCTTATTCAGGATTTCGTTTATGTCTACCCCAAAGACAACGTGTGTGAAGCAAGAGCTTCCTGTGACAACCGGAAGTGGTTAAAATCACCCAAGAGCTATTGTCATATTACGTGCGCATAGTGAAATTCACGCAACTCAACCATCTGTTTCTCAGTCAATTCTTAAGGTAGAGACTTCTTATTCAGGATTCTGTTTATGTCTACCCCAAAGACAACGTGTGTTGAGTAAGAACTTCCTGTGACAACCGGAAGTGGTTAAAAACACCCAAGAGCTATTGTCATATTACGTGCGCATAGTGAAAATCACGCAACTCAACCATCTGTTTCTCAGTCAATTCTTAAGGTAGAGACTTCTTATTCAGGATTCCGTTTATGTCTACCCCAAAGACAACGTGTGTGAAGCAAGAGCTTCCTGTGACAACCGGAAGTGGTTAAAAACACCCAAGAGCTATTGTCATATTACGTGCGCATAGTGAAAATCACACAACTCAACCATCTGTTTCTCAGTCAATTCTTAAGGTAGAGACTTCTTATTCAGGATTCCGTTTATGTCTACCCCAAAGACAACGTGTGTGAAGCAAGAGCTTCCTGTGACAACCGGAAGTGGTTAAAATCACCCAAGAGCTATTGTCATATTACGTGCGCATAGTGAAAATCACGCAACTCAAACATCTGTTACACAGTCAATTCTTAAGGTAGACACTTCTTATTCAGGATTCTGTTTATGTCTACCCCAAAGACAACATGTGTTGAGTAAGAACTTCCTGTGACAACGGGAAGTGGTTAAAACAGCCTAGAGCTATTGTCATATTAAGTGCGCATAGTGAAAATCACTCAACTCAACCATCTGTTTCTCAGTCAATTCTTAAGGTAGAGACTTCTTATTCAGGATTCTGTTTATGTCTACCCCAAAGACAACGTGTGTGAAGCAAGAGCTTCCTGTGACAACCGGAAGTGGTTAAAAACACACAAGAGCTATTGTCATATTGCCACCTGCAGATAGTGAAAATCACACAACTCAACCATCTGTTACTCAGTCAATTCTTAAGGTAGAGACTTCTTATTCAGGATTCTGTTTATGTCTACCCCAAAGACAACGTGTGTGAAGCAAGAGCTTCCTGTGACAACCGGAAGTGGTTAAAAACAACCAAGAGCTATTGTCATATTACGTGCGCATAGTGAAAATCACGCAACTCAACCATCTGTTTCTCAGTCAATTCTTAAGGTAGAGACTTCTTATTCAGGATTCCGTTTATGTCTACCCCAAAGACAACGTGTGTGAAGCAAGAGCTTCCTGTGACAACCGGAAGTGGTTTAAAATAGCCTAGAGCTATTGTCATATTGCCACCTGCAGATAGTGAAAATCACGCAACTCAACCATCTGTCATTCAGTCAATTCTTAAGGTAGAGACTTCTTATTCAGGATTCCGTTTATGTCTACCCCAAAGACAACGTGTGTGAAGCAAGAGCTTCCTGTGACAACCGGAAGTGGTTAAAAACACCCAAGAGCTATTGTCATTTGGCCACCTGCAGATAGTGAAAATCACGCAACTCAACCATTTGTTATTCAGTCAATTCTTAAGGTAGAGACTTCTTATTCAGGATTCCGTTTATGTCTACCCCAAAGACAACGTGTGTGAAGCAAGAGCTTCCTGTGACAACCGGAAGTGGTTAAAATCACCCAAGAGCTATTGTCATATTACGTGCGCATAGTGAAAATCACGCAACTCAACCATCTGTTTCTCAGTCAATTCTTAAGGTAGAGACTTCTTATTCAGGATTCCGTTTATGTCTACCCCAAAGACAACGTGTGTGAAGCAAGAGCTTCCTGTGACAACCGGAAGTGGTTAAAATCACCCAAGAGCTATTGTCATATTACGTGCGCATAGTGAAAATCACGCAACTCAACCATCTGTTTCTCAGTCAATTCTTAAGGTAGAGACTTCTTATTCAGGATTCCGTTTATGTCTACCCCAAAGACAACGTGTGTGAAGCAAAAGCTTCCTGTGACAACCGGAAGTGGTTTAAAATAGCCTAGAGCTATTGTCATATTGCCACCTGCAGATAGTGAAAATCACGCAACTCAACCATCTGTTATTCAGTCAATTCTTAAGGTAGAGACTTCTTATTCAGGATTCTGTTTATGTCTACCCCAAAGACAACGTGTGTGAAGCAAGAGCTTCCTGTGACAACCGGAAGTGGTTAAAATCACCCAAGAGCTATTGTCATATTACGTGCGCATAGTGAAAATCACGCAACTCAACCATCTGTTACTCAGTCAATTCTTAAGGTAGAGACTTCTTATTCAGGATTCTGTTTCTGTCTACCCCAAAGACAACGTGTGTGAAGCAAGAGCTTCCTGTGCCAACCGGAAGTGGTTAAAAACACCCAAGAGCTATTGTCATATTGCCACCTGCAGATAGTGAAAATCATACAACTCAACCATGTGTCATTCAGTCAATTCTTAAGTTAGAGACTTCATATTCAGGATTCTGTATATGCCTACCCCAAAGACAACGTGTGTCTATTCTTTTTGCAAAAAAACTAAAACACACACACACAATTTGGCCATAGGTACATAGTGTGGGGCTTAGAGGCTTATACCGCCTTCAATAGTTACTTTCGTTCAAACGATTCAAGAACCGTCAGACCTAGAGCTCCGAAATTTTAGAAACCTGTTCTAGAGCTCAAGTCGATAGTGCACGGTGATTTATGGGGCTCTAGAAGGTTCTCTGACCGAGAAACCGCCTCGTACATTTGCAATATTTTCAATTCATTTTGAATATCACGGACATGGCGACATGTAGAAATGTCCCAGAGTCGCAAGACTAGGTGCATTGAAACCGCCTCGGCCCATAGAGACGGACCCCAATGTCTCTGACCGATAACTCATTCAGGGACCCCGTAGTAACGCCCTGAAAAAGTGGATTTTCAGCACCAATTAGGCCATTGCTCGGGCACCGAATGACCTATCGAGCCAAAACTTTGGATTCGGGGTCGCCTCACATAGGCCTACACATAATGTCAGAGCTGGACCCGCAGCTATAACGTAACTATGTGTTTTAGGTTTTTTTATGGTTAAAATTGAAAGCACTGTGAATTATGGGCCTTCTCTGACATATGTGATAGTTGGCTTCTATACGAGTTGGAAAAAGTGGATTTGGTGTCAGATGCTATCAGTTTGGTGTCAAAATGACATCTAATTGACTGATGGACGATGACTGCTGGGTGACGAGCAATGGAGAGGAACCACAGTCACTGCCCGGCCATCCAGAGTTCATCGAGCCAGTCAATAATGCATTTCTGCAGTATTTTTGAGCATGCCTAAATTTGTGATGCTAAATGCCCATTGAATCATATTGCAAACGTAACGCGCAATATTGGAAATGTAACGCGCATTTGCAAGATGATTCAACAGCAAAAAATATCACCAAAGTTGACATGATGAAATCAACACAACGAGCGATGGAGAGGAACCACAGTCACTGCACGGCCATCCCGAGATCATCGGGCCAGTCAATTATGCATTCTGAGCATGTCAAATTCGTTAAAAATGTTAAAAGCAACAGAGTCCCACTTCTCCCTCATCATACATGACAAGTAGACCATCTGCGTTGATTGATGGCTCAACATAGGGATATATATCATTTGGGCAGTATAAATGCCATTTGGACCATGGTTCACTGACTTTTGGGTTTGGAAACCGACTTCCTATGATCGTACATGGCAAACGGACAAACATTCTGATTTGGCACATTCAATACTTTCCTACATGTATAATTGACAAAAAAAGAATTGGACATTTCATTTGCACATTTCTAATGGCATTTGGCAAAAAATATAAATTTGTCACTTTTGACTTCCTATGAAATCATATTCCAAATGCACAAATCATATGCCTTATGCACAAGCAAATATGTCACTTTTGACTTCCTATGAAATCATATTCCAAATGCACAAAACATATGCCTTATGCACAAGCAAAAACAACCCAAAAAATTATGTCAACAAAATATGTCAAAAGTATGTCCATACAGCTCTTATACATGTGTAATTGACATAAAAATCAAAAAAAATTCGAAAAACGGTCCAGAAACCACTTTTTTAGGGTTGAAAAGTTTTCAAAAAATATGTAATTTTTTCAAAATTTGACACTTGGGACTTGAATTGTGTTACATTTGCAATATGAAAATTCACTGCGGAGAGCTCTAGCTATCTTTTGGATATTTGCTGTAATTTGGCACTTGCAATACTTCCAGAAGTGACAAAAAAAAGCATTGGATATGTCATTTTGCAAAAAAAAAGAAAAAAAAAATGTCACTTTTTTCCTATGAAATCATATTCAAAATGCACAAATCATATGCTTTGCGCACAAGCAAAAGCAACCCAAAAAACGACATCAATAAAAAACGTCAGAAGCATGTTCATACAGCTCTTATACATGTGTAATTGACATAACAATCGAAAAAATTTCGAAAAACGGTCCAGAAACCACTTTTTTACAAGGTGCTAAGTTTTCAAAAAAAAAATCATTTTATCAAAATCTGAGACTTGGGTAAGAATTGGGTATCATTTGCTGTATGAAAATCCAAGGTGGAGCGCGCTCGCCATCTAAAGGAAATTTGGGGTGTTACAATTGGCAATTGCCATCGGAAAATTGCCATATGATTGGCCCGGAGATGGACCGCTTTGGGTGGTTTTTGCAATCGTGTGTATGATTCGTGCTATGCCAATATGTTGCCATGTTATTTTGTCCAAATCAGGGGGGTATTCCCTTACTATGCCTAATGCCACAGCCCTACTCCTAATGCCACAGCACTGCTCCTAATGCCACAGCACAACGCCTAATGCCACAGCACTACTCCTAATGCCACAGCACTACTCCTAATGCCACAGCACTACTCCTAATGCCACAGCACTACTCCTAATGCCACAGCGCTACTCCTAATGCCACAGCGCTACTCCTAATGCCATAGCACTACGCCTAATGCCACAGCACTACTCCTAATGCCACAGCACTACTCCTAATGCCACAGCACTACTCCTAATGCCACATTACTACGCCTAATGCCACAGCACTACTCCTAATGCCACAGCACTTCTCCTAATGCCACATTACTACGCCTAATGCCACAGCACTACTCCTAATGCCACATTACTACACCTAATGCCACAGCACTACTCCTAATGCCACAGCACTACTCCTAATGCCACAGCACTGCTCCTAATGCCACAGCACTACTCCTAATGCCACATTACTACGCCTAATGCCACAGCACTACTCCTAATGCCACAGCACTACTCCTAATGCCACAGCACTACTCCTAATGCCACAGCACTTCTCCTAATGCCACATTACTATGCCTAATGCCACAGCACTACTCCTAATGCCACAGCACTGCTCCTAATGCCACATTACTATGCCTAATGCCACAGCACTACTCCTAATGCCACAGCACTGCTCCTAATGCCACAGCACTACGCCTAATGCCACAGCACTACTCCTAATGCCACAGCACTACTCCTAATGCCACAGCACTGCTCCTAATGCCACAGCGCTACTCCTAATGCCATAGCACTACTCCTAATGCCACAGCACTGCTCCTAATGCCACAGCGCTACTCCTAATGCCACAGCGCTACTCCTAATGCCACAGCACTACGCCTAATGCCACAGCACTACTCCTAATGCCACAGCACTACTCCTAATGCCACAGCACTACTCCTAATGCCACAGCACTACTCCTAATGCCACAGCACTACTCCTAATGCCACAGCGCTACTCCTAATGCCATAGCACTACGCCTAATGCCACAGCACTACGCCTAATGCCAGGCCACAGCACTACTCCTAATGCCACAGCACTACTCCTAATGCCACATTACTACGCCTAATGCCACATTACTACGCCTAATGCCACAGCACTACTCCTAATGCCACATTACTACGCCTAATGCCACAGCACTACTCCTAATGCCACAGCACTACTCCTAATGCCACATTACTACGCCTAATGCCACAGCACTACTCCTAATGCCACAGCACTACTCCTAATGCCACAGCACTACGCCTAATGCCACAGCACTACGCCTAATGCCACAGCACTACTCCTAATGCCACAGCACTACTCCTAATGCCACAGCACTACTCCTAATTCCACAGCGCTACTCCTAATGCCACAGCGCTACTCCTAATGCCATAGCACTACGCCTATTGCCACTGCACTACGCCTAATGCCAGGCCACAGCACTACTCCTAATGCCACAGCACTACTCCTAATGCCACATTACTACTCCTAATGCCAGGCCACAGCACTACTCCTAATACCAGGCCACAGCACTACTCCTAATGCCAGGCCACAGCACTACTCCTAATACCAGGCCACAGCACTACTCCTAATGCCAGGCCACAGCACTACTCCTTATGCCAGGCCACAGCACTACTCCTAATCCCAGGCCACAGCACTACTCCTAATGCCAGGCCACAGCACTACTCCTAATGCCAGGCCACAGCACTACTCCTAATGCCAGGCCACAGCACTACTCCTTATGCCAGGCCACAGCACTACTCCTAATGCCAGGCCACAGCACTACTCCTAATGCCAGGCCACAGCACTACTCCTAATGCCAGGCCACAGCACTACTCCTAATGCCAGGCCACAGCACTACTCCTAATGCCAGGCCACAGCACTACTCCTAATCCCAGGCCACAGCACTACTCCTAATCCCAGGCCACAGCACTATGTGTATACACTAAGTGTACTCCTCTACATCATCCACACTAAGGAACATGTTATTCAGTGAATAGCAAAGAAACTGACATGAGAAACTGTCAAAGGTATGACAGCAGTGAAACCTGTACAGCGAAAAACAGAGACACCGTTCGTTCAGTACCTCTTTTTTTCCATTCTTATTGTTGTTGAGAGGTGAACCTGTAAGTGAGCATTTTATTTTACTGTGTACACTGTGTGCTCCTGTGCAAATGAAAAACTTAACTTCAAATGACAGACAGAGGAGGCCTCTTACCTTTCAGAGCACTCTGAGGCATCCTGTACACCTCTCTCCCGGCCGGCGCTCCAAGGCAGCAATCCATGGCCATCAGCAGCAGTGACACCAGCAACATGCTGTCTGATCACCACTCAGCGGTAGAGACAGAATCACAACAACAACAAACAAGGCTGTGTAGAAGAAGGACAGGGCTGGTAGTAGGAGAAGTCTCTGTGGTGGCCGTCTCTGCCACAGTCTCTCTGCACTCTCCCACACACACTGTGGTGCAGCAGGGCATCTGTCTGCAACTTTCCTTAGAGGAACAATGGGAAGGAGTAGAGTGGTCTGGAGTATATATAGAGTCTCTCTGAGAACACCAGAGAGGGAGGGAGGGAGGGAGGGAGGTGATCACATGGCTAATGAACAAACAGCTGAATTCATTAAGACTGTGACAGCAAATTGAGTGCAACTTGCCAAGGCTGGAAATTACAAAGAGGTTTAGTTCATTGACCAGGGGGAAGAGGGAGGAGGGAAGACGAAGGAGGGTGGAGTGACGGGGCTTGGAGGCAAGGAGGGGGGTGTTGTTTGAATTCATTAACATTGGAGGGAGATAGAGTTAGTTATGGAGCTATGGCTGTGCTGATGTGAAATCGATGAGGTGAGAGAGAGTGAGGGAGACAAAGAGATGAGAAGAAGAAAAAGAGGGAGGGACAGAGAAAGAGAAAGGGACCAACCAAATGCAAAAGAGACACAGGACGGAGAGATGAGAGGAAGAGAGAGAGAGAAAGGGCGAAGGACATGGATGGAGAGGGGGAGAGACAGAGTAGGACAGACAGAGATGGGGGAGGGACAGTGAGAAAACAGAGAGTGAGAGAGAGGAGCATCTGCCATTTTCCCTGCCTGTCAAAGAGGGCATTGTGCTCGGCGTCTCTCAGAGGATACCCAGTTCAAAGCTTTCCCCCGGGCATCACTCAGACAGCGCCTCCATTGATCAATATGTGTCCCTGGGCATCCCTCAGACAGCGCCCCACATTGGTCACTATGTCCCCGGGCATCACTCAGACAGCGCCCCACATTGGTCACTACGTCCCCAGGCATCACTCAGACAGCGCCCCCACATTGGTCACTACGTCCCCAGGCATCACTCAGACAGCGCCCCACATTGGTCACTACGTCCCCAGGCATCACTCAGACAGCGCCCCACATTGGTCACTACGTCCCCAGGCATCACTCAGACAGCGCCCCACATTGGTCACTACGTCCCCAGGCATCACTCAGACAGCGCCCCACATTGGTCACTATGTCACCCAGGCATCACTCAGACAGCACCCCACATTGGTCACTATGTCCCCGGGCATCACTCAGACAGCGCCCCCACATTGGTCACTATGTCCCCGGGCATCACTCAGACAGCGCCCCACATTGGTCACTACGTCCCCAGGCATCACTCAGACAGCGCCCCACATTGGTCTCTACGTCCCCGGGCATCACTCAGACAGCGCCCCACATTGGTCACTATGTCCCCAGGCATCACTCAGACAGCGCCCCACATTGGTCACTATGTCCCCAGGCATCACTCAGACAGCGCCCCACATTGGTCACTACGTCCCCGGGCATCACTCAGACAGCGCCCCACATTGGTCACTACGTCCCCGGGCATCACTCAGACAGCGCCCCACATTGGTCACTACGTCCCCAGGCATCACTCAGACAGCGCCCCACATTGGTCACTACGTCCCCAGGCATCACTCAGACAGCGCCCCACATTGGTCACTATGTCCCCGGGCATCACTCAGACAGCGCCCCACATTGGTCACTATGTCCCCGGGCATCACTCAGACAGCGCCCCACATTGGTCACTATGTCCCCAGGCATCATTCAGACAGCGCCCCACATTGGTCACTACGTCCCCGGGCATCACTCAGACAGCGCCCCACATTGGTCACTATGTCCCCGGGCATCACTCAGACAGCGCCCCACATTGGTCACTACGTCCCCGGGCATCATTCAGACAACGCCCCACATTGGTCACTACGTCCCCAGGCATCACTCAGACAGCGCCCCACATTGGTCACTATGTCCCCAGGCATCACTCAGACAGCGCCCCACATTGGTCACTATGTCCCCGGGCATCACTCAGACAGCGCCCCACATTGGTCACTACGTCCCCAGGCATCACTCAGACAGCGCCCCACATTGGTCACTATGTCCCCGGGCATCATTCAGACAGCGCCCCACATTGGTCACTATGTCACCCAGGCATCACTCAGACAGCGCCCCACATTGGTCACTACGTCCCCGGGCATCACTCAGACAGCGCCCCACATTGGTCACTACGTCCCCAGGCATCACTCAGACAGCGCCCCACATTGGTCACTATGTCCCCAGGCATCACTCAGACAGCGCCCCACATTGGTCACTATGTCCCCAGGCATCACTCAGACAGCGCCCCACATTGGTCACTATGTCCCCAGGCATCACTCAGACAGCGCCCCACATTGGTCACTATGTCCCCAGGCATCACTCAGACAGCGCCCCACATTGGTCACTATGTCCCCGGGCATCACTCAGACAACGCCCCACATTGGTCACTATGTCCCCGGGCATCACTCAGACAACGCCCCACATTGGTCACTACGTCCCCAGGCATCACTCAGACAGCGCCCCACATTGGTCACTACGTCCCCGGGCATCACTCAGACAGCGCCCCACATTGGTCACTATGTCCCCAGGCATCACTCAGACAGCACCCCACATTGGTCACTACGTCCCCAGGCATCACTCAGACAGCGCCCCACATTGGTCACTATGTCCCCAGGCATCACTCAGACAGCGCCCCACATTGGTCACTATGTCCCCAGGCATCACTCAGACAGCGCCCCACATTGGTCACTATGTCCCCGGGCATCACTCAGACAGCGCCCCACATTGGTCACTACGTCCCCAGGCATCACTCAGACAGCGCCCCACATTGGTCACTATGTCCCCGGGCATCACTCAGACAGCACCCCACATTGGTCACTATGTCCCCGGGCATCACTCAGACAGCGCCCCACATTGGTCACTATGTCCCCGGGCATCACTCAGACAGCGCCCCACATTGGTCACTATGTCCCCAGGCATCACTCAGACAGCGCCCCACATTGGTCACTATGTCCCCAGGCATCACTCAGACAACGCCCCACATTGGTCACTATGTCCCCAGGCATCACTCAGACAGCGCCCCACATTGGTCACTATGTCCCCAGGCATCACTCAGACAACGCCCCACATTGGTCACTACGTCCCCAGGCATCACTCAGACAGCGCCCCACATTGGTCACTATGTCCCCAGGCATCACTCAGACAGCACCCCACATTGGTCACATACAGCCCTTTATTACGCCATTAAAATATTGTCAGTTCACATCACTTTTGTCTTTCTCAGAGGAACTCTCCAATCATTACATACAGATACATTTTAAGAGTGGCGGTCATCATAAGTTGGTTACTCAGGTCATATGGTCAGGAAAAAGTCCTAGCCCAATCTATAAGGTATTATAACTTCTGACCTATACACTGCACTCAACGTATTCATACCCCTTGACTTTTTTCCACATTTTGTTACCTTACAGCCTTATTCTAAAATGGATTATATCGTTCCCCCCCCCCCTTATCAATCTACACACAATACCCCATAGTGCCAATTAAAAAAACGTTTTTGGGGGGGGGTCAGACTTACCATCGGGTTCTTGGTCACCTCCCTGACCAAGGCCTTTCTCCCATGATTGCTCAGTGTGACCGGGCGGCCAGCTCTATGAAGAGTCTTGGTGGTTCCAAACTTCTTCCATTTAAGAATGATGGGAGGCCACTGTGTTCTTGGGAACCTTCAATGCTTCAGAAATGTTTTGGTACCCTTCTCCATATCTGTACCTCGACACAATCCTGTCTCGGAGCTCTACGGACAATTCCTTCGACCTCATGGCTTGGTTTTTGCTCTGACATGCACTGTCAACTGTGGGACCTTACATAGACAGGTGTGTGCCTTTCCAAATCATGTCCAATCAATTGAATTTACCACAGGTGGACTCCAACCAACTTGTAGAAACGTGCAGATCATCTCAAGGATGATCAATGGAAACAGGATGCACCTGAGCTCAATTTCCAGTCTCATAGCAAAGAGTCTGAATACTTATGTAAATAAGGTATTTAGATTTTTTTACTGTTAACAAATTTGCAAACATTTCTAACAACCTGTTTTCGCTTTGTCATTATGGGGTATTGTGTGTATATTGATGAGGGGGGGAAATTATTTAATTAATTTTAGACTAAAGTTGTAAGGTAATAAAATGTGGAAAAAGGGAAGGGGTCTGAATGCTTTCTAAATATAAGGTATTATAACTCCAAGCCCTGTCTATAAGGTGTTATAATTCCTAGGCCTGTCTATAAAGTATTATAACTCCTAGCCCTATCTATAAGGTATTATAACTCCTAGCCCTGTCTATAAGGTGTTATAATTCCTAGGCCTGTCTATAAAGTGTTATAATTCCTAGGCCTGTCTATAAAGTATTATAACTCCTAGCCCTATCTATAAGGTATTATAACTCCTAGCTCTAAGGTATTATAACTCATAGCCCTGTCTATAAGGTGTTATAACTTCTAGATCTATATATAAGGTATTCTATCTCCTTGCCCTATATACACAAGGTATTATAACTCCTAGCCCTGTCTATAAGGTATTATAAATCCTGGACCTATCTATAATCTATTATAACTCCTAGCCCACCCAATCTGTAAGGTATTACAAATATGTCAAATGAAGGGTAGGACACAGATTTTCATTGTAATTAAAGTTACTTCTAAGTTGAAACTTTATATTTAGTTGAATTTTTCCTTTGAAAATCACTAGTTAAACTTTGCGCTGGTTGTTCAGACACCCATGACACAGGTTCTTGAGACGTCTGTACCTGTGACGATCGTCGTAAGGAGTAGACCAAGGTGCAGCGTGGTAAGTGTTCATTATTATCTTTATTTAACTCACAACACAGCTGTGCAGGCGCACTGGCGACACAGTGCGTAGAACTGGCGCAGGATATACTGGGCCGTGGAGGCGCACTTGAGGTTTGGAGCGTATGGCTGGCACAACCCGTCCTGGCTGGATCCTCCCCATAGACCGGCAAGCGCGGGGCGTTGGAACAGGCCTCACTGGTTTGTGCTGGCGAACTGGGGGTACCGTGCGTAGAGCTGGCGCAGGATAACCTGGGCCGAAGAGACGCACCGGAGACCAGGAACGCTGAGCCGGCACAATCCTTCCTGGCTGAATGCCAACTCTAGCACGGCCACTGCGGGGAGCTTGCACAGAGTGCACCAGGCTGTGGCTGCGCACTGGAGACACCGTGCGCATTACCACATAACCCGGTGCCTGACCGGTGCCTGACCAGTCCTACTCTCTCCACGGTAAGCACGGGGAGTTGGCTCAGGTCTCCACTCTGACTCTGCCAATCTCCCCGTGTGCCCCCCCAAAAAAACATTTGGGGCTGCCTCTCGCACTTGCCTCGTGGTTGGTATAGTGCCTCGTAATATCGCCGCTCCGCTTTCGCTGCCTCAATCTCCTCTTTAGGACGACGTTACTCCCCAGCCTGCCTCCAGGGTCCTTTCCTGTCCAGTATCTCCTCCCAAGTCCACTGGTCCATTCCACGCTGCTTGGTCTTATTGTGGTGGGATCTTCTGTGACGATCGTCGTAAGGAGTAGACCAAGGTGCAGCGTGGTAAGTGCTCATTATTATCTTTATTTAACTCAGAACACTAAAACAAAACAATAAACAATGGAAAACAAAGGTCACGTTCTGCAGGCTAACTGAGCTGTACAAAAACAACATCCCACAACTGAAAGTGGGAAAAAGGGCTGCCTAAGTATGATTCCCAATCAGAGACAACGATAGACAGCTGCCTCTGATTAGGAACCATACTCGGCCAAACAACAAAGAAATAGAAAACATAGAATGGAACATAGAACTACAAAATCTAGAATGCCCACCCAAATCACACCCTGACCTAACCAAAATAGCGCTTCAGCACTCTGCGGTCCCATTCTGAGAGCTTGTGTGGCCTACCACTTTGCGGCTGAGCCGTTGTTGCTCCTAGATATTTCCATTTCACAATAACAGCATTTACAGTTGACCGGGGCAGCTCTACCAGGGCAGAAATTTGACAAACTGACTTTTTGAAACATGGCATCCTATGACGGTGCCACGTTGAAAGTCACTGAGCTCTTCAGTAAGGCCATTCTAATGGCAATGTTTGTCTATGGAGATTGTTTGGCTCTGTGCTCGATTTTATACACCTGTAAACAACGGTGTGGCTTAAATAGCCGAATCTACTAATTTGAAGGGGTGTCATTTAAAGTGGAACTGACAGCATTTAGCAACACAAAATCTTATTAAAATATGTACATATACACCCGAGGAAGAATATTACACTTAAAAAAAACTATTCTGACAAGGGAATGCAGCATTGCGTTTGGACAATAAATAGACACTGCAGTAAATGAAACCTAATTAAAAACATCTGTCTCGACCAGAAATGGAGTCTACACAGAACGGTGTGCCATAGCCAATCAGGGCTACAGTAGGCCTTTAAAAACTCAGCAGAAAATGAAACGTTCTCTCACTGTCAACTGCGTTTATTTTCAGCAAACTTAACATGTGTAAATATTTGTATGAACATAACAAGATTCAACAACTGAGACAAACTGAACAAGTTCCACAGACATGTGACTAACAGAAATGTAATAATGTGTCCCTGAACAAAGGGGGGGGGGTCATCAATCAAAAGTAAGTCACTATCTGGTGTGGCCACCAGCTGCATTAAGTACTGCAGTGCATCTCCTCCTCATGGACTGCACCAGATTTGCCAGTTCTTGCTGTGAGATGTTGCCCCACTCTTCCACCAAATCACCTGCAAGTGCCCGGACATTTCTGGGGGGAACGGCCCTAGCCCTCACCCTCCGATCCAACAGGTCCCAGACGTGCTCAATGGGATTGTGATCCGGGCTCTTCGCTGGCCATGGCAGAACACTGACATTCCTGTCTTGCAGGAAATCATGCACAGAACAAGCAGTATGGCTGGTGGCATTGTCATGCTGGAGGGTCATGTCAGGATGAGCCTGCAGGAAGGGTACCACATGAGGGAGGAGGATGTCTTCCCTGTAACGCACAGCGTTGAGATTGCCTGCAATGACAACAAGCTCAGTCCGATGATGCTGTGACACACCGCCCCAGACCATGATGGACCCTCCACCTCCAAATCGATCCCGCTCCAGAGTACAGGCCTCGATGTAACGCTCCTTCCTTCGACAATAAACGCGAATCCGACCATCACCCCTGGTGAGACAACCGCGACTCGTCAGTGAAGAGCACTTTTTGCCAGTCCTGTCTGGTCCAGCGACGGTGGGTTTGTGCCCATAGGCGAAGTTGTTGCCGGTGATGTCTGGTGAGGACCTGCCTTACAACAGGCCTACAAGCCCTCAGTACAGCCTCTCTCAGCCTATTGTGGACAGTCTGAGCACTGATGGAGGGATTGTCCGTTCCTGGTGTAACTCGGGCAGTTGTTGTTGCCATCCTGTACCTGTCCCGCAGGTGTGATGTTCAGATGTACCGATCCTGTGCAGGTGTTGTTACACGTGGTCTGCCACTGCGAGGATGATCAGCTGTCCATCCTGTCTCCCTGTAGCGCAATTTATTGCCCTGGCCACATCTGCAGTCCTCATGCCTCCTTACAGCATACCTAAGGCACGTTCACGTAGATGAGCAGGGACCCTGGGCATCTTTCTTTTGGTGTTTTTCAGAGTCAGTAGAAAGGCCTCTTTAGTGTCCTAAGTTTCAATAACTGTGACCTTTATTGCCTACCGTCTGTAAGCTGTTCATGTTTTAACGACCGTTCCACAGGTGCATGTTCATTAATTGTTTATGGTTCACGGGAAACAGTGTTTAAACCCTTTACAATTAAGATCTGTGAAGTTATTTGGATTTTTACAAATTTTCTTTTAAAGACAGGGTCCTGAAAAAGGGACGTTTATTTTTTGCTGAGTTTACAAACAAGCCACTTCCCACATGGGCTTGCCATCATTCACTTTGAACTGGACTGTTTTTTTACAGGCAGTTGCAACAGCGAGACTTTAGATCATTAGAGCACATTCACCAAAAGCCACAAAATACACCTGAATGGATTTCTGCAAATACACTGCTCAAAAAAATAAAGGGAACACTAAAATAACACATCCTAGATCTGAATGAATGAAATAATCTTATTAAATACTTTTTTCTTTACATAGTTGAATGTGCTGAAACAAAATCACACAAAAATAATCAATGGAAATCCAATTTATCAACCCATGGAGGTCTGGATTTGGAGTCACACTCAAAATTAAAGTGGAAAACCACACTACAGGCTGATCCAACTTTGATGTAATGTCCTTAAAACAAGTCAAAATGAGGCTCAGTAGTGTGTGTGGCCTCCACGTGCCTGTATGACCTCCCTACAACGCCTGGACATGCTCCTGATGAGGTGGCAGATGGTCTCCTGAGGGATCTCCTCCCAGACCTGGACTAAAGCATCCGCCAACTCCTGGACAGTCTGTGGTGCAACGTGGCGTTGGTGGATGGAGCGAGACATGATGTCCCAGATGTGCTCAATTGGATTCAGGTCTGGGGAACGGGCGGGCCAGTCCATAGCATCAATGCCTTCCTCTTGCAGGAACTGCTGACACACTCCAGCCACATGAGGTCTAGCATTGTCTTGCATTAGGAGGAACCCAGGGCCAACCGCACCAGCATATGGTCTCACAAGGGGTCTGAGGATCTCATCTCGGTACCTAATGGCAGTCAGGCTACCTCTGGCGAGCACATGGAGGGCTGTGCAACCCCCCCAAAGAAATGCCACCCCACACCATGACTGACCCACCGCCAAACCGGTCATGCTGGAGGATGTTGCAGGCAGCAGAACGTTCTCCACGGCGTCTCCAGACTCTGTCACGTCTGTCACATGTGCTCAGTGTGAACCTGCTTTCATCTGTGAAGAGCACAGGGCGCCAGTGGCGAATTTGCCAATCTTGGTGTTCTCTGGCAAATGCCAAACGTCCTGCACGGTGTTGGGCTGTAAGCACAACCCCCACCTGTGGACGTCGGGCCCTCATACCACCCTCATGGAGTCTGTTTCTGACCGTTTGAGCAGACACATGTACATTTGTGGCCTGCTGGAGGTCATTTTGCAGGGCTCTGGCAGTGCTCCGCCTGCTCCTCCTTGCACAAAGGCGGAGGTAGCGGTCCTGCTGCTGGGTTGTTGCCCTCCTATGGCCTCCTCCACGTCTCTTGATGTACTGCCCTGTCTCCTGGTAGCGCCTCCATGCTCTGGACACTACGCTGACAGACACAGCAAACCTTCTTGCCACAGCTCGCATTGATGTGCCATTCTGGATGAGCTGCACTACCTGAGCCACTTGTGTGGGTTGTAGACTCCGTCTCATGCTACCACTAGAGTGAAAGCACCACCAGCATTCAAAAGTGACCAAAACATCAGCCAGGAAGCATAGGAACTGAGAAGTGGTCTGTGGTCACCACCTGCAGAACCACTTTTATTGGGGGTGTCTTGCTAATTGCCTATAATTTCCACCTGTTGTCTATTCCATTTGCACAACAGCATGTGAAATTTATTGTCAAATCAAATCAAATGTATTTATATAGCCCTTCTTACATCAGCTGATATCTCAAAGTGCTGTACAGAAACCCAGCCTAAAACCCCAAACAGCAAGCAATGCAGGTGTAGAAGCACGGTGGCTAGGAAAAACTCCCTTATCAATCAGTGTTGCTTCCTAAGTGGACAGTTGGATTTCACTAGAAGTGTGATTGACTTGGAGTTACATTGTGTTGTTTAAGTGTTCCCTTTATTTTTTTGAGCAGTGTATGTAGATAAATACCACGGGAGTCCTCTTAACTTCGGGAACTTTACAGTATTATTTATCAAATAACCATGAAAAGGTAGGCTCTCTCTCCCTCAGTTATACAAATCAACAACAACAAGATCAACAACTAATGCTAACCAGAGCAAGATGAGCTAAAATCTAACAAGGGAACATTAGATAAACCCTCTCAAACTTTTTCAGCTAGTTGGCCCTTAAAATTGCACTGATAAATTATGTGGAATTGTAGGCTACTCTTCCTTCTGCAGCTTGCCTGCCAATGCATGCTTGTCCCAACCAAGCACCCAAGCTAACAGGCTAGCTTGCTAACTTCTTCCAGACACAAATGAGAGCACACCTCACTCTGATCATTTTACTCACCGTAGCAGAGCTGGTTTGTCAGTTTACATATTCTCTAGGACGTTCTTGACTAACTATTACTTGTAAACAATTGTTGGAAAAATAACTGGCTAAAGTTAGCTAGTTTGCTAGCTACTTCCAGAATTAAATGAGAGCACACCTCACTCTGATCATTTTACTCACCGTAGCAGAGCTGGTTAGGCAGTTTACATATTCTCTAGGACGTTCTTGACTAACTATTACTTTTTTTGCCTACGTTTACTGTAGGGCTGATCCCAATTAGTCGACTGGTCGATTGTTTGGTTGATAGGCTGTTGATCGACCAAGATTTGTTAGTCCTAGTCATTCCAGGTTTTTTCTTTATTTTGACTATTTCCTACATTGTAGAATAATATTGAGACATCGAAACTATGAAATAACACATATGGAATCACGAGAGAATGCCAAGAGTGTGCAAAGCTGTCATCAAGGCAAAAGGTGGCTACTTTGAAGAAACTAAAATCTAAAATATATTTTGATTTGTTTAACACTTTTTTGGTTACTACATAATTCCATGTGTTATTTCATAGTTTTGATGACTTCACTATTATTCTACAATGTAGAAAATAGTACAAATAAAGAAAAACCCTTGAATGAGTAGGTGTGTCCAAATGTTTGACTGGTACTGTACATCAAAGGTGACACTAACGCCAACCTCAGATGAGTACACCACCGACACAGACACAATGTTCCGTACACCCACACACAGACTGTTAGTGGAGTGGACGTTGTCTATGGTCACACTCTAGCTAGAGGTCCATGCTAAGCAAACATCTGACAACCCAAAGGAGGCAAATTAGAGTCATCTTCAAGCCAAGTGAGCGGCTGAACAATGAAACGCGGCATGGCTCGTAACGGGACAGCATCAAAGGTGCCCGCCCCGACCCTCACCACAGGCCAACGCTGACAGCAGGGTTCACACTGCCAACAACATACGTGTGAGAGTGTGTGTGACCATGTGTGTGTGAATGTGTGTTTTTGTATGCTTGTCTCTTTGTTGTTCAGAAGTTTGCAGTGCTGTGTGCTTGTACTGTTGTTTGTGTGTGTGTGTGTGTGTGTGTGTGTCGTGGCCCAGCCCCCTCCATATACCCGTACAACACAATGGTCCTGAGATCTGTAAGCCAGCTGAGGCAGAGCGGAGAGGGATGGCATGGGACAAATGGGCGGCGCTCTTTCATCCCATCCCTCCATCTGCCTTTGATATCCTTTTATTAATCTGGCCTCCGCTCACTCGCTCCTCCCATCCCCCCATCCTCCCCTCATATCCTCCCATCATCCCCTTCCATCCCTCCCCCCTCCTCTTTTTCTCTTCTCCCCCACTCCTCTTTGCCAGTCTCTCTCTCAGTACTGCTCCTCTTTGCCAGTCTATTTCTCAGTACTGCTCCTCTTTGCCAGTCTATTTCTCAGTACCGCTCCTCTTTGCCAGTCTATTTCTCAGTACCGCTCCTCTTTGCCAGTCTCTCTCTCAGTACTGCTCCTCTTTGCCAGTCTATTTCTCAGTACTGCTCCTCTTTGCCAGTCTATTTCTCAGTACCGCTCCTCTTTGCCAGTCTCTCTCTCAGTACCGCTCCTCTTTGCCAGTCTATTTCTCAGTACCGCTCCTCTTTGCCAGTCTCTCTCTCAGTACTGCTCCTCTTTGCCAGTCTATTTCTCAGTACTGCTCCTCTTTGCCAGTCTATTTCTCAGTACCGCTCCTCTTTGCCAGTCTCTCTCTCAGTACCGCTCCTCTTTGCCAGTCTACCTCTCAGTACCGCTCCTCTTTGCCAGTCTCTCTCTCAGTACCGCTCCTCTTTGCCAGTCTCTCTCTCAGTACCGCTCCTCTTTGCCAGTCTATTTCTCAGTACTGCTCCTCTTTGCCAGTCTCTCTCTCAGTACCGCTCCTCTTTGCCAGTCTATTTCTCAGTACCGCTCCTCTTTGCCAGTCTCTCTCTCAGTACCGCTCCTCTTTGCCAGTCTATTTCTCAGTACCGCTCCTCTTTGCCAGTCTACCTCTCAGTACCGCTCCTCTTTGCCAGTCTATTTCTCAGTACTGCTCCTCTTTGCCAGTCTATTTCTCAGTACTGCTCCTCTTTGCCAGTCTCTCTCTCAGTACTGCTCCTCTTTGCCAGTCTCTCTCTCAGTACCGCTCCTCTTTGCCAGTCTCTCTCTCAGTACCGCTCCTCTTTGCCAGTGCCAGTGGTGTTGACTACAGTGCTGGACCAACAGACAAGGGAGAGGAAAGCAGTGAGAGGATGGAGAGTGAGAAATACTGAGAGAGGACAGACAAACAACAGGTGGTTTTCAGGCATCTCACCCCTGGCTCTCCTCTTGTTGCTGTGACAACAATCTGCTGCTGTAGACCTGAAAGATATCAGAGAATATTTAATCAAGCCTAAGTCTAGCCACCCACATAGTCACACGCTTAAAATTCAAACCGCAAATCTCTAGGAACCCTGAAAGTGCATTACTGTACTGTTAAAACATGGTACGGAGAGGTTTTGGAGGAGAGCCACAGCCACGCAACAAGGGCCATCCCTTCTACTTGGCCAGTCCAGCAGTACGTACATCTCACTGCCACAGGAAATACATTGCAGAAAACATCAACAGGATTTGCTTTCGCCAGTCCATATCTCCATTGAGACAAGAACCCCAAGATTTTGCGAATTGTGTTTGGAGTCCGTGTGTGTGTGTGTGTGTGTATGTGTGTTAAAGGCAGGGACGTTGGGCAGTGTAACTCCTCGACTGGGGGCTGTGTGAGTTGGTTACATAAATAAAGCAGACAATACTCCATACACAATCACGTCACAATGAGAACCTTGACAACAATCGTGTTGAATAACACCCAGGTATTGTGTGTGGTTATGAAACCATTTTCTCCCATTGTCTCAGGCAGAAAACAATTGAAAACTAGGTCAGTGGGGTACGCAGGGCTGGGCAGGGGAGAGAAGGGGTTCCCCAGGTGGTATTACTGTACTGGTAGCACAGACAGACAGACTAAAGACAGACACTTCAGCCAACAGAGAATATTCAAGCAGAAACATCTTGTCTGTGCAGGACTGGAGCAGATCATTGTTAAACATCTTGTCTGTGCAGGACTGGAGCAGATCATTGTTAAACATCTTGTCTGTGCAGGACTGGAGCAGGTCATTGTTAAACATCTTGTCTGTGCAGGACTGGAGCAGGTCATTGTTAAACATCTTGTCTGTGCAGGACTGGAGCGGGTCATTGTTAAACATCTTGTCTGTGCAGGACTGGAGCAGGTCATTGTTAAACATCTCAATAGCATACAGGTTGCAGTGGTGGGTGACGCAGCAGTAAGACGTGTTTGTTTTCGTCCCATGTAAATATAGTGTTTTCGGGGTTTTTTGTATACATTTCAATCTCTTTTTTCCATTTTCGAAATAAATATACATTCCTGCAACCCGCCTCACCCAATGTGGTACAGATCAGCTATTTTTTTTAGACCTTATAACTGGAACCTCCATCAGAAGCTAGCCAGCTAATTAGCTACTAGCTATTTAGTCATTGTTAGCCTCTGCTAGTGGTCTTTACCTTTAGCTCGGACTCCTGCCGCTTTAGCCTGGATAGCCCAGAAAATACTGTGTTAACTCACCTCCAGACGAGCTTCAATGCCATACAACACCCCACCCTTAGCACAGCAGGGTCACCCCCAAAGCCAACTTCTTTGGCCGCCTTTCCTTCCAGTTCTCTGCTGCCAATGACTGGAACGAATTGCAAAAATCACTGAAGCTGGAGACTCATATCTCCCTCACTAACTTTAAGCATCAGCTGTCAGAGCAGCTTACCGATCATTGTACCTGTACACAGTCCATCTTTAAATAGCCCACCCAACTACCTCATCCCAAAATTATTTATTTTTGCTCATTTTGCACCCCAGTATCTCTACTTGCACATCTATCACTCTAGTGTTAATGCTAAATTGTAATTATTTCACCATTATGGCCTATTTATTGCCTTACCTCCCTAATCTTACTACATTTACACACACTGTATATAGATTATTCTATTGTGTTATTGACTGTAAGTTTGTTTATCCCATGTGTAACTCTGTGTTGTTGTTTTTGTCACACTGTTTTGCTTTATCTTGGCCAGGTCGCAGTTGTAAATGAGAACGCTCTCAACTGGTCTACCTGGTTAAATAAAAATAAAATAACCTTCCCCTAGCTGGCCTCGTCCCCTAGCTGGCCTCTTCCCCTAGCTGGCCTCGTCCCCTAGCTGGCCTCGTCCCCTAGCTGGCCTCGTCCCCTAGCTGGCCTCTTCCCCTAGCTGGCCTCGTCCCCTAGCTGGTCTCGTCCCCTAGCTGGCCTCGTCCCCTAGCTGGCCTCGTCCCCTAGCTGGCCTCGTCCCCTAGCTGGCCTCTTCCCCTAGCTGGTCTCGTCCCCTAGCTGGCCTCTACCCCTAGCTGGCCTCTACCCCTAGCTGGCCTCGTCCCCTAGCTGGCCTCGTCCCCTAGCTGGCCTCGTCCCCTAGCTGGCCTCTTCCCCTAGCTGGGCTCGTCCCCTAGCTGGGCTCGTCCCCTAGCTGGCCTCGTCCCCTAGCTGGCCTCGTCCCCTAGCTGGCCTCGTCCCCTAGCTGGCCTCGTCCCCTAGCTGGCCTCGTCCCCTAGCTGGCCTCGTCCCCTAGCTGGCCTCTTCCCCTAGCTGGCCTCTTCCCCTAGCTGGCCTCTTCCCCTAGCTGGCCTCGTCCCCTAGCTGGCCTCGTCCCCTAGCTGGCCTCGTCCCCTAGCTGGCCTCGTCCCCTAGCTGGCCTCTTCCCCTAGCTGGTCTCGTCCCCTAGCTGGCCTCGTCCCCTAGCTGGCCTCGTCCCCTAGCTGGCCTCGTCCCTAGCTGCCCTCGTCCCCTAGCTGGCCTCGTCCCCTAGCTGGCCTCGTCCCCTAGCTGGGCTCGTCCCCTAGCTTCTTACCACAACTCCTTCCTTTAACCTCTTCCCCTAGCTGTTTTTATATCTTCAAAAGTAATCTATAGTTGACTTGCACTCATATTCCCCACCATATGTTGTGAAGATCCATCTATATGCATTAGGAGAAATCTACAGGCCTCAATCCCCAAAATGAATGTGAAATACTGTATACATACAACCATGATAATAAGGTGTCTAAATACCATGAGAGCAACCATAAGCTTCCATGCAACCTTACATGTGTTTTTAAGATAAAGATCACTTTGTGTCAATTGTACACAAGGTCCAAGTGAAATTTGACTTCTGCTTTTATCCCAACCCCCTTCAACAGACACACGTACAGTACATACCGTATAGAGGATGGAGCAGGTGCCTGTCACATGGAGCGCACATAGAGCAGTTGTTGTGGGGGTTTACGTGCCTTGCTCAAGGGCACAACAGGCAGGCAATGGCATCTAGGATTTGATACCAGCATCCCTACGGTTGCCAGCTCACTTTCTGCCAGATTTTTCCCATCAGACCCGGGATTTCAAACTGGCAACCCTCCAGTTGTTCTCAGATCTACCTTGATGAACTTGTTTATGATCACTTGTGGATCCCCTCTGTCTCTCTTTATCCTCCAATCTGTCCTTCTCTCTGTTCCACCTCAATCAGAGTCCAGGTCAGCTTGCATCACAGTTTCCCTAACAGAGTATCAGGTTTGAGCCAGACCAGGGACCAGGACAAACAGCCGTTAGTTAAACAACACTCTGGGATCAGTATCAGGTTTGAGCCAGACCAGGGACCAGGACAAACAGCCGTTAGTTAAACAACACTCTGGGATCAGTATCAGGTTTGAGCCAGACCAGGGACCAGGACAAACAGCCGTTAGTTAAACAACACTCTGGGATCAGTATCAGGTTTGAGCCAGACCAGGGACCAGGACAAACAACAGTTAAATGTGGTGGAAATTCTACACAGGGACACTCAGTCAATATAAAATGAATCATTCTTTATTAACAGCAAGCTGCGGGTCTGAAGTGCGCTCTGCTGGGGCTGTCCCATTAGTTCTCTTATATACTGCTTTCACAGATACGTTACATATGCATAGGTCATAGGGTTAGTTCCTGCATGTCTCTGGCACACGCTCCTGTCTTAACTTATAGAACATATTCTGGCCGTTCTGACAAATGGTCCTGAGGAAGGGGTCATGTTGCCTCCCCTCATATCTTTACCAAGCACAGGCAGGAACCAAGGATTATTTATGACACGAAAGACAAGATTCACTTTTTCAATGCCGTCTCTTCACATGTTAAAATTGATGTGTCCACTTTGTGATTTGGTTTTAGGCAGGTGCAGGTGCTATGGGCTTTAGGTTTGTATTCCTGGTTGAACAGGGCTGGATTACATTCTAACATCATTAATACAGGATTATGTCTATTTAATTTATTCCAAGGGGGAATATATATATAATGTATCCTTCAATATTAACCAATAGGCAGTAACCCTTCTGTCCCTCCCCTCTCTCCATATGACCCTGACCCAGGACTGTGAATACATTCAGAGGATGAGGGTTGACATGGGGGGCACCAACCTCCTGGGGGCGCTGTCCTGGGTCTAACAGCAGCCTGTGCATCGCTCCTGCCCCCGCCAGGTGTTCATCATCACAGACGGCCGCGTCAGCAGTGTGGGCAAGGTGCTGAAGCTGGTCTGCAGGAACACCTGTGCTGCCAGGTAGGGTACTGTCTGATGGCAGCTGGTAGAATGACATCAGTAGAATTGTGAACATTTACAACCTACTATTGATCAAAACTGATACTGTAGGTTCAACCATCATTACTGTGGTAATAATGTGTGTGGGTGGGTGAACCGGAGACAAAGTCTGTCTGTCCTGCCAGACAGAGGTAGCTTTTCAATTAGTCTTGCCTGTGGCCCTTGCAACCATTCAATTAGTTAAATGGCTTTTGATTGCTGTGTGTAGTTACTAACTCAGGTTAACTCCTCAGGTTAACTCCAGTTTAGATACGGAAGGACACAGTTGGGTTAAATGCAGAAGACACATATCAGAATGAATGCATTCAGTTGTAGAACTGACTAGGTAACCTCCCTTTCCTTTAAAGACGGTCTCTGTATTAACTGAATAAGAGGTTATTTTGTTATTATACCAGGCGCTTTGGTCTTGGCCTGGGCCCCCAAGCCTGCAGGAGGCTCCTACAGGGCATTGCCAAGGTGACAGGTGGAACCACAGAGTTCTTGGGTGAGGAGGAGAGACTGCAGCCCAAGGTGAGAGAAGTGACATCACTGCCCCCTAGTGGGGAATGTAAATCATTTAACTTGGGTGAACAAATGGGGAAATACACTGTAGAAAGCGTGAGAATCACAGCAATGCTGATGCAGAAGCACAGTGGCTAGGAAAAAGTCCCTCGAAAAAGGGAGGAACCTAGGAAGAAACATGGGGCTCTACTCAATCTGCATCGCTGAAGAGTTAAATATTTTGTGATAGTTTCCGATTGAGCGGACATATGCAGCGTTTACCATGAATACAGACTCCACTAACGCGGGAACATTGCCTTTAAATTTCAGTCACTCTGTAACAATGAACTTCCCTAAGACATTTCAGGCAAAGGCTGGATCTACTGAAATGACTGTACATATACACACACGATATGGATCGAATGGAGCCCTTAGAGAGGAACAAGGCTCCGAGGAGTATGGTTTTGGATAGCAGCCAGGTGTAGTGGTGCGTTTAGGGAACCGGCAGAGCTCCCAGTAAGGCAGTCTTAGACGGAGAGCCTACTCTCTGGGACCGGCGGAGCTCCCAGTAAGGCAGTCTTAGACGGAGAGCCTACTCTCTGGGACCGGCGGAGCTCCCAGTAAGGCAGTCTTAGACGGAGAGCCTACTCTCTGGGACCGGCGGAGCTCCCAGTAAGGCAGTCTTAGACGGAGAGCCTACACTCTGGGACTGGGCCGACGCCCCTCCAGCAGACAGTGAGGACTTTGAGGACACCTGCAACTCCACAGGTAAACCTACAACACAGTATAACTATAGTCTGTCATAAACCTACAATACAGTAGAACTACAGTCTGTCATAAACCTACAATACAGTAGAACTACAGTCTGTCATAAACCTACAATACAGTAGAACTACAGTCTGTCATAAACCTACAATACAGTAGAACTACAGCCTGTCATAAACCTACAATACAGTATAACTACAGCCTGTCATAAACCTACAATACAGTATAACTACAGCCTGTCATAAACCTACAATACAGTAGAACTACAGTCTGTCATGAACCTACAATACAGTAGAACTACAGCCTGTCATAAACCTACAATACAGTAGAACTACAGCCTGTCATAAACCTACAATACAGTAGAACTACAGCCTGTCATGAACCTACAATACAGTAGAACTACATTCTGTCATAAACCTAGACTTTTAACAAGTAGACATTACAGACATTTAAAATACCTGACAGGTAACACATTTACTTACAATAATTAAGTCCAGTTTTTGTAATAGCCATTTTGTTTTGTTGTATCGTACCTGTCTGGGAAACTCCTGCCTCCCCCTGCAGACAGAATTCTTGTGACAGCAGTAAGTGCCATTACATTGGCTAAATGTCAAATCGAACCCTTCAACCACTTGGATCACCCCATCACTCCATATGCACATTCATAATGTTATTGTTCATCTACACCCTTCGGGAAAAAAAGGGTTCTTTGGCTGTCCCTATAGGACAACCCTTTTTGGTTCCAGGTAGACCCCTTTTGTAGCACCCGCTGTGGAAAGGGATCTACATGGAACCGAAAAGGGTTCTACCTGGAACAAAAACAGGTTCTTCAAAGGGTTCAGCTACAGGTACAGCCAAATACCTGTTTAAGGTTCTAGATAGCACCTTGTCTTCTTCTTTATTTTATTTGAGTTACAGCTCAAATAAATCTGAGCTGAATTACCTATTAACTAGGTAGCATGTCTAACTTGCATTAAAGTGTAGAATCAAAGGACTGACTGAATTACATTCAATTCTCATTTCTTTACACAGATACACATTTTATTTTCATTATGAACAGAATAAATCTCCAATCTCTGTAACACAAACACTCATGCAAATCAAAACATACAGTTGAAGTCAGAAGTTTACATACAGTACACCTTAGCCAAATACATTTAAACTCAGTTTTTCACAATTCCTGACATTTAATCCTAGTAAAAATTCCCTGTCTTAGGTCAGTTAGGATCACCACTTTATTTTAAGAATGTGAAATGTCAGAATAATAGTAGAGAGAATGATTTATTTCAGCTTTTATTTCTTTCATCACATTCCCAGTGGGTCAGAAGTTTACATACACTCAATTAGTATTTGGTAGCATTGCCTTTAAAATTTTTAACTTGGGTCAAACGTTTTCGGTAGCCTTCCACAAGCTTCCCACAATAAGTTGGGTGAATTTTGGCCCATTCCTCCTGACACAGCTTTGTGATGGCCACTCCAATACCTTCACTTTCTTGTCCTTAAGCCATCTTGCCACAACTTTGGAAGTAGGCTTGGGGTCATTGTCCATTTGGAAGACCCATTTTAAACCAAGCTTTAATTTCCTGGCTGATGTCTTGAGATGTTGCTTCAATATATCCACATAATTTCCCTCATGATGCCATCTAATTTGTGAAGTGCACCAGTTCCTCCTGCAGAAAAGCACCCCCACAACATGATGCTGCCACCCCCGTGCTTCACGGTTGGGATGGTGTTCTTCGGCTTGCAATCCTCCCCCTTTTTCCACCAAACATAACGATGGTCATTATGGCCAAACAGTTCTATTTTTGTTTCATCAGACCAGAGGACATTTCTCCAAAAAAGTATGATCTTTGTACCCATGTGCAGTTGAAAACTGTAGTCTGGCTTTTTTATGGCGGTTTTGGAGCAGTGGCTTCTTCCTTGATGAGCGGCCTTTCAGGTTATGTCGATATAGGACTCTTTTTACTGTGGATATAGATACTTTTGTACCTGTTTCTTCCAGCATCTTCACAAGGTCCTTTGCTGTTGTTCTGGGATTGATTTGCACTTTTTGCACCAAAGTATGTTCATCTCTAGGAGACAGAACGCGTCTCCTTCCTGAGCAGTATGACGGCTGCGTGGGCCCATGGTGTTTATACTTGCGTACTATTGTTTGTACAGATCTGTCTGTAAACAACTGTTGGAAAAATTACCTGTGTCATGCACAAAGTAGATGTCCTAACCGAGTTTGTTATCACAAAATTTGTGGAGTGGTTGAAAAACGAGTTTTAATGACTCCAACCCAAGTGTAAACTTCCGACTCCAACTGTATATCAGCAAACAAATATGAGCATTAAACTACGCTAAACATAATCTATGACAGCACATTAAGAGTTCATACTTAAAAGGTACAGTTCGGTATTCATATTAAAAGGGACAGTTCACCAAAATACCAACATTAGCTCACTGAACTCTCTCTATTCTTAACTAAAATAACTTCAGTGCGTGTTTTGACAAGGGGTAGGCTTAATCTATGTGCGGGAAACTGGCCTTCTATTTAGTCTACTGCACACCACACTGAAAACCAAACTATTAGAACATTTAGATTTTTTACCAAACCAACAGATAACCATGATTGTCAACAGCCTAGATTTGCATGGTCATATTGTTATATGAAATGCCATTTATTATGTATTAGCCTATAGTAAGCCTTGTGGTAGCTAGGCTACGTCATTCCTATTGTGCCCAATGGGTGGTACCAAAAGCTTATTGCAGAGGACGGTTCAATTTAAAGCTTCATAAAAAAAAAACATAGAAACCATCTTTAATATAATATGCCATTTAGCAGATGCTTTCATCCAAAAGAACTGAGTCATGCATACATATTTTTTTTTATACATGAGTGGCCCATGGAATCGAACCCACTATCCTGGCATTGCAAGCGCCATGCTCTACCAACTGAGCTACAGCGGACAAGGATCTTTACATCAACAAATAGTCCAGTAACAGAAGTTCAGACCAGCTGATTGCCAGGATGAGGAACTACTGTACTAACACTTTGACTATTCTCTACTATCACCAAGACCAGTGATAATACCTAACAGGACAAATCATGGGCTAAAGGCAGTTTCTCCATAAAAAATACATACTGGAAGTAAGAGACCCTTACTTAAGATGTCTTATCGACAACACAGCAAAGCATTTCTCCTCACAACGAGACTCCCACACTAGACTCCCACCTAAATTAGATTTAATTCTTTAACCTGAGAATCCTAATTGTTTTCAGGACCTCCTCCCACCAAACGATCCTGCATGTGCCTTCCACATGCAGTCTCACGCTGTACCTTCTCCCACCTGTACATTACGCTATACATTAGCACAGAGCTACAGCGAGATGGGCAAGACAGTGTGAAGGGTGAGAACCAGCCTGGGGTGAGAGCAGGGTGGAGATGGTCGACCAGACCCCCACGACGGGAGGGTCTCCTTGGGGAAAAGCTCACTTGCTCTTGGTCTTCTCCTCTACCCCGGGGGCGAACCACAGGGAGAGCAGCATGATGAGATGACAGACATGGAGGGCTGCTGAACTGTGTGTAGTAGAAGGGTAGGTGTTCCACGACAGCTCCACCAGGCCGAGGATCAAAACCCTGTCCACAGAAACACCACGTTAGTCATAATGGAAGAACACACGGAGTGACAATAACAGGTATTTTTGACCCATCTAGGCTCAAATTGGTTCCTAAATCTGCTCGCAACATTGTAGCCAAAGGTATGTCCCGTCCCCTCTTACCTGAGTAGGTGAGCCAGCTTCTTGACTCCTCCGCTCCAGAGAAGGAAAGGTAAGGTGTGGAAGTACCAGACGTAGAACTGGTAGTGCAGCGAGCGGCTGAAGCACATGCCGATGAAGTTAGACGTGAAGAGGATCAGCACCATCTGTGATCGGCTGTTAAGGTCTAATATAATTGGCTTTTGGAACACTTTAACCCACTAATAACCCTCTTTAGTGATCTACTAGACCCTGGTACTTTATGGCCATAGAGACAGACCTAATAAGATAAGAGTGAGAGATATAGAAAACACCACAATGGTAACAGTGTTTCTACTCATGGCTCCAGAGACACAGACTGAAGAAAGGATATGATCTGAGGTGACTTTCTGGGCAGGGATTACTCGCTTGCCTGGCTCCTTCAGCAGTTCCATGATGCTCTCTCCAGGCCTGAGGGGAAAATGAGTTGGTTTAATTAAATCAGAAAGCATGTCCGGTAACAACAAAAAGCAGAGATAGCCAGACTCAAGCATTGGTGTGCTTGTCAGTTAGGCTGTGTGGTTCATTTTAGGCTACACTATTGGCCAAGAGTTTCATCCTGACCATGAAAATATCTAATCCTAGTGATAACCCCAGTAGCCACATCTCTCACCTCTTCCAGCGGCGCAGGGCAAACAGCAGCAGGGCTAGCAGGTGGGCAGCCAGAAGCACCAGGTGGAAGTAGCAACTCAGGAACAGCCACTCAGGCAGGAAGCGCCAGTTCACTGTCCACTTGAACATAAACTGACGACCCAAGTCAAAGGCCCGGGTCATATAGCCAATGGGATTCTCCATCAGGAAGGGTAGGCCCAACAACATCTGTGATAGGGAGAGAAGTGAGGGAGAGAAGTGAGGGGAGGTGGAGTAAAGATGGACAATAAACAGAATGGAAATAGAGTAGGAAAAACCTGATTGTCCACATAATGTGGAGATGGGATGGAACTCTGGAGACAAGAAACATGTCACGACGTGGCCCTTTCGGGTGTATACCGTGAGCCCAGACATTACATCACGTGTCATGGAACGCCCCCTTTTCTACTCTACTATAAAAGCCACTTCCAACAAAATTTACATTAGATCAGAAAACATGGCTACATGTTGAAATGGTTGGCAACTCTGCCAAAGAGACCCACGGTAAGCCGGACGCCTCGAATGGTTAAGAAATCTACAAACTATAGTCAAGAGAACGCCGGGACAAGGTCCCCACGTTGGAATGGCTATCACTCTAGAGACCAAAACATGCCTAGGTGACACTGGTGTGTGAAGTGATTTAAACCACAACTCTACCAGAGGACAAGATCAGAAAACATGGAGCTGTCGTTACAAACTAAAGACCAATTATTCAGGCTGCAGCTGTTTAAATACTTTAGTCTGGTAAACGCATCCGATCTACGAACATTTCCAAATGGTACTCTGAAATACCCAATATAGCAACCTACAACTCCGACAGACTTTGATCTCTGGTGGACAAACCAGAGGCTTTCTGACGACTATCCAGCAGACGGACCAGCAATCGCAGAGAGGGACAGCAAAGGCATACACTCGTAAATATGTCAATTTCAATTTATTTTCGAATAAGCGGCTGTTCATGTTAAAAGTATTAGCATTTCATGAGTGTAGTTATCCACTGTATTACAGTGAATCCTCTGCATTTCCCACTCTTGAACTGTCCCCACCCCTTTCCTTTGTCTACCAAGCCATCATATCAGCTTAGCCCACTAGGGACTTTTCTATCATGTCAGTAACCAATGTATGACCTTATATGTGTTTATGTAATTCAGTGAGTAAGTTACTTAGTAAATACATAATTAAGCCAATTTGTATATCGCTGACTCATGATCTATGTTAGGGTTCGTGCAGATATCCAAGGGTTTGTGACATTCAGGAATGAGACTGATGAGGTAATAATACATTAATAAGTGACTAATCAATAAGGTATGAAAATATCTGAAGAGTTATATATTTGGGAAATTGACACTCTATAAACAACATCCCATTGTGCCCCAACTTCCTAGTTAATTACTATTCCATGATTCGTTGAATTACGGAATAATTACACATAAAGAATTGATTTGATAATATACAGTCTTCACATTTAAAGATAGCGTTGACTATGACAAGCATCTGTGTCTAAAATCGAAATGTAACAGTTAAAGCAGATGAAGGAGATCCTAACCTGGATGGCAGCACAGAGAGAGAGCTTGGGTATGGCCCTCATCAGGCCAAACTCAGACAGCAGGAGGAAGAGGAGGCCCGGGGCAAACAGGAGCACGTTCATCTTCACAGACACTGCTAAACTGTCCACAACAAAGAGAGAGGAAGTTGTCATTCACCATGTGACGGGATACCGTAGCCATAGATGTTGAGTTCGGCAACTCAGTTCTGCCAATCTAAATTAGAGTGCTATTGTCATGAAAGGTGTCCCATTGCCTGCATTTACACAGGCAGCCCAATTATGATCGTCTGCCCTATTGTTGGCAAAAGAGCTGATCTGACTGGTCAAAAGACCAATTAGTGAAAGAAAGAGCAGAATTGGGTTGCCTGTATAAAACGCAGCCATATTTGCCCACACTGAACTGAACCAAGGTAAACTGAATTGATCGAGGTGAAACTAAGCTGAGATAGGCTCCAGTTGTGCAGGACCAGGGTTGATACTTGCCTGTAGAGGCCACAGCCCAGAGTCCAGCGGCCGTCCAGGAACAGATTGACAGCCCCGAACAACATCATCATGGCTACAGGGTCGTTGAAAAGACGCAGGACGAAGATGGAGTGGATCCGGTAGGAGGCACAGCACACAAAGAAGAATACGTAGGGAGGAACCTGGGCCCAGATTCACAAAACACTTCTAACGCAAAAACTTAAGCTTCTTAAGAATTTTTTTTTTTTTAAGTTCATAAGATAGTTTGTAAGTGCAATTTTTCAACAATATAATAACAATATAATATAACAATATAAGATTGAATGATTATCCAAGAAAATATCTAGAATGTTTTGTGAATGAGGGCACTGGAGAGGAGGGCAGACAAACAGACCGGCAGGCATCTAAAGACAAGTGAATAGCCTTTTACAGTGCAGGATATTCTTATGCAGAGATTGTCATAGGAAACGGAATATTCCAGTTCAAAGTGTTTTTAAGTAACATAATTAAGTTGGGACTTGATACTCTGATATTGAGAGAGCAAATTGTAGATAAAGACTGTTCTCTGGGTAACTATTTAGACCTAGCTGACCTTCTTGGTGCGGTGGTAGATCCTGAAGACGAGCAGCAGGGTGAGCAGGTAGAAAACAGCAAACAGGTACTGGGCCAGGCGAATATTCACCCCGTGGTTGGTGATGTAATACAGCGCTGTGAAGGTGTACACAAATCCTGCTGGGTATCTGGAATGGTAGTTTCAGAAGTCAGTTTCAAGACTGATTTTGTTCACGTCAAGATAAGTCACACTGCAGGCACACACAAACATAATTGTAATGATTTGTCATGGGGTCCAGTGATGAAGGCCAATCCTGGTACTGGAACCTGGTTCCTTAACTTATAAACTGCCACCACGAATAGGTTAGTGGAACTTACACCAGAGGGCCTGTGCCTCCTTTGAGCTGGGTGTAGTCGTAGGTGCCGTTGATGACTCCCTCTACCTCATCCATATACGCCTTCCAGTCGATCTCTGTGTCTGCAGGAGAAGACATTCACCAATAAGTGACAGGTGGCATATGCAATAACTTGGAAATATGCATTCAACAAACGGGGTTGTGGAAGGTACCTAAAGAATCAGGTGACAGAACAAAATCAGCAGCAACTAACGCTACTGCTAAGAAAAAAATTATAAACAAGAAGAGGGAAACTGCAGGAACTGTGTCAAAAGTACAGTAGACTAGATTAACAAGCTACCATTGTTGCTTTCAATTTCCGGGTTGTTCATCTTACACATTCTTGTGCTGGCAACAGAAATTGGCACAACTTTTGAAAACATATTTCATTCATACTAGGCAACATCATCACAAGGAAGGGAACGTGATCACGCTGTGGTTGTAAATTCACTTTAACAAGTAGCACTACAGAGGCTAGCTGGCAAACACTAGCTGTTAGCTAGCGAGCTACGTTCATTGTAATGCAGGGCCAAGCTAACTGGCTAAACTGCTAGCATGCTACTAGTACTTACATGCTACTTTTTGGATGACCCATATGTTTATTCCGATCTCCAGGAACCACAGAACAGAGGCGACCAGTATTGTGTACTCTGCCTTGAATACGATCAAATGTTTCTCCTGCCATAGTGTACGAAGTGGCGCCCAGACTCTAGACCGTGGACCAGGGGACGACTTTTTCCTCACACCTCCTGCCATTTCGGCGCAGCTAGCTACGTGCAGAAGCCGAAACTTTGTCCGCAACACGTGTGTCACCACAACTCGACCAAAGACAGTACCAAATCTTTTTTTTTAATAACTGACAATATGTGACGGGACTTATAAGTACCCCGTCACATGATTCAGGAAAGCGTCACCCGAAGATGCATGGTGGCTTCAAGGAAGTGGAACATGTCATATGACCTAAACAAAAATAGCCTTTCTTCCGGGGATGATAACTTGAGCGGTTTCAAAGGTAAAAAAATGGCAATACTGATTGATTAAGTTACATTTGACGTATTGACCGTTGCAGAAGAGTGTACAAATACTATTGTCATGTTATGGTCTGACTTTTGCTGACATAGACCACATTTATGACTAATCAAATAAGATATTTTAAAGGTCAATGGCAGGTTTTCCAGCTAACTAAACATTTGCTAACCAACTGTGTAATGTTTATTTCTTGCCACTCAGTGAGCCAGTCATGAACTTTAATTTGTACTTGTATTATTTATAAATAGCTAGCTATCTTAGATAACATAATGTCAATGTTCAACGAGATATTTCATTAATGTAGATCTGTGTCGGCTAACGTTACATCAGAGAAATGGCTTTACTGGTTCATATGTATTTAAACTACCGGTTGCTCTAAGTAACGTTAGCTGGCTTGGCCCAAAATAACATGTTCAACTCTATAATTGTATTAGCTAATCACCTAAGTCAGCAATTGGTATTTGAACTCAAGCACTGTCATCATATTACATAAAACATCTAGAAAGAGAGATAGGTACCTCTTTTGTATAACTTTTTTTTTAACTGCTAAAAAATGGCCAAAATGACCGATTTTGTAAATCGTCAATGAAATAAAACAATTTTCAACTTTGTTGTGCTTGTGGGTGAAGGCAGTGAATATGTAAATAGTCATGATTTATCTGACTGAATCAGGGTAATACTAGAATTGTTTGAGATCAAGTTTCTTAGACTGTAAAGTTAGGTTATATAACCCAATCATATGTGAATAACCCAACATTTTGTGACTCTTTGTATTCTGAGTAGCCTAATTCAGTTTACTGTCAAAGTGCTGAACAGAGAGAGCAACCAGCCACTTTGATGTCATACATGAAATTATAGACATTTTCAAGCATTTCACTGAAAATCTCAAAGAGAATCCGGCAGCTGTGGATTTAATTGCAGCTTGTCAGAGTGATGCGTGGGCATCTTGCATTCATGCTAAAGAACCTCCTTCATATTACATCACATGTTTGGCAGTCTGTTTCTGTACTGTAGCCCTATTACAAGGGAGGTGAGAAGAGCCAGTGTGGAGAGTGTGTTGGGGGGATGGAGGAGTTTCCAGTGAGGACGGTGGAGGGGCTGTGTCTAGGCACCAGCTTGGCCATATCAGGCCTCTTCTTCTACATCTACAGGAAAAAGAGGAAATCGGTGGACAAGCTCAATGTTAGTAGCCTGCCCTGACCTGTATCTATTCCTTTAGACATAGGCCTAGATTCAATCCGTATCGCTGAAGATCCACGCAATAGCACAATCTAAATTTTAAAGTCAATGTTTCAGCATTCGCAGAGACTGCATTCACGGTAGCCTGCACGCTGCATATGTCGGCTCAGAAGGAAAATTACCTTTACATTTCAATTGCCCTATAACAAGGATCTTCTACAATACGGATTGAATAACATTCTAAACAGAGTACAAAACCATGATTTATTTAGGAGACATGAGAATTTTCATAGGAATGACAGGCTTTTCTTTTTGCTTGTTGTTTCAGGAGGCACCCCACATTAATTTGGATGGGAAACTGGCAGACCTTTTGAATGTGACACCGGGAAAGTGTCTGCAGTATGTTGTCATCGAAGGTAAAGTTATTTGTGTGAATGGGTAACATTTCTGAATGTATCACTATGATCATATTATTATGATATTGAGTGGACCCTATTCTCTCTCACCTACTTAGTGTAATTAATGGCTCTATCCATTGTGTGTGTGTGTGTGTGTGTGTGTGTGTGTGTGTGTGTGTGTGTGTGTGTGTAGGGGCAGTGCAGCCTGTGGGGGAGCCTCTAAGGAGTCAGTACCAGGAAGGCAGCGTAGGGGTAGTGCAGAAACTCATGCTGAGGGAACACAAGCTGGTGTGGAACAGCCTGGCCCACACCTGGTAGAAACACTCTTGACTGACACTCCAAATATCATGTGAAAGACTAGTTTAATCTGTATCATCATTTTGTTATCAACTGTAGTATGACTAGGAGCGTCTGACATTTAGTCTCAGGTTATAATTAGTGATGTATATCTGCTATCATATCACCACACAAAACACCTTACCCACTGTGCCCCCCCCCCTTTCCTGTGTAGGATGGACAGTGAGCGGGTGCTGCACCAGAGGGTGAATACTGTGCCCTTCAGCCTGGTGGGGTCGGACCAGGCCAACGTGAGGGTGCTGTGTCCCCTGGAGGCCTCAGAGCTGAAGATGGAGATCCTCCATGAGAAGTTCCACCAGGCCACCTACGGTTTCACCGACATCGTCGGACAGTACCTCAGTGGAGAGAAGCCCAAAGGCCAGCTGGAGACTGAGGAAATGCTCAAGGTAAAATTTAGTATGGTTTGATCATTTTACCACTGATAAATTACCTCTTACATCTTCAATCCTAAAATTCCACAATAACATCCCAAAACGTTCCATTGTGTTTAGGATGAGGTCACCACTATTGCCCCTGAATAGTGCTCCAAAAAGCATGAATAATCCTGACTAGTTTGTGTCTGTCTGTATTTCCAGGTTGGCGCTACTCTGACAGGTGTAGGCGAGCTCATCCTGGACACGGACCGGGTGCTGAAGCTCCGCCCGCCCACCGACGGCTCAGAGTACTTCCTAAGCACAGCAGACTTTGAGACCCTGCGGCTGGAGCAGGAAGACCAGGCGGTGGTCTGGCGGGTCCTGGCCTCTGTGTTCGCCCTGGCCGGGGCAGCCGTCGTTCTCTGGGTGGGCTGCCGCTACTACCGCAGCCTGAGGGTCTGCTGGGAACAGGAACGTCTGAAGAGGGAGTTTGAGAGACTGGGCGCCCGGGGGTCTGGGGCTACACAAGAGCGGTCTAGGGAGCAGGAGACGCCCCTGGAGAATGACTGTGTGATCTGCCTGACCCAGCCGCGTAGCTGTGTGCTACTGGACTGTGGGCACGTGTGCTGCTGCTACAGCTGCTACCAGGCCCTGCCTCAGCCCATCTGCCCCATATGCCGGCAGGCCATCAACAGGGTGGTGCCCCTCTACCAGGCATGAAGCCCAGAAAGGGAGTACAAATCAAAATCAAATTGTATTGGTCACATACATATGTTTAGCAGATGTTATTGCGGGTGTAGCGAAATGCTTGTGTTCGTAGCTCCAACAGTGCAGTAATATCTAATTCAGAACAATACACACAAATCTAAAAGTAAAGAATGGAATAAAGGAATATATAAATATTAGGATAAGCAACGTCGGAGTTGCATAGACTAAATACAGTAGAATAGAATACAGTTGAAGTCGGAAGTTTACATACACCTTAGCCAAATACATTTAAACTCAGCTTTTCACAATTCCTGACATTTAATCCTAGTAAAAATTCCCTGTCTTAGGTCAGTTAGGATCACCACTTTCTTTTAAGAATGTGAAGAATTATTTATTTCAGCCTTTATTTCTTTCATCACATTCCCAGTGGGCCAGAAGTTTACATACACTCAATTAGTATTTGGTAGCATTGCCTTTAAATTGTTTAACTTCGGTCAAACATTTCGGGGAGCCTTTCACAAGCTTCCCACAATAAGTTGGGTGAATTGTGGCCCATTCCTCCTGACAGAGCTGGTGTAACTGAGTCAGGTTTCTAGGTGTCCTTGCTCAAACACGCTTTTTCAGTTCTGCCCACAAATTTTCTATAGGATTGAGGTCAGGGCTTTATGATGGCCACTCCAATACCTTGACTTTGTTGTTCTTAAGCCATTTTGCCACAACTTTGGAAGTATGCTAGGGGTCATTGTCCATTTGGAAGACCCATTTGCGACCAAGCTTTAACTTCCTGACTGATGTCTTGAGATGTTGCTTCAATATATCCACATCATTTTCCTACCTCATGATGCCATCTATTTTGTGAAGTGCACCAGTCCCTCCTGCAGCAAAGCATCCCCATAACATGATGCTGCAACCCCGTGCTTCACGGTTGGGATGGTGTTCTTCAGCTTGCAAGCCTCTCCAATTTTTCCACCAAACATAACGATGGTCATTATGGCCAAACAGTTCTATTTTTGTTTCATCAGACCAGAGGACATTTTTCCAAAAAGTACAATCTTTGTCTCCATGTGCAGTTGCAAACCGTAGTCTGACTTTTTTATGGCTGTTTTGGAGCAGTGGCTTCTTCCTTCCTGAGCGGCCTTTCAGGTTATTTCGATATAGGACTCGTTTTACTGTGGATATAGATACTTTTGTACCTGTTTCTTCCAGCATCTTCACAAGGTCCTTTGCTGTTGTTCTGGGATTGATTTGCTCTTTTCGCACCAAAGTACGTTCATCTCTAGGAGACAGAATGCGTCTCCTTCCTGAGCGGTATGACGACTGCGTGGTCCCATGGTGTTTATACTTGCATACTATTGTTTGTACAAATAAACGTGGTACCTTCAGGGAATTTGGATATTGCTCCCAAGGTTGAACCAGACTTGTGGATGTCTACAATTTTTTTTCTGAGGTCTTGGCTGGATTCTTTTGATTTTTCCATGATGTCAAGCAAAGAAGCACTGAGTTTGAAGGTAGGCTTTGAAATACATCCACATGTACACCTCCAATTGACTCAAATTATGTCAATTAGCCTATCAGATGCTTCTAAAGCCATGACATCATTTTATGGAATTTTCCAAGCTGTTTAAAGGCACAGTCAACTTAGTGTATGTAAACTTCTGACCCACTGGAATTGTGATCCAGTGAAATAATCTGTCTGTAAACAATTGTTTGAAAAATTACTTGTGTCATGCACAAAGTAGATGTCCTAACCGACTTGCCAAAACTATAGTTTGTTAACAAGAAATTTGTGGAGTGGTTGAAAAACAAGTTTTTAATGACTTTAAACTTCCGAATTCAATTGTACATATGAAATGAGTAAAGCAAAAATATGTAAACATTATTAAAGTGACTAGTGTTCCATTATTAAAGTGGCCAGTGATTCCATGTCTATGTACAGTGGGGCAAAAAAGTATTTAGTCAGCCACCAATTGTGCAAGTTCTCCCACTTAAAAAGATGAGAGGCCTGTAATTTTCATCATAGGTACACTTCAACTATGACAGACGACAAAATGAGAAGAAAAAATCCAGAAAATCACATTGTAGGATTTTTAATGAATTTATTTGCAAATTATGGTGGAAAATAAGTATTTGGTCAATAACAAAAGTTTATCTCAATACTTTGTTATATACCCTTTGTTGGCAATGACACAGGTCAAATGTTTTCTGTAAGTCTTCACAAGGTTTTCACACACTTGCTGGTATTTTGGCCCATTCCTCCATGCAGATCTCCTCTAGAGCAGTGATGTTTTGGGGCTGTCGCTGGGCAACACGGACTTTCAACTCCCTCCAAAGATTTTCTATGGGGTTGAGATCTGGAGACTGGCTAGGCCACTCCAGGACCTTGAAATGCTTCTTATGAAGCCACTCCTTCGTTGCCCGGACGGTGTGTTTGGGATCATTGTCATGCTGAAAGACCCAGCCACGTTTCATCTTCAATGCCCTTGCTGATGGAAGGAGGTTTTCACTCAAAATCCCACGAGACATGGCCCCATTCATTCTTTCCTTTACACGGATCAGTCGTCCTGGTCCCTTTGCAGAAAAACAGCCCCAAAGCATGATGTTTCCACCCCCATGCTTCACAGTAGGTATGGTGTTCTTTGGATGCAACTCAGCATTCTTTGTCCTCCAAACACGACGAGTTGAGTTTTTACCAAAAAGTTCTATTTTGGTTTCATCTGACCATATGACATTCTCCCAATCCTCTTCTGGATCATCCAAATGCTCTCTAGCAAACTTCAGACGGGCCTGGACATGTACTGGCTTAAGCAGGGGGACACGTCTGGCACTGCAGGATTTGAGTCCCTGGCGGCGTAGTGTGTTACTGATGGTAGGCTTTGTTACTTTGGTCCCAGCTCTCTGCAGGTCATTCCCGTGTGGTTCTGGGATTTTTGCTCACCGTTCTTGTGATCATTTTGACCCCGTGGGGTGAGATCTTGCGTGGAGCCCCAGATTGAGGGAGATTATCAGTGGTCTTATATGTCTTCCATTTCCTAATAATTGCTCCCACAGTTGATTTCTTCAAACCAAGCTGCTTACCTATTGCAGATTCAGTCTTCCCAGCCTGGTGCAGGTCTACAATTTTGTTTCTGGTGTCCTTTGACAGCACTTTGGTCTTGGCCATAGTGGAGTTTGGAGTGTGACTGTTTGAGGTTGTGGACAGGTGTCTTTTTTATACTGATAACAAGTTCAAACAGGTGCCATTTATACAGGTAACGAGTGGAGGACAGAGGAGCCTCTTAAAAAATAAGTTACAGGTCTGTGAGAGCCAGAAATCTTGCTTGTTTGTAGGTGACCAAATACTTATTTTCCACCATAATTTGCAAATAAATTAATAAAAAATCCTACAATGTGATTTTCTGGATTTTCTTTTCTCATTTTGTCTGTCATAGTTGACGTGTACCTATGATGAAAATTATAGGCCTCTCTCATCTTTTTAAGTGGGAGAACTTGCACAATTGGTGGCTGACTAAATACTTTTTTTGCCCCACTATATGGGGCAGCAGCCTCTATGGTGCAGGGTTACGTAACCGGGTGGAAGCCTCCTACTGATGGCTATTTAACAGTCTGATGGCCTTGAGATAGAAGCTGTTCTTCAGTCTCTCGGTCCCAGCTTTGATGCACCTGTACTGACCTCACCTTCTCATCGGATGCTGTAGGTGTCCTGGAGGGCAGGTAGTTTGCCCCCGATGATGCATTGGGCAGACCGCACCACCCTCTGGACAGCCCTGCGGTTGCCATACCAGGCAGTGATACAGCCTGTAAAAGTTGTTTGTTCCATCAGAACAAAAAACTTGAGCTGGTGCACACCCAGAAAAATGATTTTGTGTGGAGGTGCTGACTAACGGCGAATAAACTATAAACTATAAAAATGAAGAGAGTTGCACACTCCATATATAGACTCCCAGTAATTTATTGGGTAAATCACCAATGTTTCGGCATCACTTCTTCAGGAAGAAGGCACAGGGATGCCGAAACGTTGGTCCATCAGAACAGACATCTGTGTTCTGATGGATGGTATACTTGGGGGGTGTGGTTACCTGTTCTATAGAAAGACAAGGTGATAGAATGGAGATTGGCTGTAACTAAGGTCTAATGAAGATTTGTCTCTACAGAGAAGTGGAGGGAAAGAGCAGATGGAAGGATAACTGTGCTGTGATGTCAACACAGTGGGCACCATAAAAATACACCTCTGGAGAGCTGAGGAGAGGCCAAACACACCCCAATGAGTTAGACCATAATACACTCTGACTAGTGGGACCCTAACACACCCCGACTAGTGGGACCCTAATACACCCCGACTAGTGGGACCCTAATACACCCCGACGAGTTAGACCCTAATACACCCCGACGAGTTAGACCCTAATACACCCCGACTAGTGGGACCCTAATACACCCTGACTAGTGGGACCCTAATACACCCTGACTAGTGGGACCCTAATACACCCCGACTAGTGGGACCCTAATACACCCTGACTAGTGGGACCCTAATACACCCCGACTAGTGGGACCCTAATACACCCTGACTAGTGGGACCCTAATACACCCCGACTAGTGGGACCCTAACACACCCCGACTAGTGGGACCCTAATACACCCTGACTAGTGGGACCCTAACACACCCTGACTAGCTAGACCCTAACACACCCTGACTAGCTAGACCCTAACACACCCTGACTAGCTAGACCCTAACACACCCTGACTAGCTAGACCCTAACACACCCTGACTAGCTAGACCCTAACACACCCTGACTAGCTAGACCCTAACACACCCTGACTAGCTAGACCCTAACACACCCTGACTAGCTAGACTTAACACACCCTGACTAGCTAGACCCTAACACACCCTGACTAGCTAGACCCTAACACACCCTGACTAGCTAGACCCTAACACACCCTGACTAGCTAGACCCTAACACACCCTGACTAGCTAGACCCTAACACACCCTGACTAGCTAGACCCTAACACACCCTGACTAGCTAGACCCTAACACACCCTGACTAACTAGACCTTAACACACCCTGACTAGCTAGACCTTAACACACCCTGACTAGCTAGACACTAACACACCCTAGCTAGCTAGACCCTAACACACCCTGACTAGCTAGACCCTAACACACCCTGACTAGCTAGACCTTAACACACCCTGACTAGCTAGACCCTAACACACCCTGACTAGCTAGACCTTAACACACCCTCAGCTAGCTAGACCCTAACACACCCTGACTAGCTAGTCACTAACACACCCTAGCTAGCTAGACCCTAACACACCCTCAGCTAGCTAGACCCTAACACACCCTCAGCTAGCTAGACCCTAACACACCCTCAGCTAGCTAGACCCTAACACACCCTCAGCTAGCTAGACCCTAACACACCCTCAGCTAGCTAGACCCTAACACACCCTCAGCTAGCTAGACCCTAACACACTCTCAGCTAGCTAGACCCTAACACACTCTCAGCTAGCTAGACCCTAACACACTCAGCTAGCTAGACAGAGCAGGACACAAACACACATTAGTCCCATAAACCCTCACAAAGGACACTGCAAAATCAGCTCTATTGACTCTGTCGGAGAGAGAGACTAACCCTTGACCTACCAGACAAACTATATTTATTATACTGGACTAAAAGTGTTCTTGGCATTCTTTAAACAGAGTCTATCTGTAGCTGATGGTATGTACAAAATTAGAATCTGAGGTTTGTGAAATATATACAGTATGTATTTCTGAAGCTAACAGCTGTTCTGTAGTGTTTTGTTTGGAATAGTAAATGCGTGTTTATAGATACTGGGGAATGCAGTTCTCTCGTGAGTGTGCATATGTACAGAGATGGATGTTTATTTTCTTACGAATATTGCTTGCTTTGTGCCTTCATTGGTTAATATGAATCATTGCTGCTGTAAGGAGTGACTGTATAAATTATCTGATTACATGGAATTTGTGATAACCCAATTTGGAATATTTTTTTATATACAGTGCCAGTCAAACGTTTGGATGCCTACGGTACTCATTCCAGGGTTTTTCTTCATTTGTACTATTTTCTACATTTAAAAAAAAAGTAGTGAAGGCATCACAACTATGAAAAAATACACATGGAATCATGTAGTAACCCAAAAAGTGTTAAACATATCTAAATATATTTCATATTTGAGATTCTTCAAAGAAGCCACCTTTTGCCTTGACAGCTTTGCACACTCTCGGCATTCTCTCAACCAGCTTCATGAGGTAGTCACCTGGAATGCATTTCAATTAATAGGTATGCCTTGTTAAAAGTTCATTTGTGGAATATCTTTCCTTCTTAATGCGTTTGAGCCAATCAGTTGTGTTGTGACAAGGTAGGGGGTGGTATACAGAAGATAGCCCTATTTGGTAAAAGACCAAGTCCATATTATGGCAAGAACAGCTTAAATAAGCAAAGAGAAATGACAGTCCATCATTACTTTAAGACATGAAGGTCAGTCAATCCAGAAAATGTCAAGAACTTTGAAAGTGTCTTCAAGTGCAGTCGCAAAAACCATCAAGCGCTATGATGAAACTGTCTCTCATGAGGACCGCCACAGGAAAGGAAGATCCAGAGTTACCTCTCTTAAAGAGGATAAGTTCATTAGAGTTACCAGCCTCAAAAATTGCAGCCCAAATAAATGCTTCACGGAGTTCAAGTAACAGACACATCTCAACATCAACTGTTCAGAGGAGACTGTGTGAATCAGGCCGTCATGGTCAAATTGCTGCAAAGAAACCACTACTAAAGGACACCAATAAGAAGATACTTTTTTTGGTCAAGAAACATGAGTATTGGACATCTATCCTTTGGTCTGACCAAAATTTGAGATTTTTGGTTCCAACCGCTGTGTCTTTGTGAGACGCAGAGTAGGTGAACAGATGATCTCCGCATGTTTGGTTCCCACCGTGAAGCATGGAGGAGGAGGTGTGATGGTGCTTTGCTGGTGACCCTGTCAGTGATTTATTTAGAATTCAAGGCACACTTAACCAGCATGGCTACCACAGCATTCTGCAGCAATACGCCATCCCATCTGGTTTGCGCTTAGTGGGACTGGCATTTGTTTTTCAACAAGACAATGACCCAACACACCTCCAGGATGTTTAAGGGCTATTTGACCAAGAAGGAGAGTGATGGAGTGCTGCATCAGATTACCTGGCCTCCATAATCACCCGACCTCAACCCAATTGAGATGGTTTGGGATGAGTTGGACCGCCGAGTGAATGAAAAGCCGCCAGAAAGTGCTCAGCATATGTGGGAACTCCTTCAAGACTGTTGGGAAAACATTCCAGGTGAAGCTGGTTGAGAGAATGCCAAGAGTGTGCAAAGCAATCATCAAGGCAAAGAGTTGCTACTTTGAAGAATCTAAAATCTAAACTATATTTTGGTTTAACACTTTTTTTGGTTACTACATGATTCCATATGTGTTATTGCATAGTTTTGATGTCTTCACTATTAGTATACAATGTAGAAAATAGTAAAAAATTAAGAAAAACCCTTGAATGAGAGGGTGTGTCAACTTTTGAGTGGTACTGTATATTGATAATGTTTTGTTTTCAGTCAATTGTTTATTAACCTGTATATACATGTGTACTGTGTATATATAAGCAGTTTATACACATACCTTGAAATTAAACGTTACCAGAATATACAAACTATTGACTGCACTGTGCACAGAATCCAGTCAATGTGAACAAAAGGACATCTCTAGGAAAGTGTTTCATCGTTAAAGTGTTGCTCCCTAAACCCTCACCAGCTACAGGGGTTCATGTCTTTCATTCATCTATGTTGTTACTTGTTGTATTTTGCCTAAATGTTACAGAATGTGGGAAGACACAGCCAATAGGAAACTAGGCTCTCTCAAGGTTGGTAGATGTGTTGGTTAATCACTTTACACCTTAATGACGGTATTATAGCTGAAATGTAGGTGAAATCCTATTTTAATGAAGAGTAGAGTGTAGGAGTTAATTTGTTCTCTCTCCTGGCTGTTCCAATTCACTCTGCTCTCCTGTCAAATTGTTTGATGAGTCTTTGACGAACACAATAGGAACATAATCATTAGATGCTGTGGAATGGATCTAGGTTGACATCAAACAGACCTTTTCATGTAGAATGTAGGTCATGCCTGTCTGCTATTCACAGTTTGGTATCAATACACAGTCACTGAACAACAACATGCCTGTGATGCAGCTGTCAAGTTGGAGAAAGTATTTCACGTTTGAATATCTTGATGAGCCTGCCACATAAAGTTTCCCCGACTCCCCTCAAGTTTTAGTGAAGCGCTACTCTTTTTCCAGGAACACAAATGTGTTGACAGCGTCTGCATTGACAACGTCTGTACTCAGAGAAGTCTGCTGTTGTGAGTCAACCATCCTGCTATTTCTATTATCTATAACAAGCAGAGTGGAGGAGGGGGGAGGGGAGGGGTGGAATAGACAGAACGCCACCTACAGAGTTTTTTGGCACTGATGAAACAGAATAGCCTGGAAAAGAAAAGACTAACTGGCATGCGTGGGTTGGGTGAGTGGGCGGGGTTGAGGTGAGGGGTGAGGTAAAGGGGGCGGGGTTGAGGTGAGGAGTGAGGTAAAGGGGGAGGGGTTGAGATGAGGGGTGAGGTAGAGGGGGTGAGAGGTTGAGATTAGGGGTGAGGTAGAGGGGGTAAGGGGTTGAACTGAGGGGTGAGGTAGAGAGTAAGGGGTGGGGGTGAGGGAGAGGGGTTGAGCTGAGGAGTGAAGTAGAGGGGGCGAGAGGTTGAGCTGAGGGGTGAGGTAGAGGGGTGAAGGGTTGAGATGAGGGGGTGAGGGGTTGAGATGAGGGGTGAGGTAGAGGGGGAGGTGTTGAGCTGAGGAGTGAGGTAGAGGGGGTGAGAGGTTGAGATGAAGGGGTGAGGGGTTGAGATGAGGGGTGAGGTAGAGGGGGTGAGGGGTTGAGATGAGGAGTGAGGTAGAGGGGGCGAGAGGTTGAGATGAGGGGGTGAGGGGAAGAGATGAGGGGTTGGGTTAGAAGGTGTCATAAATCTTCCTGGGGCAGTTGGGGGAGGGGTGTCTGAGAGAATCCTGGCAGAACAACAGCTGTGTCTCTCGGGGGCAGTTTTGTAATTTATCTACTTCTGAGACTTACAGAGAGACTGACAGACCCTGCTGGAAAACCCCAACACGTCATGACCTGAAGACTTTTTGAATTTTTTAGAGTGGGAGGAACATATAATATTGATCACTTACTGATAGTATCAAACCAGTTTGAAATCAATGCACATTGTAGCATTATTTGTGAGGTTCTTGGCCAGTCCGATACTGTTTGAGTAATAATCAGATTATTTGGTAAACGGCCACCAGGGGGCCTACTTGTATTTGTTTCATTACAGCACTCAACCCTAATTTACCTGCAGTGAGTTTATATTTCGTTTATCGCATTTGCTTGCGGCTAAGGCATTCCACTAAAATAATCCACATATAAATAGGTGAATAATGCCACTATCTCCTGTAATAATTGACCTATGAAAAGAGACCATGTGTCACATTTGAAACTTGGAGGGCACATGAGGTCTGAGCTTCTGGTATGAATGACAGGGGACATTTGGAGGCCCTATGATTTCCAAGGAAATCTACAAAGGATGTTTTTGTGGCCTACAGTTAGGGTTGAAGATGAGGTTAAAGTGCAGGTGAACATGAGGGTGAGGTCAAAGAATGGGCATAACACGGAACAGATAACTGCTAAAGTAAACAGGGCCTGTTTATCAAAGCCTGTTAAATTACCACACGTGCAGGCACACACACACACACACACGCACACGCACACACACACACACTCCTAAAATGGACACATTTGGGTCACTCCTGTTCTTTAATCGCACTTCATCACATTTAATAATTTAACTTCATATTTTATAGTGACACAAATATAGCTGCTGCACATTTCTGATTGGACAGTTATCCACTCCTGGTCAGTGGCTGCGGTACACAGGCCAGGCACATGTTGTGATAATGACTGGAGCAGAGCTAATTCAATATATCTGGCAGGGACTGTTTCACCTGCGCTACAGCAATAAGACACATTAACATAGCTTACTGCTAGAATCCTGGGAGGAGGTTGTTAACAGGAGAGAGAGCTAGGGTATAATGGCAGCTGTTCCATTGTGTGTGTGTGTGTGTGTGTGTGTGTGTGTGTGTGTGTGTGTGTGTGTGTGTGTGTGTGTGTCGCCTGTACCCCAGACTCCCCACGGCTAAATGTGCATTTATATTCTGCCTCAGTCTCCGGTGGGAATGAAATCCTCAAACCAAACACAACCTTTAAACCTGCTCATTTTCTGGTGAGGGAGGAAAGCAGTCTTTGGGGGGATTGTGGTTGTCTGCCAGGTATAAAAATACAGGTTGCTACCAGCCAGGCAGAGGGACAGACTGTTCTTCTCTTTAGTCTGAGGCGCTTCCTTTCCTTGTTTTCCACTCCTTCATCTGCACGGATCTGAAAACACATGTCAGACAGGTAATATAATGGTTTCCTTAAGGCCTATATCTTCACTTGCCCAATTTCTCCCACATCAATAGGCTACAGATGAAGGAAAGGAAACAAGGAAAATAATCTACTTTGGACTATTGCGATGCACCCAGGGCATGAGGCAGCATCATGGGAGTGTGCAACCCCAGGTCCTAGCCCCCTCCAGTTAGCTCTAACCGCTGTTACCCATCTTGGCCATTTCAACCAATCACCGCACATTTACCGTATAATGTGGTTAAATCATCGAGCCACACATCAACAAACTTTTTCTCTTGTCAGTGGATTTTCACAACAAATTGGACAAAATCATCGCATTGCTGCAGCAAAATCAAGCATTTTTGCTGGCAAATATCATAAACAAATACCTGCGAAATCCTGAAGGGACTGACTTTAGACTACTGAGATTGAGAGGCACCCATGGTTTGTAAGGACAGTAACCATCGTTTGTAAGGACAGTAACCATGGTTTGTAAGGACAGTAACCATGGTTTGTAAGGACAGTAACCATGGTTTGTAAGGACAGTAACCATGGTTTGTAAGGACAGTAACCATGGTTTGTAAGGACAGTAATCATGGTTTGTAAGGACAGTAACCATGGTTTGTATGGACAGTAACCATGGTTTGCAGGGACAGTAACCATGGTTTGTAAGGACAGTAACCATGGTTTGCAGGGACAGTAACCATGGTTTGTAAGGACAGTAACCATGATTTGTAAGGACAGTAACCATGGTTTGTAAGGACAGTAACCATGGTTTGTAAGGACAGTAACCATGGTTTGTAATGACAGTAACCATGGTTTGTAAGGACAGTAACCATGGTTTGTAAGGACAGTAACCATGGTTTGTAAGGACAGTAACCATGGTTTGTAAGGACAGTAACCATGGTTTGTATGGACAGTAACCATGGTTTGTAAGGACAGTAACCATGGTTTGTATGGACAGTAACCATGGTTTGTATGGACAGTAACCATGGTTTGTAAGGACAGTAACCATGGTTTGTAAGGACAGTAACCATGGTTTGTATGGACAGTAACCATGGTTTGTAAGGACAGTAACCATGGTTTGTAAGGACAGTAACCATGGTTTGTAAGGACAGTAACCATGGTTTGTAAGGACAGTAACCATGGTTTGTATGGACAGTAACCATGGTTTGTAAGGACAGTAACCATGGTTTGTAAGGACAGTAACCATGGTTTGTAAGGACAGTAACCATGGTTTGTAAGGACAGTAACCATGGTTTGCAGGGACAGTAACCATGGTTTGTAAGGACAGTAACCATGGTTTGTAAGGACAGTAACCATGGTTTGCAGGGACAGTAACCATGGTTTGTAAGGACAGTAACCATGGTTTGTAAGGACAGTAACCATGGTTTGTAAGGACAGTAACCATGGTTTGTAAGGACAGTAACCATGGTTTGCAAGGACAGTAACCATGGTTTGCAAGGACAGTAAGTCTCCAGCAAATCCTAACCTAACCATGATATAGTCAAACCTGACGTTGGATCAGTGCACAGGAGGTTGGTGGCACCTTAATTGGGGAGAACAGGCTCGTGGTAATGGCTGGTTTCCATGTGTTTGATGCCATTCCATTTGCTCTGTTCCAGACATCATTATGAGCTGTCCTCCCCTCAGCAGCCTCCACTAGATCAGTGTCTATACACTAGAGTGGTGTTTCCCAAACTCGCTCCTGGAGACCTCAACAGGTACACATTCTGGTTTTTGCCATAGCACTAAAATAATCATTAAGCTTTGATTATTTGAATCAGCTGTGTAGTGCTAGTGTAAAAAATGAAATGTGCGGTCCCCTTGAGGTCCCCAGGACCAAGTTTGGGAAACACTGCTTTAGGGGCCTCTTCATCCTACCTACTCAGCAGGGAGTTGACACAGCAGGTAAGGCATAAAGAGATATCGGCCAGCTGACTGCCTTAACCTGCATGGAGCTGCAGAGAGAGAAAGTGAGTGCGTAGCCATACTATACTGCAGCTTACAGCTGGGGCCATTTCTGTTTCAGCTGGGTAATCAGCGTTCCAAGGGCAGAACACTGACAATGTTCCCACAGCCAATTTGATCCAATGTTTATGCAGTGAAACAAACAGAATGTATCTTCATGAGGATGGAAGGCAGACAAACACACATACTCACACAATACCTTACAGAGACTACAGACTGTGTTTCTCTCTGACTAGACTACCTTACAGAGACTACAGACTGTGTTTCCCTACTCTGACTAGACTACGTTACAGAGACTACAGACTGTGTTTCTCTCCTCTGACTAGACTACGTTACAGAGACTACAGACTGTGTTTCTCTTCTCTGACTAGACTACGTTACAGAGACTACAGACTGTGTGTTTCTCCTCTGACTAGACTACATTACAGAGACTACAGACTGTGTGTTTCTCTCCTCTGACTAGACTACGTTACAGAGACTACAGACTGTGTGTTTCTCCTCTGACTAGACTACGTTACAGAGACTACAGACTGTGTTTCTCTCCTCTGACTAGACTACGTTACAGAGACTACAGACTGTGTTTCTCTCCTCTGACTAGACTACGTTACAGAGACTACAGACTGTGTTTCTCTCCTCTGACTAGACTACGTTACAGAGACTACAGACTGTGTTTCTCTCCTCTGACTAGACTACGTTACAGAGACTACAGACTGTGTTTCTCTCCTCTGACTAGACTACGTTACAGAGACTACAGACTGTGTTTCTCTCCTCTGACTAGACTACGTTACAGAGACTACAGACTGTGTTTCTCTCCTCTGACTAGACTACGTTACAGAGACTACAGACTGTGTTTCTCTCATCTGACTAGACTACGTTACAGAGACTACAGACTGTGTGTTTCTCCTCTGACTAGAGTCAAATTATTGTAAAGCACCTGGTTCAGTGTGCTATCCTATTCTCTCTCTCTCTCACTCTCACTCTCACTCTCACTCTCACACTCACACTCACACTCACACTCACACTCACACACACAGCTCTGGGTGATGGTGCTTGTTCCATCACCGCCGCTGGAGCAGGAAAATCACCACTAAGAACAAGTAGCATGGCCCAGAGCCAAAATCGAGTATGTTTGTGTCTATGAGAGAGAGAGTTAGCTCAGCAGTGGCTGAGGAGGGACAGGGTAGGGGGGCAGAGAGACGTGTGACTCAGCACTGCGATGTAGTTGAAGAACCGCCTTTGGCAGCATGCGGACACACACACACACATGCACACACACAGAGAGAGAGAGAGAGTCAGGCCAGAGGACCCTTAGCCAGGAAGGAAGGGGCTAATTGAGTGAGCCTGGTTATTAAGAAACGGTCTGAACAACAGCTGCATGCTAGAGGCTAAAAAGGAAGAGAGGTAAAAAGGGAGATAGGGAGAAAGAAATTGAGAGCGTAGAGGGGGAGATCAGAGAGAGAGAGAGGGCAGAGAGTGAGAGGGCAGAGAGGGAGAGGGCAGAGAGAGTAGAGAGGGAGAGGGCAGAGAGCGTAGAGAGGGAGAGGGCAGAGAGGGAGAGGGCAGAGAGGGAGAGGGTAGAGAGGGAGAGGGCAGAGAGGGAGAGGGCAGAGAGTGAGACGGCAGAGAGAGTAGAGAGGGAGAGGGCAGAGAGGGAGAGAGAGGGAGAGGGTAGAGAGGGAGAGGGCAGGGAGGAGAGGGCAGAGAGGGAAAGGGTAGAGAGGGAGAGGGCAGAGAGGGAGAGAGGGAGAGGGCAGAGAGGGAGAGGGCAGAGAGGGAGAGGGAGAGAGGGAGAGGGCAGAGAGGGAGAGGAGAGGAGAGGGAGAGAGGGAGAGGGAGAGAGGGAGAGGGGAGAGGGCAGAGAGAGTAGAGAGGGAGAGGGCAGAGAGGGAGAGCGTATAGAGGGAGAGGGCAGAGAGAGTAGAGAGGGAGAGGGCAGAGAGGGAGAGGGCAGAGAGGGAGAGGGTAGAGAGGGAGAGAGGGAGAGGGAGAGAGGGAGAGGCAGAGAGGGAGAGGGAGAGAGGGAGAGGGCAGAGAGTGAGAGGGCAGAGAGGGAGAGGGCAGAGAGGGAGAGGGCAGAGAGAGTAGAGAGGGAGAGGGCAGAGAGGGAGAGCGTAGAGAGGGAGAGGGCAGAGAGAGTAGAGAGGGAGAGGGCAGAGAGGGAGAGGGCAGAGAGGGAGAGGGCAGAGAGGGCAGAGAGAGTAGAGAGGGAGAGGGCAGAGAGGGGGGGCAGAGAGTGAGAGGGCAGAGAGGACAGAGAGGGAGAGGGCAGAGAGAGTAGAGAGGGAGAGGGCAGAGAGGGAGAGGGCAGAGAGTGAGAGGGCAAAGAGGGAGAGCGTAGAGAGGGCAGAGAAGGAGAGGGAGAGGGCAGAGAGGGGGAAGGGAGGTTAAAAGGGAGAGGAGGAAAGAGAGGAGGAAGTGGGATGCTGAAGGAGAGAGGCAGGGTGCCACATATCCCTGCCTCTTGCTCATGTATTAAATTCTGTAGGGTATACGTAACGTTGTAGTAATGTAACCGTTCTGTTCCTGGACAGTGACACACTTGTCACCAGGGCAGCATGGTCTCAAATGGAACCTCTGTCGCAGACTGATGACATCATATGAAAACCCCCTGGCCCCTGCCTGAACTCCTCTGAAAACATAAATCTCTCTCCGCATCTTGTTGTCAGGCAGAGACCATAGCCTACTGGAGAGCAGCCTGTCAATCATCCCAGTGATATTACTAACAGACAAGTCTGTCTAAACATTATCTCTGAAATACTGTCTGGGTTGTCACTTTGTTGCTTTCTAATAATGTCATTTTGATGGTGTATACTAACCTTCACACTACCGTAACCCTATCCCACTGGGCACAAACTGGTTGAATCAACGTTGTTTCAACGTCATTTGTAAACGTATGGTGATGTGGAATCTATGTGGAAAATACATTGGATTTGAAAAAAGTGATCAACATAAACTGTTTTGAGGGTGAAATTTCAACCACAGGATTGTCATCATTGTAACCAAATTTCAACATAGATAAAGTTTGTATAAAATATGTAGAATGTGGACCTTAAAAACAACGTCAGATCTTCAACGTTATATCCACCATCAGAAGAAAACAAACTATAGGCTGGGCAGCACCTCCTACTGGAGAATTGATCTATGTACAGCTTCCCTTTGGTCTACCATCCAGGGTTTTAACCAGCCCTGCTTAGCTATTATATTTGTCACTGACTACTACCAATGTGCGACCATTAGAATGATCGTTCAGAGAACTCCACTTAAGAACTAAATAGATTCACTGTTGCTACGGAACTTATTCCAAAAGGTAGGTTTAACAGAGCAAATGAAATGTCACCATACTTTATTACTCATTTGTCATCAATGATGCTATTTAAGACTATATAGCATTTGAATTTATAACAGGTACACTACATGACCAAAAGTATGTAGACACCTGCTCGTTGAACCTCTCATTCCAAAATTATGGGCATTAATATGGAGTCGGTCCCCCCTTTGCTGCTATAACAGCCTCCACTCTTCTGGGAAGGCTTTCCACTAGATGTTGGAACATTGCTACGGGGACTTGCTTCCATTCAGCCACAAGAGCATTAGTGAGGTCGGGAACTGATGTTGGGCGATTAGGATTGGCTCGCAGTCGGCGTTCAAATCAAATGTTATTGGTCACATACACATGGTTAGCAGATGTTAATTAATGCGAGGGCAGAAAAATGGCCGAGCAGCATAGGCAAGATGCAGCAGATGGTATAGAATACAGTATATACATATGAGATGAGTAATGTAGGATATGTACACATTGTTAAAGTGGCATTATTTAAGTGACTAGTGATCCATTTATTAAAGTGGCCAATGATTTGAGTCTGTATATAGGCAGCAGCCTCTCTATGTTAGTGATGGCTGTTTAACAGACTGATGGCCTTGAGATAGAAGCTGTTTTTCAGTCTCTCGGTCCCAGCTTTGATGCACCTGTACTGACCTCACCTTCTGGATGATAGTGGGGTGAACAGGCAGTGGCTCGGGTGGTTGTTGTCCTTGATTATCTTAGGGACATTCCTATGACATCGGGTGCTGTAGGTGTCCTGGAGGGCAGGTAGTTTGCCTCCGGTGATGCGTTGTGCAGATCTCACTACCCTCTGGAGAGCCCTGCGGTTGAGGGAGGTTCATTTGCAGTACAAGACAGTGATACAGCCCGACAGGATGCTCTCAATTGGACATCTGTAAAGGTTTGTCAGGTTTTTAGATGACAAGACAAATTTATTCAGCCTCCTGAGATTGAAGAGGCAGTGTTGTGCCTTCTTCACCACACTGTCTGTGTGGGTGGACCATTTCAGTTTGTCTGTGATGTGTACGCCAAGGAACATAAAACGTTCCATCTTTTCCACTACTGTCCCTTCGATGTGTATAGGGGGTGCTCCCTCTGCTGTTTCCTGAAGTCCATGATAATCTCCTCTGTTTTGTTGACGTTGAGTGAGAGGTTGTTTTCCTGACACCACACTCCGAGTGCCCTCACCTCCTCCCTGTAGGCTGTCTCGTCGTTGTTGGTAATCAAGCCTATAACTGTTGTGTCGTCTGCAAACTTGATGATTGAGTTGAAGGTGTGTGTGGACACGCAGTCATGGGTGAACAGAGAGTACAGAAGGGGGCTGAGCACGCACCCTTGTGGGGCCCCAGTGTTGAGGATCAGCGAAGTGGAGATGTTGTTTCCCACCTTTACCACCTGGGAGCGGCCCGTCAGAAAGTCCAGAACCCAATTGCACAGGGCGAGGTTGAGCCCCAGGGCCTCAAGCTTAATGATCTTGGAGGTTAGTATGGTGTTGAATGCTGAGCTGTAGTCAATGAACAGCATTCTTACATGGGTATTCCTCTTGTTCCAATTCATCCCAAAGGTGTTTGATGGGGTTGAGGTCAGGGTTCTGTGCAAGCCAGTCAAGTTCTTCCACACCGATCTTGACAAACCATTTCTGTATGGATCTCACTTTGTGAACTGGGCATTGTCATGATGAAACAGGAAAGGGCCTTCCCCAAACTGCTGCCACAAAGTTGGAAGAACTTTGGAAGTTGGAAGAACTATAATGTCATTGTATGCTGTAGCATTAAGATTTCCCTTCACTGGAACTAAGGGGCCCGAACCATGAAAAACAGCCCCAGACCATTATTCCTCCTTCACCAAACTTTACAGTTGGCACTATGCATTGGGGCAGGTAGCGTTCTCCTGGCATCCGCCAAACCCAGATTCGTCTGTCGGACTGTCAGATGGTGAAGCGTGATTCATCACTCCAGAGAACGTGTTTCCACTGATCTAGAGTACAATGGCGGCGAGCATCACACCAGCCGACACCTGGCATTCTGCAGGGTGATCTTAGGCTTGTGTGCAGCTGCTCCGACATGGAAAAACATTTCATTTAGCCAAATCCACTCATTTGAAGGGGTGTCCATATACTTTTTTATATATAGTGTATTACTTCAATTCAATCCAGAATTCAACTACCAATAGACAATATAATAGGCCTAGGTTTCCAATCTTTGGTTTATTTAAAATGTAATGATATTTAGTGATTTTGAATTGTGTTTGGTTGTCAACGCAACAACATATCAACATTTGAAGGAGATGTATCTTCTGCTTGGACAGTTCCATCTGTGACACTGGCTTAGTCTGGCTTTAATTCCACTTTGTCTACAAATTAATCATTTATATGTTGGATTCACGTCTCCATCTCAACCAAAAATCTAAGTTAAGAATAGGACTAAATCAAATCAAACTTTATTTAACAGTGCATTTAAGATTTGATTTGACTGAGTCATATTCTTTATTTTTTAGATTTTTGGTTGAGATGGAGATGTGAATCCAACAGATAAATTATTAATTTGTACTTAACAGATCATGCAAGAACACTGGCTCACCAAAGTGCCTAAAATGTCTTTAACCTCTCTGGGCTAGGTGGGACGAAATCGTCCCACCTACGCAACAGCCAGTGGAATCCCGTGGCGCGTTATTCAAATACCTTCGAAATGCTATTACTTTAATTCCTACTTGAAAAGAACATCCTGGGCATGGTCAATTCCAATTTCATTTGAAATTCCAATGAAATGATTGAATTCCCTCAGATAGCTAGGCTGTCTGAACAGTGACAGTATCAGCCTAAAAGCCTGAGGGGAATTAAAATGTTCAGCATCAATTGTGGAAGTGCTGAGGATAATATTAAACTGGGAATAGGTCAATTCCAAGAATTCTAACATTGGAATTGAATTATCTCTGAATTCAAATACTGACCTGGAACTTGAATTGAACGAAATGGAATTGACAGGGAGAGGGAATTGAATTAGTGGAGTTAACCCCAAACCTGAATGCATAGTACCATAACTGTAGCTATGGCAGTGGCAAATTACATCATAAATGCACTTGAAAAAACATTGTGTTGCATTGTTTGTTGATTTAAAAAAGGTTTCTGATTCAGTTGTCTACAAACTCAGTGACATTGGTCTCAGTGACGGGGCTGTCTGTCTTTGATTCAGTTGACCATGAGCTGTGGCTAGCCAGACTCAGAGACATTGGTCTCAGTGACGGGCTGTCTGTCTTTGATTCAGTTGACCATGAGCTGTGGCTAGCCAGACTCAGAGACATTGGTCTCAGTGACGGGGCTGTCTGTCTTTGATTCAGTTGACCATGAGCTGTGGCTAGCCAGACTCAGAGACATTGGTCTCAGTGACGGGGCTGTCTGTCTTTGATTCAGTTGACCTTGAGCTGTGGCTAGCCAGACTCAGAGACATTGGTCTCAGTGACGGGGCTGTCTGTCTTTGATTCAGTTGACCATGAGCTGTGGCTAGCCAGACTCAGTGACATTGGTCTCAGTGACGGGGCTGTCTGTCTTTGATTCAGTTGACCATGAGCTGTGGCTAGCCAGACTCAGAGACATTGGTCTCAGTGACGGGGCTGTCTGTCTTTGATTCAGTTGACCATGACCTGTGGCTAGCCAGACTCAGAGACATTGGTCTCAGTGACGGGGCTGTCTGTCTTTGATTCAGTTGACCATGAGCTGTGGCTAGCCAGACTCAGAGACATTGGTCTCAGTGACGGGGCTGTCTGTCTTTGATTCAGTTGACCATGAGCTGTGGCTAGCCAGACTCAGTGACATTGGTCTCAGTGACGGGGCTGTCTGTCTTTGATTCAGTTGACCATGAGCTGTGGCTAGCCAGACTCAGAGACATTGGTCTCAGTGACGGGGCTGTCTGTCTTTGATTCAGTTGACCATGAGCTGTGGCTAGCCAGACTCAGAGACATTGGTCTCAGTGACGGGGCTGTCTGTCTTTGATTCAGTTGACCATGAGCTGTGGCTAGCCAGACTCAGAGACATTGGTCTCAGTGACGGGGCTGTCTGTCTTTGATTCAGTTGACCATGAGCTGTGGCTAGCCAGACTCAGAGACATTGGTCTCAGTGACGGGGCTGTCTGTCTTTGATTCAGTTGACCATGAGCTGTGGCTAGCCAGACTCAGTGACATTGGTCTCAGTGACGGGGCTGTCTGTCTTTGATTCAGTTGACCATGAGCTGTGGCTAGCCAGACTCAGAGACATTGGTCTCAGTGACGGGGCTGTCTGTCTTTGATTCAGTTGACCATGAGCTGTGGCTAGCTAGACTCAGAGACATTGGTCTCAGTGACGGGGCTGTCTGTCTTTGATTCAGTTGACCATGAGCTGTGGCTAGCCAGACTCAGAGACATTGGTCTCAGTGACGGGGCTGTCTGTCTTTGATTCAGTTGACCATGAGCTGTGGCTAGCCAGACTCAGAGACATTGGTCTCAGTGACGGGGCTGTCTGTCTTTGATTCAGTTGACCATGAGCTGTGGCTAGCCAGACTCAGTGACATTGGTCTCAGTGACGGGGCTGTCTGTCTTTGATTCAGTTGACCATGAGCTGTGGCTAGCCAGACTCAGAGACATTGGTCTCAGTGACGGGGCTGTCTGTCTTTGATTCAGTTGACCATGAGCTGTGGCTAGCCAGACTCAGAGACATTGGTCTCAGTGACGGGGCTGTCTGTCTTTGATTCAGTTGACCATGAGCTGTGGCTAGCCAGACTCAGAGACATTGGTCTCAGTGACGGGGCTGTCTGTCTTTGATTCAGTTGACCATGAGCTGTGGCTAGCCAGACTCAGAGACATTGGTCTCAGTGACGGGGCTGTCTGTCTTTGATTCAGTTGACCATGAGCTGTGGCTAGCCAGACTCAGAGACATTGGTCTCAGTGACGGGGTTGTAAATTGGTTTAGGAACTATCTTGTAGGCATAACAATGTGTCTATGCTGAGAATCACAAGTCTAGCTTCCTTGAGATTACTAGCGGTGTACCCCAGGGTTCCATTTTAGCTCCTGTTCTGTTCTCTATTTTTATCAATGACCTGGGAAAGGGGATGAAACCAGCCAAGATTAATCTGTAAGAAGATGATACGGTCATATATTCAAATGTTCTTTCTCTGTTTCAGGATGTTGAGGAGCTCCACACTGTCTTTCCATCACCAGACCTCACTATATGGTCTCAGACTAGTCTTGAATGCACAAAAAAACAAAATTCATGATCTTAACCAGAGCTTGCTCTCTGCCATATAAGGTTAGTATTTTCACATCTGGGGATACATCCATTGAAAATGTGTCACACTACAAATGCCTAGGTATATGGTCGGTCAATAAGCTGTCCTACAAATTTCATATGGATAATCTTGTGAAGTTTAACCTGAAATTGGGTTTTGATTTTTGTAACAAGGCTTGCTTTCCATTTGAGGCTAGAAAGAAGCTTGTTTAAGTCACTTTTCTTTCTGTAGTTGATTATGGTGACTTATTGTACATGCATGCAGCATCTTCTATGTTAGAGAGAATGGACTCAGTTTATCATGCATCCTTGCGCTTTGTTACTAATGTCATGTCACTCACCCACCATTGCACCTTGTATCAAGTGGTGGGCTGGACCACGCTTTACATGCGCAGACCGCTAAATTGGTATGCGTTCATGTACAAAGGTCTTCTGGGTAAACTCCCCCACTACCTCTGTAGCCTGTTCTCCTTCGCCACTAGCAGTTACCAGACACGGTCTACTAGGTGGTTGATACTTAAAGTCCCCAGGGCCGCGACAGAGTTAGGCAAGACTGCCTTCCCCTATTGTGCACCAGAGGCATGGAATAGTCTAAAAAGTATTGCTCATCTAGATGTACTAGTGCCCCTCAAGGAGTTTCAAACTCTATGCAAAACTCTGTTCAGGAGTGGAAAAGTTTCCTGTAGTCTTGTGTTGTGCTGATTGTATTGTTTAAAATGCTGCATTGTCTACTACTGCCTTCTTGGCCAGGACCGGTTTCCAAAGAGCATCATAGGCTAAATTCATTATAAGAACCTACGTAGGAGCATCTGTCACGCTGGTATAAAGGATTTTGGAGACAGGCGCAGGAATACACAATAGGGGTTTTTAATACACCCAAAACAAACACGTATACAAAAACACCGGGCTGTAGAGCAAGAGCAAGGGTAAACCTCATTGAACGCCACGGGACAATACCTATAATACACAATATATAGCACCCTGCATAACAGCTGCACCAACACATAGGTACTCACACCACCAACGGATATGGAAACAACAACCGACAGAAAGAACAGAGGGTGCATATATAACATACTAATCAGGAGAAATGGGAACCAGGTGTGTGTAAACAGACAAGACAGTCCGGGGTTGATGATAATGATTCCCGTTCAGTGAAGCCTAGAAAGCCGGTGACGTAGACCTCCAGAACTGGTGAACAGAATGAGCAGCAGTACCGGGGGGATCCGTGACAGCGTCGTTAAATCTCTGAATTGTTTCCCAAAACCAATGTTACTAAGGTTGCATTTGAAAACCCTCGTTATTTACAAACTGGCTCAGACCACTTGTCGAACAGGTAAGTGTGTAGTTAGATAATTTTGTGTCCTTCCGCTATAAATAGATTCAATATGTTTATCTGTCTCTGTGACTGCCGATAACTTCAGAACGAAGACTCTAGTATAGCTAACAAATACAAAATTGCGAAGGATAAAAGGATGCTTGTCACGTCCTGACCAGTAAAAGAGGTTGTTTGTTATTGTAGTTTGGTCAGGGCGTGGCAGGGGCTGTTTGTTTAGAGTGTTTCGGGGTTTGTTGGGCTATGTTCTTTGTTAGTCTATTTCTATGTTAGTTCTAGTATGTCTATTTCTATGTGGTGTTTATTGGGTTGACCTTCAATTGGAAGCAGCTGCTCCTCGTTGCTTCCAATTGAAGGTCCTATTTAAGAGGGGGTGTTTATCTATGGGATTTGTGGGTAGTTATTTCCTGTTTTGTGTTCGTGCACATGACGGGACTGTTTAGTGGCGTTTGTTGTTTTGTATACATGTTTCTTTTGGTTTTCCTTCTTTAATAAAATAAGAAGATGAGTTTACACGTTCCCGCTGCGTTTTGGTCCAATCCCTACGACGCCCGTGACAATGCTTAAAAAGATAATTACAGTCTAGGCTACATCTGGCCTATACACTCAGTGGCCAGATTATTAGGTACACACATCTAGTACTGAGTCGGGCCCCCTTTTGCCTCCAGAAGAGCCTGAATTATTTGGGGCATGGAAACGCTGCTCAATTGGTATCACGGGACCTAATGTGTGCCAGGAAAACATTCCCAACACCATTACACCACCAGCCTGTACCGTTGGCACCAGGCAGGATGGGGCCATGGACTCCACACCATTACACCACCAGCCTGTACCGTTGGCACCAGGCAGGATGGGTCATGGACTCCACACCATTACACCACCAGCCTGTACCGTTGGCACCAGGCAGGATGGGGCCATGGACTCCACACCATTACACCTCCAGCCTGTACAGTTGGCACCAGGCAGGATGGGGCCATGGACTCCACACCATTACACCACCAGCCTGTACCGTTGGCACCAGGCAGGATGGGTCATGGACTCCACACCATTACACCACCAGCCTGTACCGTTGGCACCAGGCAGGATGGGGCCATGGACTCCACACCATTACACCTCCAGCCTGTACAGTTGGCACCAGGCAGGATGGGTCCATGGACTCCACACCATTACACCACCAGCCTGTACCGTTGGCACCAGGCAGGATGGGTCCATGGACTCCACACCATTACACCACCAGCCTGTACCGTTAGCACCAGGCAGGATGGGTCCATGGACTCCACACCATTACACCACCAGCCTGTACCGTTGGCACCAGGCAGGATGGGGCCATGGACTCCACACCATTACACCACCAGCCTGTACCATTGGCACCAGGCAGGATGGGTCCATGGACTCCACACCATTACACCACCAGCCTGTACCGTTGGCACCAGGCAGGATGGGGCCATGGACTCCACACCATTACACCACCAGCCTGTACCATTGGCACCAGGCAGGATGGGTCCATGGACTCATGCTGCTTATGCCAAACCGCAACAGGAACTGGGTTTCATCAGACCGGGCGATGCTTTTCCACTCCTCAGTTGTCCAGTGTTGGTGATGGCGTGCCCACTGGAGCAGCTTCTTCTTGTTTTTAGCTGATAGGAGTGGAACTCGGTGTGTTCATCTGCTGCAAGAGCCCATTTATGACAAGGACTGCTGAGTTGTGCAATCTGAGATGCCGTTCTGCACACGTTGTACTGCAAAGTTATTTGCCAGTTTGTGTCCCGCCTGTTAGCTTGGACGATTCTTACCATTTTCTTTCGACCTCTCATCAACAAGCTGTTTTCGCCCACAGGACTGCCGCTGACTGGATGTTTCTGGTTTGTCACACTATTCTCGGTAAACCCTAGACACTGTTGTGCGTGAAAAGCCCAGGATCCTGGCTGTTTCTGAGATACTGGAACCGGCTTGCCTGGCACCGACGATTATACCACGCTCAAAGTCACGTAGGTTACTCGTTTTGCCAATTATAATGTTCAATCAAACGGTAACTGAATGCCTTGATGCCTGTCCACCTGGTGTATATATAGCAAGCCACGGCAACTTGACTCACTGTCTATAGGAGAGAACCATTGTCGTGAATGGGATGGTGTACCTAATAACGGGTCATGACTAGAAGGGATCCAACTTTTGTCAAATGAATGTCAGATTTTACTTTATGTAGCAGGTTGGGATACCTTATGCAGCAGGTTAGGATGATTATCACAACAGGTTAAGATAATTAGGTTAATAAGGTTAGGAAAATGGTTAGGGTTATCAAAAATAAAAATATACCTTTTACGTTCATTTTACAAAAGGTGAGTCCATTCTAGCCACAACCCTAATAAACTGGAAACTAAGTGTATCTTTCAATCATATTGAAATTAATTTCATGTTCATACAATTGAGTTCCATTTTGCTAATTGTAGGCTACTGTACAATTTTTTTGCCTCAATATATTTCATGATGTGTAACAACATGTGCGCAATGATGTGCCAAATCCACAATTTAGTGCATTTTTATATTATAAGCATTAGAATAAGCCACCTCAATATTTGCAGCCATACAGGTAATAACATAGCCAACAGCGCACTCAGTGAAAGTTCTCCCTACGTGGTGTTTTGGGAAACAAGGATGAGGATGATGCCAAGTACAGGCACAGAGAGCATCACCACAGCGACTGTCCTGGACATCTGAACCACACCAGTATGGGTCTGAGGCACATCAACATTATCGTGGTCCAGATCATCTCTCGATGGTTGTCTCTCCTAACCCGAGCGCATCATGCAAAAACCATACAGTACTAGCTCCATCGACATAAAAGTGCATGCTTTCAAATACCCCTTTATGAAATAACTAGTCTATGTTGAGGCTATAATATTTTTAGGGGATATTTCATCACCGGTTAGAAACAGGCTTTGTTAAAGATGAAGATGTATGATGAAGTGTGTGTAAACTGCTTTCCTCCCTGTATTTTAAAATAACATGTCAGCACTACATGTGTTAACGATCTATGAAGCCTACAGCGTGACTAACCTGTAAACAAACCATCAATGGAGAATGTGCGCAAACGTGCATTGATGAAATGTGTAAACTGCACAAAGGAGCAGGTAAGGATTTCCTGTGAGACCCTCGTGTTCCCAGAGCCAATGCCAAGAAATAGCAACCAAGGAGCCTGGTTACAGGAAGGAAAAATACTGCACAAGAGTAGGTAAGCATTATAGTTTTAAAAAAGAGGCTATGCCAATAACTGTAGCCTAGCATTATGCGCAATTGCGCGAGTAAACTATCATAATTCTCAGATTAAATATAATGAACCTATGGCATATGCGTAAATATCATCACATTTGAATACGTTTTTAAGTCTACAAATGTGTTCACTGTTGAAAATATTATGCACCAAATAAGATGTTTATTTCCCCGTTGTTCCAGTAGCTGTATCTCTGTGAACATGACTTTCTGCTCCCTTCACTGCACATTGTTATATATCTCACCTGTTGATGTCACCCTTACTCCTCTAGCATTCAGAGTCCCCCAGCACACACACACACACACACACACACACACAGAGATATACACACACACACACTCACACATACACAGAGAAAGAGATACTCACACATACACAGAGAAAGAGACACACAGACAGACAGACAGACAGACAGACAGACAGACACACACACAGAGAGAGAGAGATACACACACACACACACACACACACACACACACACACACACACACACGCACAGATTTTGTGAGTGAAAAAGACATGTTATCTTAGTGTGAGCTAGGTCAATGAGGGATGAGGATGACAGGATTCGTAGGCTACAGGGTGAAAAGTTCAACGTCTAATTCAATTGTAAAACGATTAGGCTAAAATACGATATATAATGACAAATAACATACATTTTACTAAAGAGGTAAGGAAAAGGTAGTGTTTTATGTCACACGATTTCGCCAAATTTGTGAAGATTAAAAGCAAAAGAAAGGGTTTAAACAGGTTTTGAGTCAACTGATGAATTATACTGATGTCATGTTCCCCCTTTATATTTTAATGACTTTGTCACAGCTCTAAACAGTAAGGCCATTAACATTACAATACATCCTAACTGGCACCCCAAAATTACTCTTATGTAATCAACTGTTTCATCAACAAGAAGCATAAAATAAAGAGCTCTGCCATTTTTTTATCACCCGTCCCGTCGAACCTTTTCTAAAGATACTGTCCTGTAAAACAAATGTTTTGCCTCAAGTATGCACTTCCACACATTTTCGGGCAATACTCTGGGCGTTCATGTAGCTTCATGGCTCCATGGTGGCTCTACACTTGGCATGGAGACTCCCATGGTGGTGGTTCAGTCTGGGTGGGCTTGGTAGGTATGGTGGATAGTGGTGGTTCAGTCTGGATGGACTTGGTAGGTGTGGTGGATGGTGGTGGTTCAGTCTGGGTGGACTTGGTAGGTATAGTGGTGGTTCAGTCTGGATGGACTTGGTAGGTATGGTGGATGGTGGTGGTTCAGTCTGGATGGACTTGGTAGGTATGGTGGATAGTGGTGGTTCAGTCTGGATGGACTTGGTAGGTATGGTGGATGGTGGTGGTTCAGTCTGGATGGACTTGGTAGGTGTGGTGGCTAGTGGTGGTTCAGTCTGGGTGGGCTTGGTAGGTGTGGTGGATAGTGGTGGTTCAGTCTGGGTGGACTTGGTTGGTGTGGTGGATAGTGGTGGTTCAGTCTGGGTGGACTTGGTAGGTATGGTGGTGGTTCAGTCTGGATGGACTTGGTAGGTGTGGTGGATAGTGGTGGTTCAGTCTGGATGGACTTGGTAGGTGTGGTGGATGGTGGTGGTTCAGTCTGGGTGGACTTGGTAGGTGTGGTGGCTAGTGGTGGTTCAGTCTGGATGGACTTGGTAGGTGTGGTGGATAGTAGTGGTTCAGTCTGGATGGACTTGGTAGGTGTGGTGGATAGTGGTGGCTCAGTCTGGATGGACTTGGTAGGTGTGGTGGATAGTGGTGGTTCAGTCTGGGTGGACTTGGTAGGTATGGTGGATGGTGGTGGCTCAGTCTGGATGGACTTGGTAGGTGTGGTGGATAGTGGTGGTTCAGTCTGGATGGACTTGGTAGGCGTGGTGGTTCAGTCTGGGTGGACTTGGTAGGCGTGGTGGATAGTGGTGGTTCAGTCTGGATGGACTTGGTAGGTGTGGTGGATAGTGGTGGTTCAGTCTGGATGGACTTGGTAGGCGTGGTGGTTCAGTCTGGGTGGACTTGGTAGGCGTGGTGGATGGTGGTGGTCAGTCTGGGTGGACTTGGTAGGTATGGTGGCTAGTGGTGGTTCAGTCTGGATGGACTTGGTAGGTGTGGTGGATAGTGGTGGTTCAGTCTGGATGGGCTTGGTAGGTATGGTGGCTAGTGGTGGTTCAGTCTGGATGGACTTGGTAGGTGTGGTGGATAGTGGTGGTTCAGTCTGGGTGGACTTGGTAGGTATGGTGGTGGTCAGTCTGGATGGACTTGGTAGGTGTGGTGGATGGTGGTGGTTCAGTCTGGATGGACTTGGTAGGTGTGGTGGATTGTGGTGGTTCAGTCTGGATGGACTTGGTAGGTGTGGTGGATGGTGGTGGTTCAGTCTGGATGAACTTGGTAGGTGTGGTGGATGGTGGTGGTTCAGTCTGGATGGACTTGGGAAACACCTGTCCATAGTTGTCTAATTCTACAGAAACATCATGGACGAGGTCTTCAGACATCTTCAGTTGACTCTGCAGTCTCATGTTCTGTAAACAGTTGAAGCCAAGTACACCAAGGATGAAGATGTGAAGTACAGACACAGAGAGAATCCCCACAGCGACTGTCCTGGACATCTGAACCACACCAGTATGGCCCTGAGGCACATCAACATGAATGTCATCATGGTCCAGATCATCTCCATGGTTGTCAGGTGTAACTTGTAAACTATCAATGGAGAATGTGCTCAAAAGTGCATTGGTGAAATGTGTAAACCTCGTTGACCCGCTGCCGCTGAAGCTACGATGTATACAGGAAAAGACTTGCGTGACTCATTTTATAGGCACTTCCGACTTCTGTGCGCAGACAGACGCACAAAGGAGCAGGTAATGATTTCCTGTGAGAATCTCGTGTCCCCAGAGCCAATATAAAGCAACCTACCTGGTTACAGGAAGGAAATATACTACATACGAGGAGAGAAACATTACAATGTCAAGCATGTAGATACAAAACACACGGCTATTCCAATAACTGTAGCCTAGCCATTATGTGCAAATGCGCGAGTAAACTATCACAATTCTCAGATTAAATATAATGAACCTATGGCATATGCGTAAATATCATCACATTTGAATACGTTTTTAAGTCTACAAATGTGTTCACTATTGAAAATATTATGCACCAAATAAGATGTTTATTTCCCCGTTGTTCCAGTAGCTGTATCTCTGTGAACATGACTTTCTGCTCCCTTCACTGCACATTGTTATATATCTCACCTGTTGATGTCACCCTTACTCCTCTAGCATTCAGAGTCCCCCAGCACACACACACACACACACACACACACACACACACACCCGGATGGATGACTTCACCGTTCCGCCTGGGTTTCCTTTATGATCCCGGGATCTCCCACTTTCTTCATCAGACTTCATCCAGCAACACAGGCGTACAGACCGCTCTTTCTCTGCTCTCCTCTCGAACAGCGACACAACAGCCTGCAAACACCCCGCCTCAACCCGGACTCTGCACCTTCAACCTTCACAGGCTGGCTAAGCACGAAGAAGTCAATTAGTGATTTTCCAAACGGATTTTCACTGGAGAGCTCGACAAGTGCAATTACCAAGCCAAGGATTTCTGGGCTAAGTCGACTATAGCCGCTGACTTTAAATCGTTTTTTTTTTTTGCGCTGTTGATCCGTCCGTCTCAGCCGTGCAATAATGTCCGAGGTACTTCCGTACAGCGAGGGGAAAATGAGCGGCTATGGAGACAGCGAGGCCAGTCAGGTGTCCTTTAGCTGCGGACTACAGGACACCAATTCGTTCTTCGGTGCGTCGCAAGCGAAAAGACCCCCAAAGCTGGGACAGATCGGCAGAGCCAAGAGAGGTAAGAGCTGGTTATTGGAATGGATTGTTGAATAGAGGTTTTGTTTGGCTTGGCCACCCAGGCATGTTTGGGTGATCTTTAACTCTAACCTAGCCTACTTGTTATACAACACCGACATGCAACAGATATGCATTTGACCTCTAAATTATGAGGCAAACGTTTATTTGTTGATATAACAAAGGACAGTAGCTGACCACAAAGCGCCCCGTTGATAGTGACGAATGAGAATAATAGACTATCAATGTGATATCAAAATGTACTAGGCTAAATGTCTACATTAGTTACGCTCTTGGTCATTTTAAAGGGCACGTTTCCCTATTGCATGTAGTGGAAATTGCAAGCGCTGACAGCGTCTAGTGCGCGCGCTTGGCTTTGCGCCATTATGGACAAAGCATTGTTTCAAGCACCAAAGTCAGGGGTTTGGCGCAACGACATTTCCCTTTGTGTTGCACCAGTGCTGTAAAACATATTTATGAAACAGTTAGGCCATTAGCCTATGACATGAAGTGATGAGTCCCTGATAAAATAAAGGTTAAACATATGTAATACATAAATCAAATAAAACATAATAAAATCAAATATTAACATGATTGCATCTCCCCTCCGCAGTGGTCATCGAAGACGACAGAATAGACGACGTTCTAAAGGGGATGGCAGACAAGTCGTCACCAGGCGTTTAAAGATGAACAATGCCTTGCAGACTTTTTATTTTGATCACCGATTTGAAGCACTTGTCGGCTGTGCATGTTCGAGGATTGTAGGAGAAACGATGGCACGAAGCGAAGACAAGGGGAAGGAAAGGGATGGAAAGATGTGAAGATTGGACGAGAAAGCAGAGGAAGAGTTTGAGGAAGAGTCCGGAAAAGACCGAGATTTATCATGTAGTTGCTGACAATTTGATGAAACCCGATTTTAACTTCTGCTGCGCAGCGTGATGTTGAGATGGCGGATCCTGGCTCCGTGTCTCAACCTCAGCTGACTTCTCTGATGGATGAACTTGCCATAACTTCACGACCATCTTCCAAAAGCGCCGTAAGCAACAAAAAACTAGAACTGGTGGCAGAATTTCATTTAAAGCTCTGTTTCTATAGTTGTACCCAGTAGACTGCCTATGCTCGAAGACCATATTACCCTTGCAGGCTTTGCATTGTTGATAACAATCGGCGACATTGCATTCAAGGGAGCTGTACTTTTCAGCATTGGTCGAACGTAGAATGCATTCCTATCCGATTGCTGCTAAAGCTTTTTAATACAGACCAACCAAACACTGAAGTCCAGTAACTAGAATAAATCCATTGTGTGTAAAAAAAAGATATATATATATATATATACCGAGGATGGTGCAATGTTAATATTTTATTTCGTAGGCCTATATTCACTTTGGCTTCACCTGTAAAGAATAAGCTAGTAGGCCTAATGCATAGTCCCCAGGTTCAATTGAATGAAATTGATACATGGGCTTACATTACCCCCCACGGTTAAAGATGCAGGTCGGCGCCTTCATGTAACCTTAGCCTACCGACACCTGCACATAGGCTATCTGTTTCACTTTTACAGACTAGAAATATCGAAGGAGGCCAGAAGAGATGGGCAAATTATACATGTTTGAAACAATAATCATGAAATTAATGGGAAAATATATATTTTTTAATGTATTTATTTTGATGTTGCAATTATTCGTGTTTTTCGTGTTCTATAATTAAAAGTCGAATATTTTATCTATCTATTTGCATGATCTTTCCCTCCGGTGCCACCACAGGTGCCAACCACTCTTACCCTGGCACGCTTACGTTCATATTTCAAAAGTCATATTTGTATTTTTATATCTAAATAATTGTTATTTAAAAAGTATAAGCTAGTCTATCGTCTTACAGTTCATCAACACAAATGTTTGTATAATAGAGAGGATATGCAGATTGAGACTAGCCTATATAACTGAGAATCTAAGAGATTTGGGTGTTGACTTTTCTCATTCTATATCAAAGGGACTGAGGTTTTTTTTAAAGACTAACTGAATGTGTTTGGGGTTTTGTACACATCAATGTTAAACTATTATTGAGAAATCGTATACTGTGACTTAAGCTTCGTTGATGCATTTGTTAGAAAATTGCGATTTTAGAGTATATTGCACTGTTTACGACTATCCTCAAATAACACGTTATTTGACTGATTTTGGACATTACAGTCATGTTTTTTATTTCGTTTATCTTGTACCATTCTTTGGAGGAAACTGAATATGGTTTGTTGTGCATGAAACCTTAATACTTTCAATAATGAAACATCGTTTTATGAAGCAAAAAAGCAACAAAAGTGTCATGACATTCTAAGAATGAGTCATTGTATATTACGATGCCATTTTCACTGTATTTGGTGAACTAATAAATGGTGAAAGAACATGTACAATGTGGTCCTATGGTATTAATTTCCCAAGATCCATCCATTATCAGAGTACAAACATTAACACATGACAGTTAACACGTTCTTCATGACAGTTGGTCATTGTTGGACATTACAAAGATGTTGAACCACATTCTCATAGTCACAGTAAACAAACTGAGCCCTACAACTGTGGCCTACTCCCACTGGTTGAAGAGGGTACAGAGGGGAGAAAAGAAGGCCAATGGTTTACGGTGGTTCTCCAAGCTGTGACCCACATGATAAACAAATCAGTATTTCTAACCAGGGCCTACGGGCTTTAACAGACACCAGCAGCACGTCCTCCCAACCCACCATTTCAGAAACACTAATCAAGCACATAGAGAATAGGCTAATTATTGCCTCCAACTCCTGATGTAGGCCGACGTCTTCACTCATAGCTCATAGTCTTTGATGACTATGCGAGGTAGGCCTATCGGAGGCCATCCATCTAACCCAACTATAGGCTGCGTATACCTGATGACCACATGGTTCTGGTCAGATGTGGTGGGGAACACAGTGCAATTAGAGATGTTCCTACAATAGTATGCCAGGGAATCTATTGGAACAAGGACCCTCAAGAATACAACACCTATCTTTTATCTATGGACGTCCCTATCTTAACCTGAGATACAAGGTGTGTGAATGTAAACACGGGTCTAGGCCAAACACGGGTCTAGGCCAAACACAGGTCTAGGCCAAACACGGGTCTAGGCCAAACACGGGTCTAGGCCCCACGCCATACACACTAACATAGTGCCCCACACACAGTGGGACTCATGGCTAGAAGGATCCAGATTTTGTCAAATTAACGTCAGATTTGACTTTTCGTGGGCAGGTTAGGAGAACTTACGCGGCAGGTTAGGAGAATTAACATAGCAGGTTAGGAGAATTAGGTTAAGGTTAGGAAAAGTTTGTAAGTCGCTCTGGATAAGAGCGTCTGCTAAATGACTTAAATGTAAATGTAAATGTAAAAAGGGTCAAGGTTAAGGTTAGCTAAAATGCAAAAAAATAAAAGACATTCATTTGACAAAAGCTGGATCCTTACTAGCCATGACCCACAGGTGGCCCAGAGGAAATACTTCCTTCTTCCCTTCCTTGAAGTCATCATCTCGGATAGGTGAAAGCAAGGATTCCACAACATAGCTGATACCTACCCAGTCATGTCAGCTCTGCCTAACAGTAACCTAATGGAGGGGCCATGTAAGGTGTAAAACCAAACAGTTTACCAGTAGTATCACTCTGTAAAGCTACAGAAAATAACAACACCAATGACAACCAAAGCCTCTCCACTCCCTGCACCCACACTATAGTGGCTATTGACTTTCCTGTTGCTGTCTCCACTGGACCGAATGGGTAAACATTACCATCTACTTTTGTCGTGCTGCGGGAAGTGTGTGTGTGTGTGCGTGCGTGTGTGTGTGTGTGTGTGTGTGTGTTTATAGGCTGATAAACTGTCACCTATGAAATTGAGTATTAAGTTGGATGGGCCATGACCACCAATCACCACTGACCAATTTGTTGCACTTTGTGAGTGAAAATGTGTGTGTTTGAACTCTGTCACATTATGTCTACTGAACCTGTTGGCATGCATGGGAAAACCACAACATCAACCATTGTATGTGTGCGTATGTAAGAGAGAAAGTGTGTGTTTGTGTTTTGTAGACTGTCACATTACCATCATTGATGTTGAGTACCAAGACAGATAGGCATGCATTACCATCCACTTATTGCTCTTAATACAAATATACATACATACATACACACACACACACACACACACACACACACACACACACACACACACACACACACATACACACATACACACATACATACATACATACATACATACATACATACATGCATACATGCATACATGCATACAAACATGCAAACATAAATACATACATACATACATACATACATACAAACATACAAACATACAAACATGCATACATACAAACATACATACATACATATACACTGAGTCAACAAAACATTAAGAACACCTGATCTTTCCATGACATAGACTGACCAGGTGAATCCAGGTGGAAGCTATGATCCCTTATTGATGTCACTTGATAAATCCACTTCAATCAGTGTAGATGAAGGGAAGGAGACATGTTGAGGAAGGATTTTTAAGACATGAGACAATTGAGACATGAATTGTGTATGTGTGCCATTCAGAGGGTGAATGGGCAAGACAAAATATTTAATTGCCTTAAGTGCCTGGTAGTAGGTGCCAGGCGCACCGGTTTGTGTCAAGAACTGCAACGCTGCTGGGTTTTTCACGCTTAACAGTTTCCCGTGTGTATCAAGAATGGTCCACCACCCAAAAAGACATCCTGCCAACTTGACACAACTGTGGGAAGCATTGGAGTCAACAATATTAGGAAGGTTTGCCTAATGTCCGGTATACTCAGTTTAATCACACACATGAAAGCAAGCACATACTGTCTCAAAGCTACAGAGGGTCCCTCTTTGCTTTCTTTTTAACAGGCCGACAGTTGTGACCAAATTCAATATCATATTGTATGTCCATTTTCATATCAGTATCAGTCAAAATGGAGAGAATGAAGAAGGAAAAACATTACTAATACATAACTCATCTATACAGTAACATTACTAATACATTACTAATACATAACTCATCTATACAGTAACATTACTAATACATTACTAATACATAACTCATCTATACAGTAACATTACTAATACATAACTCATCTATACAGCAACATTACTAATACATAACTCATCTATACAACAACATTACTAATACATAACTCATCTATACAGTAACATTACTAATACATTACTAATACATTACTAATACATAACTCATCTATACAGTAACATTACTAATACATAACTCATCTATACAGCAACATTACTAATACATTACTAATACATTACTAATACATTACTAATACATAACTCATCTATACAGTAACATTACTAATACATAACTCATCTATACAGTAACATTACTAATACATAACTCATCTATACAGCAACATTACTAATACATTACTAATACATTACTAATACATTACTAATACATAACTCATCTATACAGTAACATTACTAATACATAACTCATCTATACAGTAACATTACTAATACATAACTCATCTATACAGCAACATTGCTAATACATTACTAATACATAACTCATCTATACAGTAACATTACTAATACATAACTCATCTATACAGCAACATTACTAATACATAACTCATCTATACAGCAACATTACTAATACATTACTAATGCATAACTCATCTATACAGTAACATTACTAATACATAACTCATCTATACAGTAACATTACTAATACATAACTCATCTATACAGCAACATTACTAATACATAACTCATCTATACAGTAACATTACTAATACATAACTCATCTATACAGTAACATTACTAATACATAACTCATCTATACAGCAACATTACTAATACATAACTCATCTATACAGCAACATTACTAATACATTACTAATACATAACTCATCTATACAGTCACATTACTAATACATAACTCATCTATACAGTCACATTACTAATACATAACTCATCTATACAGCAACATTACTAATACATAACTCATCTATACAGCAACATTACTAATACATAACTCATCTATACAGTAACATTACTAATACATAACTCATCTATACAGTAACATTACTAATACATAACTCATCTATACAGTAACATTACTAATATATAACTCATCTATACAGCAACATTACTAATATATAACTCATCTATACAGCAACATTACTAATACATAACTAATCTATACAGTAACATTACTAATACATAACTCATCTATACAGTAACATTACTAATACATAACTCATCTATACAGTAACATTACTAATACATTACTAATACATAACTCATCTATACAGTAACATTACTAATACATTACTAATACATAACTCATCTATACAGTAACATTACTAATACATAACTCATCTATACAGCAACATTACTAATACATAACTCATCTATACAGCAACATTACAGCAACATTACTAATACATAACTCATCTATACAGTAACATTACTAATACATTACTAATACATAACTCATCTATACAGTAACATTACTAATACATAACTCATCTATACAGCAACATTACTAATACATTACTAATACATAACTCATCTATACAGCAACATTACTAATACATTACTAATACATAACTCATCTATACAGTAACATTACTAATACATAACTCATCTATACAGTAACATTACTAATACATAACTCATCTATACAGTCACATTACTAATACATAACTCATCTATACAGTCACATTACTAATACATAACTCATCTATACAGCAACATTACTAATACATTACTAATACATAACTCATCTATACAGCAACATTACTAATACATAACTCATCTATACAGCAACATTACTAATACATAACTCATCTATACAGTAACATTACTAATACATAACTCATCTATACAGCAACATTACTAATACATAACTCATCTATATAGTAACATTACTAATACATTACTAATACATAACTCATCTATACAGCAACATTACTAATACATAACTCATCTATACAGTGACATCACTAATGTCATTATACTGCCGCCAGGGACACTGAAATACTGTGCATACAGCCAGCGCTGCGCCGCCTGTCATGGTAGCTCACGCTACCGCTAACACTGATTAACACACACTGACAAGGATAACTGGTGGTGGGCTCAGATATATCTCTGCCTATATAGCCATGTCAAATAGGATTATCTCTATTGGGACTGCAGTTAGTGAAGTTGATGGACGTACAGGGTTGCCGGATCAATCCCAGCTAGAGACAAGTCCCTTTAACGTTGCTAATCTCTACGATATAGGGGCCCCCTATATCAGGCCTATACAGTAGCACTGTGTTGTGGTAGCCTACAGTACATGGAATATATAGAAATCTTACACACTGAAACCATGGTACACACTGAGACCATGGTACACACTGAGACCATGGTACACACTGAGACCATGGTACACACTGAGACATGGTACACACTGAGACCATGGTACACACTGAGACCATGGTACACACTGAGACCATGGTACACACTGAAACCATGGTACACACTGAGACCATGGTACACACTGAGACCATGGTACACAATGAGACATGGTACACACTGAGACATGGTACACACTGAGACCATGGTACACACTGAGACCATGGTACACACTGAGACCATGGTACACACTGAGACATGGTACACACTGAGACATGGTACACACTGAAACCATGGTACACACTGAGACATGGTACACACTGAGACCATGGTACACACTGAGACATGGTACACACTGAGACATGGTACACACTGAGACCATGGTACACACTGAGACCATGGTACACACTGAGACCATGGTACACACTGAGACATGGTACACACTGAGACATGGTGCACACTGAGACCATGGTACACACTGAGACCATGGTACACACTGAGACATGGTACACACTGAGACCATGGTACACACTGAGACATGGTACACACTGAGACATGGTACACACTGAGACCATGGTACACACTGAGACATGGTACACACTGAGACATGGTACACACTGAGACATGGTACACACTGAGACCATGGTACACACTGAAACCATGGTACACACTGAGACCATGGTACACACTGAAACCATGGTACACACTGAGACCATGGTACACACTGAGACCATGGTACACACTGAGACATGGTGCACACTGAGACCATGGTACACACTGAGACCATGGTACACACTGAGACATGTTACACACTGAGACCATGGTACACACTGAGACCATGGTACACACTGAAACCATGGTACACACTGTGACATGGTACACACTGAGACATGGTACACACTGAGACCATGGTACACACTGAGACATGGTACACATTGAGACATGGTACACACTGAGACCATGGTACACACTGAAACCATGGTACACACTGAAACCATGGTACACACTGAGACCATGGTACACAGAGACCATGGTACACACTGAGACATGGTACACACTGAGACATGGTACACACTGAGACCATAGTACACACTGAGACATGGTACACATTGAGACATGGTACACACTGAGACATGAACAGGGGATATGTAAGCTTTCATGACAACATACACTCACAGAGTCAAACTCACATACACAAGCACCGAAAGAAAAATCCACATAAACAACACGCGAAGGGATTGGCTGAGGCTGAAAGAGGAAGGGGAGAAAAAGAGAGGAATACATGATTAGAACATTTTACAGAGAGAGAGATGGGAAAGGGTACACTGTGTGTGTGTGTGTGTGTGTGTGTGTGTGTGTGTGTGTGTGTGTGTGTGTGTGTGTGTGTGTGTGTGTGTGTGTGTGTGTGTGTGAGAGAGAGAGAGATGGGAAAGGGTACACTGTGTGTGTGTGTGTGTGTGTGTGTGTGTGTGTGTGTGTGTGTGAGAGAGAGAGAGAGAGATGGGAAAGGGTACACTGTGTGTGTGTGTGTGTGTGTGTGTGTGTGTGTGTGAGAGAGAGAGAGAGAGATGGGAAAGGGTACACAGTGTGTGTGTGTGTGTGTGTGTGTGTGTGAGAGAGAGAGAGAGAGAGAGAGAGAGAGAGAGAGAGAGGGATGGCGAGAGAGGGAGAGAAACAGAGAGAGAGAAAGACCAAATTAGATATCGGTGAGAGAACAGAGAGAGAGAGAGAGATGAGAGACAGATAATATACATATATATATAGAGAGAGAGATAAGTGTGTGCATTGGGTATGCAGCAGCTTGCTGATGTTGTTGGCCTTGGGCACCGGAGCATAAAGGACAATTAGGAGTAGCAGAGAAGGCTGGCTGGCTCACTGAAACAAGTCTGAACACAGCCATCCCCACAGCCATCCCTACAGCCATCCCCACAGCCATCCCCACAGCCATCCCCACAGCCATCCCCACGGCCATCCCCACAGCCATCACCACAGCCATCACCACAGCCATCACCACAGCCATCCCCACAGCCATCCCCACGGCCATCCCCACAGCCATCACCACAGCCATCACCACAGCCATCACCACAGCCATCCCCACGGCCATCACCACAGCCATCACCACAGCCATCAACACAGCCATCACCACCAAGGCAGAGAGAGAGAGAGAGGGAGGGGAGAAAATGGGACAGAGGAAAAAAAGAGAGTGCTAGAGAAAGAGAGTAGGCAGTCTCTCCATTACATTAGGACTGTCCCCTGGTCTGGAGTTACACAACCAACGTCTAATCAAGTTGATTATTACTCAATCTAGTTTTGCTCACAATGGCTGCCAGTCCACCCATTATTCTATCATTGACTTGAATGGGGAGGTCAGTTCTATCCATTCTATTTCTATGTTTAGTACCATGTATGGTAGAGGGAGGATTTGTCTGTAGTCTTTCAGCATGTTATCTAGCATGTCTGGTTGTAACATGTCTGATGGATGAGATAGAAGAACCTCTAGCGATGCCATATCTGCCAAAGAATAGCATTTCTAGAAGTTAGACTTGTTACTGTATGGTAGATATTGTTCTACCTTATTGAGGGACAGTATTGAGCTGCCTGGCTGAGGACTTGACAGGTTCAGTTCAGGTTCATTATCTCTTTGTACTGCCCTGCCTCGAGCCAGTCACACACACGCACAAGCGCACGCACGTACACACACAAACACACACAAACGATACCTCCACACACACACACACACACACACACACACACACACACACACACACACACACACACACACACACACACACACACACACACACACACGCACACACACACACACACACACACACTAACTACACCCCCTCCCCTCACACAGACAAACTACACTTTCCTCCCCTCACACAGACTAACTACACCCCCTCCCCTCACACTAACTACACCCTCCTCCCCTCACACAGACTAACTACACCCCCTCCCCTCACACAGACTAACTACACCCCCCTCCCCTCACACAGACTATCCCATGATCTCATCAGAAGTGTACCCTCTTCCTCCTCCCTCCAGCCCTGCTGATAGACTGGTACCCTGCCAGTGTTAAATCAGCCATTATCAATATTGATTCCCCTGCCACTTAGTTACATAACCAGCTGGGTGTCAGCCTGTTTGCCACCCCACACCATCACCCCGGAAACCCCATAACACCCAATCAGCCTGTCAGATGTAGAGTTGGACAATGGAGGGCGGTGGGAAGGATGGAGTGGATAGGGGTGAGGTCGGAGGGGGACAGGGGGGAGGACTGAGGGGGACAGGGGGAGGACGGAGGGAGACAGGGGGGAGGACGGAGGGGGACAGGGGGGAGGACGGAGGGGGACAGGGGGAGGACGGAGGGGGACAGGGGGGAGGACAGAGGGGGACAGGGGGGAGGACGGAGGGGGACGGAGGGGGACAGGGGGGAGGACGGAGGGGGACAGGGGGGAGGACGGAGGGGGACGGAGGGGGACAGGGGGGAGGACGGAGGGGGACAGGGGGGAGGACGGAGGGGGACAGGGGGGAGGACGGAGGGAGACAGGGGGGAGGACGGAGGGGGACAGGGGGGAGGACGGAGGGGGACAGGGGGGAGGATGGAGGGGGACAGGGGGGAGGACGGAGGGGGACATGGGGGAGGCAGGGGGAGGATGGAGGGGGACAGGGGGAGGCAAGAGGGGGACAGGGGGGAGGATGGAGGGGGACAGGGGGAGGATGGAAGGGGACGGGGGGAGGATGGAAGGGGACGGGGGGAGAGGAGGAGACTTCAGGCTGACGTTCAGGCGTCTACTGTGAAACATGTTGGTTTGCAATTTGGTCATGTAAAAACTGGCGCACTGACATTTTCCAGCCCTGGAACAAGAGTAGAGGAGAGCAGCCTAATGCGCTTTTGGTGCCTGTATACTTTATACTTAGAAACACAAAAATATTTTTTCCCATTTCGTTTCATATGTTCCAAACCCAAGCCCTCTCTTAGGCCTACTATAACGAAGGCTGGTTCAACAGCAATGCGTGTTTTCATCCTGTTCATTTTATGATATCATTACATTTATTTATTGTTGTTGTTAAAAAAACAGATTCCTTGTTTTTTGTTTAATTGTATTACAACCAACCTCATTACAATGATTCACCTTCCTGGTTTTATGGTTCCAACGTCCGCATGCAATGGATCTTCTGTAATCTGGTTCAGATTATGTTCATTAAACATACGCCTGTTTGGGAGCTGTAAAATGGTTCAGATTATGTTCATTAAACATACGCCTGTTTGGGAGCTGTAGAACGGTTCAGATTATGTTCATTAAACATACGCCTGTTTGGGAGCTGTAGAACGGTGAGGGTACGTTCTCACTGTCTCTTAATATTGGATCTTTGTCCAGCTACTTTGAAAAGTTGGGCTGAGTGTAAAACCTCCATAGTCTGCGTTGTTTTAACATGATATGCCTACCAGAAGAAATGACTTTACATCTACACTCTTATCTAGAGACTTACAGTAGTGAACACATACATTTTATTATTGGTCCCCCGTGGGAATCAAACCCACAACCCTGGTGTTGCAAGTGCCCTGCTCTACCAACTGAGCTACATGGGACATAGCCTTCGGCCTATTTAAAACAAGTTGTTGTTCGTTTTGTTTAGAATTTGATTTGAGTTATTTGCTCTCTTTTTAGGCCTTATCAATAATGAATGTAATCTTGCTTATTGACACGGTTTGGCATGTCCATGCTCAGCCATAACGCAATTTACAGCAGGCCTGGCCCCTATGTCAGTGTGAATGCTACTAAGTCATGCAATTACCAAGAACAATGTGGACTACAACCGTGTTCAAGTTAAGATATTTAGCAAAGATAGGTGTACATTTTGCTATTTAGTTTCTGAAAGCCATTTAACAAACTATAACGGGACTAACATTGGAATTGGTGTTGATTCCAAGGCCATACATCAGACCATAAATACACAACTTAAAGCAACCACATGTTTGGCCATGGAGCACGTTCTGATTGGCCAGTGAGGGGCCAAGACCGGACACACACACAACTTGTTTATTCATCCAAACCCAGCCCATTTGCGCCAACGCCAGTAACTGTGCTGATAATTGTAATAGCTAAAATATTGCAGACACACACACACACCTTTGCGTTAAGTTTGTTAAAGTAGAGCCCTGTGTGTGTGTGTGTGTGTACAGTTTGTGTTTGTGAATTGGCACTGAGAGGTTGGTAATGAGTTCAGTTGTTTCTTCTCAACGAGGTCCCATGAGTGTTTGAACACTCAACACTATCAAGCTGTATTGACTGTTGAGGCACAACATGGTTCTAACGCATTAAGGTAGATGCTAGTTACACAACAGTCATCAACATTAGTTCTGCCGGCCTTAGCATCTGCCTTATAACTATCTATATATCAAAACTTCCACACTACATACAGCAAAATGGTAGTTCATATTTATTGCATTGAATTTTATTCCCATAAATAATTATTTTAACCAAATATTTGCAAATCTCAGCAGCAACCTCAGCAGAAAGAGAGGAGCCTGTCTGCTGAGACATCAGAAACCTTATTTTTTTTAAGTGTTAAAAATAGACAGTAATTACATTTCAGCAGAGAATTAAAAATAAATGATTTCTACTTTATCAACGGAGCCGTCGCTCCCATCCTCTCTCCATGGCTCTGTGCTTTATATTTCAGCTACAGCAGAAACCGACAGCTTCATCTGATCTGATGTTTCTTTTACAAATACCAGGAGGATGCTAGTGTCATGTTGATGGGGTTTTATACAGACTGTCCGGAGAAGCTTGTACTGTGGGGTCTCACAAAACCGCCAATGATGGTGATTAGGTAAACAATATAATGACGATTTGACGGAACACCAATGATACAGAAATGACTGGCCTTTAAGTAGTTTTAATCAAAGATGTTTTCACTTAATAAAAAACGCACACATTACAGAATCATTCAAATGTATCACAATATAACAACTGGTTCAAAAGCCACAGTGGATAAAAACAGTCTTTCAAGGCATAATGGCAAACATTGAGAGATAAGTCACTTGTAGCCTGTTGTATAGTCCATTGAGATTCTGTCTCCTATAGGTCAATACAATCCAGGAAGGCCTCAGTGTCTGCTTCCTGGGTCCTGAACTCATTGGGCGGATCTTGGGTCTCCTCCAATAACCTTCTCTCCAGACCGGCATCCTCTGGACTAAGCTCCTCCCCTTTGGTCAGCACATACAGGAAGTATTGGAAGCCGTCTCCATAGCTACGGGTACGTACAGACCAGCAGTAGTCATGGCGAGCATAGAGGCGCTTCCTGAAGTGAGGCTGGGCGAAGGTTACAGACAGGAAACGACCTCCCGGTTTTAAAACACGACTGATCTGGAGAGAGAGAGAAGGGGGAGAAAGAGAGAAAGCGAGAGATGGGGGAAGAGAGACGGAGAGAGAGGGGGGGAGCGAGAGAGGGGAGAGAGTGAGAAAGAGCAAGACGCGAGAGAGAAGAGGGGGAGAAGAGAGAGGGCAAGGGGGGAGAGTAGAGGGGGAGAGAAGAGAGTGAGAGAGATAGGAGAGTGTGAGAAAGAGCAAGACACGGGGAGAGAGAGGGGGAGAAGAGAGAGGGGAGAGAGGGGGAGAAGAGAGAGAGAGTGAGAGGGGGGAGAGAGAGAGGGGGAGAGAAGAGAGCGCGATAGGGGGGAGAGAGTGAGAAAGAGCAAGACATGGGGAGAGAGAGGGGAGAAGAGAGAGAGAGAGGCGGGAGAGAGAGGGGGAGAAGAGAGAGAGCGAGAGGGGGGAGAGAGGGGGAGAGAAGAGAGAGCGAGAGAGGGGGGAGAAAGTGAGAAAGAGAGAGAAAGAGGGGGGAGAGAGAAGGGGGAGAGATAGAGGGAGAAAGAGAGAGAGAGAGGGGGAGAGAGATAAAGAGGGGAGAGAAGAAAGGGAGAGAGAGAGCATGAGAGGGGAGGAAGAGATGATGGGGAGAGAGAAAGAGGGGGGAGAGAGAGGGGGAGAAAGACAGAGGATGAGAGGGAGAGAGAAAGAGGATGGGAGCGAGAGAGGGGAGAGTGGATGGGGGAGAGAGGATGGGAGAGAGAGGATGGGAGAGAGAGAGAGAGAGAGGATGGGAGAGAGAGAGAGGGGAGAGTGGATGGGGAGAGAGGATGGAGGAGAGAGGATGGGAGAGAGAGGATGGGAGAGAGAGAGAGGGGAGAGAGAGAGAGAGGGGAGAGTGGATGGGGAGAGAGGATGGGAGAGAGAGGATGGGAGAGAGAGAGGGGGGAGTGGATGGGGGAGAGAGGATGGGAGCGAGAGGATGGGAGAGAGAGGATGGGAGAGAGAGAGGGGAGAGAGAGAGGGGGGAGTGGATGGGGAGAGAGGATGGGAGAGAGAGGATGGGAGAGAGAGGATGGGAGAGAGAGAGGGGAGAGAGAGAGAGGGTAGAGTGGATGGGGAGAGAGGATGGGAGAGAGAGAGAGGGGACAGAGGATGGGAAAGACAGGATGGTAGAGAGAGGATGGGGAGAGAGAGAGGCGTTAGAGCATATTTGTATCGTATCATGAATCTTTCCTCTGTGGTACTGTAGCTAAAGTGGGCAGTGGCAGTGAGGGTGGAGCAGGACTGATCTATAGACAGACTGGACCTGAGATAGAGAGAGGTACGTCCTCATCACCTTAAACTGTAATGACCTGAGATAGAGAGGGGTACGTCCGCATCACCTTAAACTGTAATGACCTGAGATAGAGAGGGGTACGTCCTCATCACCTTAAACTGTAATGACCTGAGATAGAGAGGGGTACGTCCTCATCACCTTAAACTGTAATGACCTGAGATAGAGAGGGGTACGTCCTCATCACCTTAAACTGTAATGACCTGAGATAGAGAGGGGTAGGCTCTCATCACCTTAAACTGTAATGACCTGAGATAGAGAGGGGTACGTCCGCATCACCTTAAACTGTAATGACCTGAGATAGAGAGGGGTACGTCCGCATCACCTTAAACTGTAATGACCTGAGATAGAGAGGGGTACGCTCTCATCACCTTAAACTGTAATGACCTGAGATAGAGAGGGGTACGCTCTCATCACCTTAAACTGTAATGACCTGAGATAGAGAGGGGTACGTCCTCATCACCTTAAACTGTAATGACCTGAGATAGAGGGGTACGCTCTCATCACCTTAAACTGTAATGACCTGAGATAGAGAGGGGTACGCTCTCATCACCTTAAACTGTAATGACCTGAGATAGAGAGGGGTACGTCCGCATCACCTTAAACTGTAATGACCTGAGATAGAGAGGGGTACGTCCTCATCACCTTAAACTGTAATGACCTGAGATAGAGAGGGGTACGCTCTCATCACCTTAAACTGTAATGACCTGAGATAGAGAGGGGTACGTCCTCATCACCTTAAACTGTAATGACCTGAGATAGAGAGGGGTACGCTCTCATCACCTTAAACTGTAATGACCTGAGATAGAGGGGTACGCTCTCATCACCTTAAACTGTAATGACCTGAGATAGAGAGGGGTACGTCCTCATCACCTTAAACTGTAATGACCTGAGATAGAGAGGGGTACGTCCGCATCACCTTAAACTGTAATGACCTGAGATAGAGAGGGGTACGTCCTCATCACCTTAAACTGTAATGACCTGAGATAGAGAGGGGTACGTCCTCATCACCTTAAACTGTAATGACCTGAGATAGAGAGGGGTAAGTCCTCATCACCTTAAACTGTAATGACCTGAGATAGAGAGGGGTACGTCCTCATCACCTTAAACTGTAATGACCTGAGATAGAGAGGGGTACGCTCTCATCACCTTAAACTGTAATGACCTGAGATAGAGAGGGGTAAGTCCTCATCACCTTAAACTGTAATGACCTGAGATAGAGAGGGGTACGCTCTCATCACCTTAAACTGTAATGACCTGAGATAGAGAGGGGTACGCTCTCATCACCTTAAACTGTAATGACCTGAGATAGAGAGGGGTACGTCCTCATCACCTTAAACTGTAATGACCTGAGATAGAGAGGGGTACGCTCTCATCACCTTAAACTGTAATGACCTGAGATAGAGAGGGGTACGCTCTCATCACCTTAAACTGTAATGACCTGAGATAGAGAGGGGTACGTCCTCATCACCTTAAACTATAATGACCTGAGATAGAGAGGGGTACGTCCTCATCACCTTAAACTGTAATGACCTGAGATAGAGAGGGGTACGCTCTCATCACCTTAAACTGTAATGACCTGAGATAGAGAGGGGTACGCTCACATCACCTTAAACTGTAATGACCTGAGATAGAGAGGGGTACGCTCTCATCACCTTAAACTGTAATGACCTGAGATAGAGAGGGGTACGCTCTCATCACCTTAAACTGTAATGACCTGAGATAGAGAGGGGTACGTCCGCATCACCTTAAACTGTAATGACCTGAGATAGAGAGGGGTACGTCCTCATCACCTTAAACTGTAATGACCTGAGATAGAGAGGGGTACGTCCTCATCACCTTAAACTGTAATGACCTGAGATAGAGAGGGGTAGGCTCTCATCACCTTAAACTGTAATGACCTGAGATAGAGAGGGGTACGTCCTCATCACCTTAAACTGTAATGACCTGAGATAGAGAGGGGTACGCTCTCATCACCTTAAACTGTAATGACCTGAGATAGAGAGGGGTACGCTCTCATTCACAGTGCAGGATTTTACACGGTGTGTTCAATAAAGACATGGAAGCGTATAGTTGTTTGTGTGTTATTAGTTTAAGCAGACTGTGTTTATCTGTTGTCGTGACCTAGATGAAGATCAGATCAAATTGTTATGACTGATTTATGCAGAAATCCAGGATTTTTTAAACACTACATGATTCAATATTTGTTATTTCATAGTTTTGATGTCTTCACTATTATTCTACAATGTAGAATGTTCCTCCCCCCTGGAATGAGTAGGTGTCCAGACTTTGTGTGACATCACCTGAGCCAGGGAGAGGAACCAGAAGAAAGGTTGAAGATGAATAATACCTGCGCTGGGGTTAAACCATCATTGAAACGTGTGTTATTTGTGTGTGTGAGTTGTGCGTGTTCACTGGAACATACTTTACAGATGAGGGAGCCTTCAGCACCAGAAAAGCAAACATGAACACATCTATAAATAAGCATGCCCACAAAATGCAAACACAAGTGCACGTACGCGCACAGACACACACGCACACACACACACAGTGTTCAGTGCCATTCAGTGCACAAAGTATACAGTGGGACAATTGGGAACCACAACGAGAGAAGGTTAACCAGACTTCAGAAGATAATTGAATATATTTATAGTCCTCACAGATTCGGTGTAGATTCATCAGCCTCCACTGTGCTGATGTGTGAGGATGCAACTTACAGTAGAAAGAAATACATTGTAGTATCATGTCCAGGATGGAATGGTGAAGCAGTTCAGTGACAGGGCTCTAAACACAACCTAATGCAATGTGTTGCCATGCAACGCCGTGTAGTGTACATTATGGTATGGCAGTGCAGGGCCTTGAAGATCAGAGGAGCCTCTACGGAGCTCACATGAAAGAAAGTAATTTAATTCAATGTAATGCAATGTCTTGCAAGATGGTGTAGTGAACGATAGGTACGTCTGTACAGAGAGAGGGCATAAGAGAGAGGAGCACTGGGAGAGGAGAAGTGAGGAGAAGAGGAGAGATGAGAAGTGGAGAATAGAGGAGAGAAGATGAGAAGAGGAGAATAGAGGAGAGAAGAGCAGAGAAGTGGAGAATAGAGGAGATGAGATGAGAAGTGGAGAATAGAGGAGAGGAGAGATGAGAAGTGGAGAATAGAGGAGATGAGATGAGAAGTGGAGAATAGAGGAGAGGAGAGATGAGAAGTGGAGAATAGAGGAGAGAAGATGAGAAGTGGAGAATAGAGGAGTGGAGAATAGAGGAGAAGGGGAGAAAAGGAGAAGAGATGAGAAGTGGAGAATAGAGGAGAGAAGAGCAGAGAAGAGATGAAAAAAAAGGAAAGAGGGAAGGAGGAGAATCTCACCCTCTTACATGATCCATCTCCCCCAGCTAGCAGGATACACATTCATTATTAACAAACTACGGTGACAGAGAGAGAGACAGAGAGAGACAGAGAGAGAGATAGAAAGAGAGAGACGGAGAAAGACAAAGAGATATAAAGAGAGAGAGAGACAAAGAGAGAGAGAGGGAGAAAAGAGGGCAGTGGGAAAAAGAGAAAGGGAGAAAAGAGGAAGATGAATATCAGGAGGAAGGGAGGAAGACAGAAAGGAGTGTTACCATCCTCTAGTTCTTGTGCCTGAGGTAAAAAGGGATTTGTAAAACTGGTGAAAAAATGCACTACATCTTTTTAAATGTTCTATCAATGTTTGCTTCAAATATGCCTTCAATGTTTTATCACGGTGGACTGAAAACTAAAGGTATAAAACGTATTTCCATGCATAGTTAGATACTGACAGTTGGAAACACTCTTGCGTATCATATTCTTGGCAGTGAACATGGCTGTGAGCAGTGGCATAAACCAAGTTTATTGCTTAACAACCCCAGGGAGTCCTTACGTGCACTTGATGACAAACAGGGACTGTCATGAGTCTTCAGTTAAAGGTTGGATCTCAATAGTCTAAGGTTAATCTCAATAGTCTAATGTTAAAGGTTGCATCTCAATAGTCAATGTTAAAGGTTGCATCCCAATAGTCTAAGGTTAAAGGTTGGATCTCAATAGTCTAATGTTAAAGATTGGATCTCAATAGTCTAATGTTAAAGATTGGATCTCAATAGTCTAATGTTAAAGATTGGATCTCAATGGTCTAATGTTAAAGGTTGCATCTCAATAGTCTAAGGTTAAAGGTTGCATCTCAATAGTCTAAAGTGGCTTCCATCTCCTTCCCCTTCATTCTCACCGATGTGGAAGAGTTGGGCAGGTGAAAGCAAGTCCTCTGGACTGTCTCATTTCCTATTGATCCCTCAAATCCCTGGTGTTACGGTACTGGTACTACCTGTCTATAGCTTCAATCCCTGGTGTTATGGTACTGGTACTACCTGTCTATAGCTTCAATCCCTGGTGTTATGGTACTGGTACTACCTGTCTATAGCTTCAATCCCTGGTGTTATGGTACTGGTACTACCTGGATATAGCTTCAATCCCTGGTGTTATGGTACTGGTACTACCTGCATATAGCTTCAATCCCTGGTGTTATGGTATTGGTACTACCTGTATATAGCTTCAATCCCTCGTGTTATGGTACTGGTACTACCTGTATATAGCTTCAATCCCTGGTGTTATGGTATTGGTACTACCTGTATATAGCTTCAATCCCTGGTGTTATGGTACTGGTACTACCTGCATATAGCTTCAATCCCTGGTGTTATGGTATTGGTACTACCTGTATATAGCTTCAATCCCTGGTGTTATGGTACTGGTACTACCTGTATATAGCTTCAATCCCTGGTGTTATGGTACTGGTACTACCTGCATGTAGCTTAAATCACTGGTGTTTTAAAATGAGAGCAGGTGAATGAAAGAAGATAAGAAGAGGGTATAATTTCAGACTTTTGAGATGAACCATCACTGTGAATGCATTACTGTGTTCTAACACATTATTCATATCACTGAGATGAACGTGTTCCATTTACAGGGCTTGTATGACCCAGGGGCTCAGCACTTAAGAATGCTTATGTCACCATAACACATATGGAGACATGCGTCATACTTCACTGTCATGGGCACCAATGGCACAATTTGTGATTAGCTCAAAAGTACCTCATCTAAAACATAGTGTTGAATGCAGTGATGAGTAACGAATGCGATGATCTGCGTTTGCATGTGTGTGTGTGTGTCTGTGTGGTAGGTAATTGGGGCTTAGTGTGCTGTAATTCCTCCTCTCTGTTAATTAGACTGTTTTGGGTTAATTGCCTTGTTGCCAACTGCTGAGACTGCATGCAGGGGGAAGTCCCCCCACCACTACACACCAGACACACACACAAACAAACAAATACAAACAAAGGGATTACAATGTTTTTAATAATAATAACATGGGAAAGGATGAGCGAATTGGGCGGAGACAACAAAGAGTATTTGCAGGAATTCAGCTCAAGTATTACTGTCCTACTGTTGTGGCTCATCGTTGGATCATAGACAAGCACAACACTGTTGTGATCCAGTGACAGCCTGCTCCTAGAGTGGAGAGACGCTGCAGCCGCTGGTTTTTACCAGCTTGTTGCTTTGAAATACAAGGAAGAGTTACTCATTTAAAAAGAACAGTGAAACACTATGAGCGTCAGTAAATTTCTCAAAATCAAATCACAATTATATTTGTCAAATACAACAGGTGTAGGTAGACGTTCCAGGGAAACGCTTACATGCTGACCAGACCGCACGCGTACGTCCGCGTGCGCTGTTGCGCGCACGTTGATTTTGTCCACCCACAGATGCGATCAGGACACGCAGGTTGAAAAATCAAAACAAACTCAGAACCAATTATATACAGTTGAAGTGGGAAGTTTACATACACTTAGGTTGGAGTCATTAAAGCTCGTTTTTCAACCACTCCACAAATTTCTTGTTAACAAACAATAGTTTTGGTAAGTCGGTTTGGACATCTACTGTGTGCATGACACAAGTAATCTTTCCAACAATTGTTTACAGACAGATTATTTCACTTATAATTCACTGTATCACAATTCTTGTGGGCCAGAAGTTTACATACACTAAGTTGACTGTGCCTTTAAACAGCTTGGAAAATTCCAGAAAATTATGTCATCGCTTTAGAAGACTAATTGACATAATTTGAGTCAATTGGAGGTGTACCTGTGGATGTATTTCAAGGCCTACCTTCAAACTCAGTGCCTCTTTGCTTGACATCATGGGAAAATCAAAAGAAATCAGCCAAGACCACAGAAACAAAATTGGAGACCTCCCCAAGTCTGGTTCATCCTTGGGAGTAATTTCCAAACGCCTGAAGGTACCACGTTCATCTGTACAAACAATAGTACGCAAGTATAAACACCATGGGACCACGCAGCCGTCATACCACTCAGGAAGGAGACGCATTCTGTCTCCTAGAGATGAACGTACTTTGGTGCGAAAAGTGCAAATCAATCCCTGTCACGTCCTGACCAGTATAGGGGTTATTTGTTATTGTAGTTTGGTCAGGACGTGGCAGGGTGTTTTATGTGTTCAGGGTGTGTTTTGTGTATGTGTTTAGGTAGAGGGGTATTTGATTTATTAGTCCGGGGTTTGTTAGTCAATGTTCTATGTTAGTATATTTTCTATCTAGTTTTTTGTATTTCTATGTTTAGTTAATTGGGGTTGGACCTTCAATTGGAGGCAGCTGGTTATTGTTGCCTCTGATTGAGGGTCCTATAATTAGGAGTTTGTTTTTCAGGGGTTTTTGTGGGAGATTGTTCTTGTTTAGCTGTTTTGCCTGACGAGACTGTCAAGTTCGTTTTTTTGTTTTGTATACGTTGTGTTTCCCTTCTTCACCAATAAAAAAGAAGATGAGTATACATTTTCCCGCTGCGTCTTGGTCTCTACCCTACGACACCCGTGACAATCCCAGAACAACAGCAAAGGACCTTGTGAAGATGTTGGAGGAAACAGGTACAAAGGTATCTATATCCACAGTAAAACGAGTCCTATATCGACATAGCATGAAAGGCTGCTCAGCAAGGAAGAAGCCACTACTCCAAAACCGCCATAAAAAAGCCAGACTACGGTTTGCAACTGCACATGGGGACAAAGATTGTACTTTTTGGAGAAATGTCCTCTGGTCTGATGAAACAAAATAGAACTGTTTGGCCATAATGACCATCGTTATGTTTGGAGGAAAAAGGGGGAGGATTGCAAGCCGAAGAACACCATCCCAAACGTAAATCACAGAGGTGGCAGCATCATGTTGTGGGGGTGATTTGCTGCAAGAGGGGCTGTTGCACTTCACAAAATAGATGGCATGAGGGAGGAAAATGACGTGCATATATTGAAGCAACATCTCAAGACATCAGTCAGGAAGTTAAAGCTTTGTCGCAAATGGGTCTTCCAAATGGACAATGACCCCAAGCATACTTCCAAAGTTGTGGCAAAATGGCTTAAGGACAACAAAGTCAAGGTATTGGAGTGGCCATCACAAAGCCCTGACCTCAATCCCATAGAAAATTTGTGGGCAGAACTGAAAAAGCGTGTGCGAGCAAGGAGGCCTACAAACCTGACTCAGTTACACCAGCTCTGTCAGGAGGAATGGGACAAAATTCACCCAACCTATTGTGAAAGCTTGTGAAAAGCTACCCGAAACGTTTGACCCAAGTTAAACAATTTAAAGGCAATGCTACCAAATACTAATTGAGTGTATGTAAACGTCTGACCCACTGGGAATGTGATGAAAGAAATAAAAGCTGAAAAATCATTCTCTACTATTATTCAGACATTTCACATTCTTAAAGTAAAGTAGTGATCCTAACTGACCTAAGACGGAATTTTTACTAGGATTAAATGTCAGGAATTGTGAAAAACTGAGTTTATATGTATTTGGCTAAGGTGTATGTAAACTTCCGACTTCAACTGTACATTTGGGCACAGGTCGAAAAGCATTAAACATTTATGGTAATTTAGCTAGCTAGAGTGCTGCTGCTAGCTAATTTGTCCTGGGATATAAACACTGGGTTGATATTTTACCTAACATCCAGCTCTGTGGAGTGTACGGCTTAAAGTGGTCCTATGGACAGATACTCCAATTTCTGCTGTGGAGCTTTGTAGCTCCTTCAGGGTTATCTTTGGTCTCTTTGTTGCCTCTCTGATTAATGCTCTCCTTGCCTGGTCCGTGAGTTTTGGTGGGCGGCCCTCTCTTGGCAGGTTTGTTGTGGTGCCATATTCTTTCCCTTTTTAAATAATGGATTTAATGGTGCTCCGTGGGATGTTCAAAGTTTCGGATATTTTTTGATAACCCAACCTTAATTTGTACTTCTCCACAACTTTGTGCCTGACCTGTTTGGAGAGCTCCTTGGTCTTCATGGTGCCGCTTGCTTGGTGGTGCCCCTTGCTTAGTGGTGTTGCAGACTCTGGGGCATTTCAGAACAGGAGTATATATATACTAAGATCATGTGACAGATCATGTGACACTTAGATTGCACACAGGTGGACTTTATTTAACTATTTATGTGACTTCTGATAGTAATTGGTTGCACCAGATCTTATTTAGGGGCTTCATAGCAAAGGGGGTGAATACATATGCACGCAGTACTTTCGTTTTGAAACACTAAAACACACTAACACTAAAACACACTAACACTAAAACAGACTAACACTAAAACAAACTAACACTAAAACACACTAACACTAAAACACACTAACACTAAACACACTAACACTAAAACACACTAACACTAAAACACACTAACACTAACACACACTAACACTAAAACACACTAAAACACTAACACTAAAACACACTAACACAAAAACACACTAACACTAAAACACACTAACACTAACACTAACACACTAACACTAACACACACTAACACTAAAACACACTAACACTAAAACACACTAACACTAAAACACACTAACACTAACACTAAAACACACTAACACTAAAACACACTAACACTAAAACACACTAACACTAAAAACACTACACACTAACACACTAACACCAAAACACACGAAACAAAAAACACTAACACACTAACACTAAAACACACAACACAAAAAACAACTAACACTAACACTAAAACACACGAACATTAAAACACACAACACAAAACACACTAACACTAAAACACACTAACACACTAACACAAAACACAAACACTAAAACACACTAACACTAAAACACACTAACATAAAACACACTAACACTAAAACACACACACACACGAACAAAAACACACTAACACACGAACACTAAAACAAACACTAACACTAAAACACACTAACACAAAAGACACTAATACACGAACACAAAAACACAATAACACACAAAACACACTAACAGTAACACACTAACACTAAACACACAACACGAAACCACACTAACACTAAAAACACACACCACTAACACTAAAACACACTAACACTAAAACACACTAACACTAAAACACACTAACAAAAACACACTAAAACACACACTAACACACAAAACACACACTAACAATAAAAACACACTAACACTAAAACACACAAACACCTAAAACACACTAACACTAAAACTCACTAACACTAACACACTAACACTAAAACACACACAACACTAAACCACACTAACACTAAAACACACTAACACTAAAACACACTAACAGTAACACACTAACACTAAACTATACCAACACTAAAACACACTAACACTAAAACACACTAACACTAAAACACACTAACACTAAAACACACTAACACACTAACACTAAAACACACTAACACAAAAACACACTAACACTAAAAGACACTAATACACTAACACAAAAACACAATAACACAAAAACACACTAACACTAAACCACACTAACACTAAAACACACTAACACACTAACACTAAAACACACTAACACTAAAACACACTAACACTAAAACACACTAACACTAAAACACACTAAAACACACTAACACTAACACACTAACACTAACACACTAACACTAAAACACACTAACACTAAAACACACTAACACTAAAACACACTAACACTAAAACACACTAACACTAAAACTTACTAACACTAACACACTAACACTAAAACACTAAAACACACAAACACTAAACCACACTAACACTAAAACACACTAACACTAAAACACACTAACAGTAACACACTAACACTAAACCACACCAACACTAAAACACACTAACACTAAAACACACTAACACTAACACACACTAACACTAACACTAACACACACTAACACTAAAACACACTAACACTAAACCACACCAACACTAAAACACACTAAACCACACCAACACTAAAACACACTAACACTAACACACTAACACTAAAACACACTAACATTAAAACACACTAACACTAACACTAAAACACACTAAAACACACTAACACTAAACCACACTAACACTAAAACACACTAACACTAAAACACACTAACACTAAAACACACTAACACTAAAACACACTAACACTAAAACACACTAACACTAAACCACACCAACACTAAAACACACCAACACTAACACACTAACACTAACACACACTAACACTAACACACACTAACACTAAACCACACTAACACAAAAACACACTAACACACAAACACACTAACACTAAAACACACTAACACTAAAACACACTAACACTAAAACACACCAACACTAAAACACACTAACACTAAAACACACTAACACACTAACATTAAAACACACTAACACTAACACTAAAACACACTAAAACACACTAACACTAAAACACACTAACACACTAACACACAAACACACTAACACTAAAACACACTAACACTAAAACACACTAACACTAAAACACACTAACACACTAACACTAAAACACACTAACACTAAAACACACTAACACTAAAACACACTAACACAAAAACACACTAACACTAAAACACACCAACACTAACACACTAACACTAAAACACACTAACACTAAAACACACTAACACTAAAACACACTAACACACTAACACTAAACACACTAACACTAAAACACACTAACACTAAAACACACTAACACACTAACACTAAAACACACTAACACTAAAACACACTAAAACTAAAACACACTAACACACTAACACAAAAACACACTAACACTAACACACTAACACTAAAACACACTAACACTAACACTAAAACACTAACACTAAAACACACTAAAACACACTAACACAAAAACACACTAACACTAAAACACACTAACACTAACACTAAAACACTAACACTAAAACACACTAACACAAAAACACACTAACACTAAAACACACACTAACACTAAAACACACTAACACTTAAACACACTAACACACTAACACTAAAACACACTAACACTAAAACACACTAACACTAAAACACACTAACACACTAACACTAAAACACACTAACACTAAAACACACTAACACAAAAACACACTAACACTAAAACACACTAACACACTAACACTAAAACACACTAACACACTAACACTAAAACACACTAACACACTAACACTAAAACACACTAACACTAACACACACTAACACACAAACACACTAAAACACACTAACACTAAAACACACTAACACACTAACACTAAAACACACTAACACTAAAACACACTAACACTAAAACACACTAACACTAAAACACACTAACACTAAAACACACCAACACTAAAACACACTAACACTAAAACACACTAACACACTAACATTAAAACACACTAACACTAACACTAAAACACACTAAACCACACTAACACTAAAACACACTAACACACTAACACTAAAACACACTAACACTAAAACACACTAACACTAAAACACACTAACACACTAACACTAAAACACACTAACACTAAAACACACCAACACTAACACACACTAACACTAAACACACTAACACTAAAACACACTAACACTAAAACACACACTAACACTAAAACACACTAACACTTAAACACACTAACACACTAACACTAAAATACACTAACACACTAACACACACTAACACTAAAACACACTAACACTAAAACACACTAACACACTAACACTAAAACACACTAACACTAATACACACTAAAACTAAAACACACTAACACACTAACACAAAAACACACTAACACTAACACACTAACACTAAAACACACTAACACTAACACTAAAACACTAACACTAAAACACACTAAAACACACTAACACAAAACACACTAACACTAAAACACACTAACACTAAAACACTAACACTAAAACACACTAACACAAAACACACTAACACTAAAACACACACTAACACTAAAACACACTAACACTTAAACACACTAACACACTAACACTAAAACACACTAACACTAAAACACACTAACACTAAAACACACTAACACACTAACACTAAACACACTAACACTAAAACACACTAACACAAAAACACACTAACACTAAAACACACTAACACACTAACACTAAAACACACTAACACACTAACACTAAAACACACTAACACACTAACACTAAAACACACTAACACTAACACACACTAACACACAAACACACTAAAACACACTAACACTAAAACACACTAACACTAAAACACACTAACACTAAAACACACTAACACTAAAACACACTAACACTAACACACTAACACTCACACTAACACACTAATGTGTGACTCACTCCACTTAAAACGGCAACTATCCATCAAGCTTGCCAAGGAGTTTTCCTTTGGATCTGGGTCATGTAACCGTCACTATGGACTCAACACACACAAAGGAAGGTGTGTGTGTGTGTGGTGTCATGGTGTGTCATGGTGTTCTGCTGGGAGTAGTGAGTGGTTATATCACAGACTTACAGGGGTAACCCCATTCACAGAATGTACTTCTGATCCATTAACAAAGCCTGCATCCCAAATAGCTCTCTATTCCCTATGTAGCAGACTATGTTTTAACCAGGGAGCATTGTGAAATATAGGGAGTAGAGTGCAATTTGGGATACAGTTTAAAGCAAGCCATGAGAATTAGCCATCCACACCAAAACTATTCTAGTCAGTATAGGATGAAATTGCCTTTATAAGCTGATTCAAGATCGGTATTGCTGCTCCATCCCTAATGGTAAAAGGTTAAGGTGAGCTGATCCTAGATCTGTGGCTATGGGCAACAAGCTGGATCAAAGTGTTAACCAGGAAACAACTCATTCAATCCCTCCTGTCCCTACCGAGTGGTGCAGCGGTCTAAGGCACTGCATCTCAGTGCTAGAGGGGTCACTGCATCTCAGTGCTAGAGGGGTCACTACATCTCAGTGCTAGAGGGGTCTCTACATCTCAGTGCTAGAGGGTCACTACATCTCAGTGCTAGAGGGGTCACTACATCTCAGTGCTAGAGGGGTCACTACATCTCAGTGCTAGAGGGGTCACTACATCTCAGTGCTAGAGGGGTCACTACATCTCAGTGCTAGAGGGGTCACTACATCTCAGTGCTAGAGGGGTCACTGCATCTCAGTGCTAGAGGGTCACTACATCTCAGTGCTAGAGGAGTCACTACATCTCAGTGCTAGAGGGGTCACTACATCTCAGTGCTAGAGGGGTCACTAAATCTCAGTGCTAGAGGGGTCTCTACATCTCAGTGCTAGAGGGGTCACTGCATCTCAGTGCTAGAGGGGTCACTACATCTCAGTGCTAGAGGAGTCACTACATCTCTGTGCTAGAGGGGTCACTGCATCTCAGTGCTAGAGGGGTCACTACATCTCAGTGCTAGAGGGGTCACTGCATCTCAGTGCTAGAGGAGTCACTACATCTCAGTGCTAGAGGGTCACTACATCTCAGTGCTAGAGGGGTCACTGCATCTCAGTGCTAGAGGGGTCACTACATCTCAGTGCTAGAGGAGTCACTACATCTCAGTGCTAGAGGGGTCACTGCATCTCAGTGCTAGAGGGGTCTCTACATCTCAGTGCTAGAGGGTCACTACATCTCAGTGCTAGAGGAGTCACTACATCTCAGTGCTAGAGGGGTCACTACATCTCAGTGCTAGAGGGGTCACTACATCTCAGTGCTAGAGGGGTCACTACATCTCAGTGCTAGAGGGGTCACTGCATCTCAGTGCTAGAGGGGTCTCTACATCTCAGTGCTAGAGGGGTCTCTACATCTCAGTGCTAGAGGGGTCTCTACATCTCAGTGCTAGAGGGGTCACTACATCTCAGTGCTAGAGGGGTCACTACATCTCAGTGCTAGAGGGGTCACTGCATCTCAGTGCTAGAGGGGTCACTACATCTCAGTGCTAGAGGGGTCACTGCATCTCAGTGCTAGAGGGGTCACTACACCTCAGTGCTAGAGGGGTCACTATAGACCCTTGTTCGATTCCAGGCTGTATCACAACCGGCCGTGATTGGGAGTCCCATAATGCGGCGCAGAATTGGCCCAGCGTCGTTCAGGTATGGCCGGGGTAGGCCGTCATTGTAAATAAGAATTTGTTCTTAACTGACTTGCCTAGTTAAATAAATACATTTAAAAACACCACATTTCTCTTTTTTCAATTCCTCCCCTGGCTCAGGTTACGTCACACCCCAGGTCTAGCTGTCACATTAATGGGACAGTTTAAATTCAGTCCATGGATTAGCACATGGACCTGCCCATTTCCTCCCTCTCTACTCTGCAGAAAATTCCCATTCCATTAGTTTTGTTAAACTATGTCCCTGCCAAATGTGCCAAACTTTGAGCCAAAGTTACAGAACAGCATTACTTTCTTAATTGAAACAGTATATTACCATTTGATCCCGAGTTCTGCAGTTCTCAACAGCTTTGTATTAGTTTCATAGAAAGAGCAGGAGAGGGTTTGTGTGAAGGGAACACACTCCTGTGTGAACCTACAATATAATCACCTCGGTATAATAACCCTCTATCATAGCTTGTTACCCGTGTACTCTCTACTGCTCAGTACAGACTGCAGGCTTCTGAAGTGCAGTGACGTAAATATGATAAGACAGATATTGCTTCTTATGCCTCTCTCTCCTTTCCAGGTAAGTGTCCTCAAAGGCATTGCTCTTACTATTCATCTCATCTGTCACTCTGTGCTGCCTCTGCTCAGCGATGGCCTCAGGATAGTCAAGATGCTTTCCTCTGCTCAGCGATGGCCTCAGGATAGTCAAGATGCTTCCCTCTGCTCAGCGATGGCCTCAGGATAGTCAAGATGCTTCCCTCTGCTCAGCGATGGCCTCAGGATAGTCAAGATGCTTCCCTCTGCTCAGCGATGGCCTCAGGATAGTCAAGATGCTTCCCTCTGCTCAGCGATGGCCTCAGGATTGTCAAGATGCTTCCCTCTGCTCAGCGATGGCCTCAGGATAGTCAAGATGCTTCCCTCTGCTCATCGATGGCCTCAGGATAGTCAAGATGCTTCCCTCTGCTCAGCGATGGCCTCAGGATTGTCAAGATGCTTCCCTCTGCTCAGCGATGGCCTCAGGATAGTCAAGATGCTTCCCTCTGCTCATCGATGGCCTCAGGATAGTCAAGATGCTTCCCTCTGCTCAGCGATGGCCTCAGGATAGTCAAGATGCTTCCCTCTGCTCAGCGATGGCCTCAGGATAGTCAAGATGCTTCCCTCTGCTCAGCGATGGCCTCAAGATAGTCAAGATGATTCCCTCTGCTCATCGATGGCCTCAGGATAGTCAAGATGCTTCCCTCTGCTCAGCGATGGCCTCAGGATAGTCAAGATGCTTCCCTCTGCTCAGCGATGGCCTCAGGATAGTCAAGATGCTTCCCTCTGCTCAGCGATGGCCTCAGGATAGTCAAGATGCTTCCCTCTGCTCAGCGATGGCCTCAGGATAGTCAAGATGCTTCTAACAAACTCCGGTTATATGAGGATGAAGTACTGTGTGTCCTTATCCAAGAATACTGGCATGGTAACACATACACACACACGTACACGCACTCACGCAAACACACACACGCAAACACACACACACTCACACGAGGTCAGAAGACCTCTTTCACATGGGAGACCAGGCCAAGAAGGGCAGCTCAGTACATAGCTGATACATGGATGATTCATAGCAGGTGATCCACCTGGAATTGATCCGGTTTTAGTCTCTCCACTGATAACACAGAAAAGGAAGGAGACACGGAGAGGATTGCGATTAACCACCAGAAACCTCACCATTTGATATCACGACACTAAGGTGCCGATACAATATGTATTCAGATTCTCACGGTTCTATATGTAATGTGATTCTCATGATTCTATATGTATTGTGATTCTATATGTATTGTGATTCTATATGTATTGTGATTCTCATGATTCTATATGTATTGTGATTCTCATAATTCTATATGTATTGTTATTCTATATGTATTGTTATTCTCATGATTCTATATGTATTGTGATTCTCATAATTCTATATGTATTGTGATTCTCATAATTCTATATGTATTGTGATTCTCATAATTCTATATGTATTGTGATTCTCATAATTCTATATGTATTGTGATTCCCATAGTTCTATATGTACTGTGATTCTCATAATTCTATATGTAATGTGATTCTCATGATTCTATCTGTATTCAGATTCTCATGATTCTATATGTATTCAGATTCTAATGATTCTATATGTATTGTGATTCTATATGTATTCAGATTACCATGATTCTATATGTATTGTGATTCTCACGATTCTATATGTATTGTGAATCTATATGTATTGTTATTCTCACGATTCTATATGTATTGTGAATCTATATGTATTGTGATTCTCATGATTCTATATGTATTGTGATTCTATGCGTATTGTGATTCTCATGATTCTATATGTATTTTGATTCTCATGATTCTATATGTATTGTGATTCTATATGTATTGTGATTCTATATGTATTCAGATTCTCATGATTATATATGTATTGTGATTCGGCTATGAAAAAGCCGAATCACAAAGATCGGCTATGAAAAAGTCAACTGACACTTACTCTTGTGTTACTGACTTGTTGCACCCTCAACAACTACTATGATTATTATTATTTGACCATGCTGGTCATTTATGAACATTTGAACATCTAGGCCATGTTCTGTTATAATCTCCACCCGGCACAGCCAGAAGAGGACTGGTCACCCCTCATAGCCTGGTTCCTCTCTAGGTTTCTTCCTAGGTTTTGGCCTTTCTAGGGAGTTTTTCCTAGCCACCGTGCTTCTACACCTGCATTGCTTGCTGTTTGGGGTTTTAGGCTGGGTTTCTGTACAGCACTTTGAGATATCAGCTGATGTAAGAAGAGCTTTATAAATAAATTTGATTTGATTCTCATGATTCTATATGTATTGTGATTCTTATGATTCTATATGTATTGTGAATCTATATGTATTGTTATTCTCATGATTCTATATGTATTGTGAATCTATATGTATTGTTATTCTCATGATTCTATATGTATTGTTATTCTCATGATTCTATATGCATTGTGATTCTCATGATTCTATATGTATTGTGATTCTCTTGATTCTATATGTATTGTGATTCCCATGATTGTGATTCTCACGATGTATCGTGATTCAATACTGTGATTTAATTGCAATTCGATGTTCCAAACATATTGCTCACCACATGTCTGCTGCAGAGGGACAAGAAAGAGCCATGAGAAAACCAGTTTTGATCAGTCATGGAAATAAAAGTGCTGAAAACAATGTGGCTTCCTATTTAAAAAGAAGATGGACAACAAGCTATAAAGGAAACAATACAGGTGTTTTGGTGCAGGTACAGACAACTAGTGCAAAAATAATATTGCGATATTGTCTAAACGATACGATATATCATGAAAAAGAATATCCCGATATGTAACAGTATCGATGTTTTCCTCCATCACTAATTGAAATGAACTCAAAAAGCAGTGAGTCTGTTCTAGACTAATTGTGGAGCTGCAGTGTTTGGGACAGGATTTAGTGAGCAGATGGAGGAGTGTGTGTGAATGTGTGCAGGTCTCTCCCTCCCCTCAGTGAGAACACAACACAACAGCCCAGCGCTATCTCTGGACAACAGGCCTGGACGGACCACAGCTCACTGTCTGCTTCAGGGGGCTGGCGCGCGCACCCGTGCGCACACACACACACACACACACACACACACACAAAGAGGCTGTAGGATTTTATTTTGGTCATATTTTTCTCTATAACCCTTTTGAAACCCTTCCACTCCCTCTCTTCTTCTCTCTATGTCTGCAGATCCCCTCTCTCCAAAACATGACTTCTTCTCTCTATGTCTGCAGATCCCCTCTCTCCAAAACATGACTTCTTCTCTCTATGTCTGCAGATCCCCTCTCTCCAAAACATGACTTCTTCTCTCTATGTCTGCAGATCCCCTCTCTCCAAAACATGACTTCTTCTCTCTATGTCTGCAGATCCCCTCTCTCCAAAACATGACTTCTTCTCTCTATGTCTGCAGATCCCCTCTCTCCAAAACATGACTTCTTCTCTCTATGTCTGCAGATCCCCTCTCTCCAAAACATGACTTCTTCTCTCTATGTCTGCAGATCCCCTCTCTCCAAAACATGACTTCTTCTCTCTATGTCTGCAGATCCCCTCTCTCCAAAACATGACTTCTTCTCTCTATCTCTGCAGACCCCATCGCTCCAAATGTGACTTTTAAATCAACTGCTTTTTCCCTGTTTCACCCATAGCCTGCAGCGAGGCACATGGAAGGCAGAAAACTTGTAAACTTTGCAGGGAAAGTGAAAATGAGAAAGAGGGAGAGAAGGGAGAATGAAAGGGATAGAGTGGGAGGGAGGGAGAGAGAGAGTGAGGGAGAGAGTGAGGGAGAGAGAGGGAGGGAGTGAGGGAGAGAGAGGGGGGAGAGTGAGGGTCTTGACGGCAGCCTCCTAACGAGGTAGATCTAGTCTTCCCTCCAGGTAACAGCCTGCATTGTTTTCCATTCATCCCTCTCTCCCTCTCTTCCTCCATCCATCTCTCCCTCCATCCCTCTCTCCCTCTATCCCACTCTCCTTCTCTCCTTCTCTTCCACCACTCGGGACTTCAAGGGCCCAGTGTGCAAACGCTAAGCCACCATTTGCACTGTGGAGAGAGATGACTAATGTGTGTGTGTGTGTGTGTGTGTGTGTGTGCGCGCGCTCGCAGGCTGACAACATAACAATCATCTAATGACAAGACACAAACTATATAGTCCACTGGTTTTGTTTGGAAGGCGGTACAGAAATACCTACAGCAGTTGTTGTCAGCAGCCTTGGCCACCTGTTATGATCTGTGCTATATTCCCCAGTCTCCTCTCCACAACCTGGCCACGGTACACACTGCCCATCTCACAGGGAGTGTGTGTGTGTGTGTGTGTGTGTGTGAGAGAGATAAAGGGCCCAGGTCTGTGAGTGTCTGTGTGTGTGTTTCGAGGGAGCTACTAATTTCTACACCACCCACCCATCTCTCTCTATGCCCACAAGTCTCTCACCTGAATTATGCATCACAGAGACGGCTTCTCTATGTCTGCCGCTCAAGCACCAGGTGTGGGTCTACAATATATGCACACGACAAAGAGATGTGTGTTTCGACGTGTGTATCTGTCCCTTTGGACTGATAGAGGTCCCACAGCAGGATCATAAAGAACATACAGTATATAGAATCAGAATAGCAGTGAACTCCTGCAATATCTTTGAAAGCACAATGCAGTTCACCAGTATCAAAGATCCACAACATTGTTTTCGTTTTTTCATTTAGCTTACTTCGGATATTTTCACGCTCCGCATAAGTGCACGCTCTTACGATAGCCCCAAGCCATTGCATTGACCAGGAGTGGATTGTGCATTCCTACCATATCACTGGTCTTGTACACAGTGTGTTCTGTGGCAGGTAGGCAGCAGTAGGTAGCAGCAGTGTTGGTTAGTTGGGTGGCTTGTCTAAGTCTCTGATGGCTGAGACGATAATATCCAGGATTCAGCACGCATCACATCGCTCGCTCTCACATTGGGAGTTACTATGGAAACGAAGTTTGGAGAGTATCTAGGTCACGGTGCCACACCTCTCCAAACAAAAACAACACGCAGTAGAAAGTTGGCTCTCTGTCAATATGGTCATTTTAAGATAATGTTAGATAAAATATCCTTTGAGCTGACCACTGTAATGTTGAAAGGGGAAACGGAGGGAAAGACTAATCAACAAGGAAATTATCTGACTCAGTAATAAATTAGACTGCATTTATGTACCACAAACTTCATCAGTTCTTCCAGCATATCCCACTGTTGTGAGGTAATTCATTCTAACTTCACTAATGGGTGAATCCTGAAACTTCAAAGTAGTCAAGTTTTGACTTTGTCTCCCATTGACATCAATGCTTGACTAAGTGCAAATGTGACTTGAGTGGAAGTAAGGATTCACCCCTAACAATGCTCTGCATCCCCTAACAATGCTCTGCATCCCCTAACAATGCTCTGCATCCCCTAACTATGCTCTGCATCCCCTAACTATGCTCTGCATCCCCTAACTATGCTCTGCATCCCCTAACAATGCTCTGCATCCCCTAAACAATGCTCTGCATCCCCTAACAATGCTCTGCATCCCCTAACTATGCTCTGCATCCCCTAACTATGCTCTGCATCCCCTAACAATGCTCTGCATCCCCTAACAATGCTCTGCATCCCCTAACTATGCTCTGCATCCCTTAACAATGCTCTGCATCCCCTAACTATGCTCTGCATCCCTTAACTATGCTCTGCATCCCCTAACTATGCTCTGCATCCCCTAACAATGCTCTGCATCCCCTAACAATGCTCTGCATCCCCTAACAATGTTCTGCATCCCCTAACAATGTTCTGCATTCCCTAAACAATGCTCTGCATCCCCTAACAATTCTCTGCACCCCCTAACAATGCTCTGCACCCCCTAATAATGCTCTGCATCCCCTAACAATGCTCTGCACCCCCTAACAATGCTCTGCACCCCCTAACAATGCTCTGCACCCCCTAACAATTCTCTGCACCCCCTAACAATTCTCTGCACCCCCTAACAATGCTCTGCACCCCCTAACAATGCTCTGCACCCTCTGAGGTGATGCTCTTATTTTAGCCATTTTGTGCCAGAATTCCCTCCATACAGAGCCTTCAGAAAGTATTCAAACCCCTTGACCTTTTTCACATTTTGTTGTGTTACAGCCTGAATGTAAAATGTAATACATTGTCACTGGCCTATACACAATACCCCATAATGTCAAAGTGATTTTTTTTTTTCAACTTTAAAAAATGTATTAAAAATGAAAAGTTGAAATGTCTTGAGTCAATAAGTATTCAACCCCTTTGTTATGGCAAGACTAAAAAAGTGCAGGAGTAAACATGTGCTTAACAAGTCACATAAGTTGCATGGACTCACTCTGTGTGCAATAATAGTGTTTAAATTATTTTTGAAAGACTACCTCATCTTTGTACCCAACACATACAATTATCTGTAAGGTCCTGAAGTTGAGCAGTGAATTTCAAACACAGATTCAACCACAAAGACCAGGGAGGTTTTCCAATGCCTCACAAAGAAGGGCACCTAACAGACATTGAATATCCCTTTGAGCATGGTGAAGTTATTCATTACACTTTGGGTGTTGTATCAATATACCCAGTCACTACAAAGAAACAGCCTTCCTTGCTAACTCAGTTGCCGGCGAGGAAGGAAGCCGCTCAGGGATTTCACCATGAATCCAACGATGACTTTAAAACAGTTACAGAGTTTAATGGCTGTGATAGGAGAAAACTGAGGATGGATCAACAACATTGTAGTTACTCCACGATACTAACCAAATCGACAGAGTGAAAAGAAGGAAGCCTGTACAGAATAAAAATATTACAAAACATGCATCCTGTTTGCAACAAGGCACTAAAGTAATACTGCAAAACATGTGGCAAAGCAATTCACTTTTGTGTTTGGGGCAAATCCAGTACAACACATTACTGAATACCACCTTCCATATTTTCAAGCATATTGGTGGATGCATCATGTTATAGGTATACTGGCCTAGTTCCACCATGTCATCCCTCAGTTCCACCAGGTCATCCCTCAGTTTTACAAACTAGGTAAGTTTCGTTAAGGACTGGGGAGTTTTTCAGGATAAAAAATAAACGGAATGGAGCTAAGCACAAGCAAAATCCTAGAGGAAAACCTGGTTCAGTCTGCTTTCCATCAGACACTGTGAGATAAATTCACCTTTCTGCAGGACAATAACCTAAAACACAAGGCCAAATATTCACTGGAGTTGTTTACCAAGAAGACATGTTCCGGAGTGGCCTAGTTACAGTTTATACGTAAATCTGCTTGAAAATCTATGGCAAGATTTGAAAATGGTTGTCTAGCAATGATCAACAACCAATTTGACAGAGCTTGACGAACTTTGAAAAAAATACTGTACAATCCAGGTGTGCAAAGCTCTTAGAGACCTACCCAGAAATAGAGCTGGAATCACTGACAAAGGTGATTCTAGCATGCATTGACTCTGTCTTTCATTTTCAATACATTTGCAAAAATGTCTAAAAACATGTTTTCACTTTGTCATTATGGGGCATTGTGTGTGGATTTTTTAAGATATTGAATCCATTTTGAATTCAGGCTGTAACAACAAAATGTGGAATAAGTCAAGTGGTATGAATACTTTCTGAAGGCACAGTACATCACCTGTACAGCAGAAGAAAGATGAGTTGTTTTTAGGCAGGGTAAAACTGAGGGATGACATGGTGGAACTAGGCCAGTGTCCCCAAAATGGAGGGTTAGACAACCCACTGGTTGAGCGAAATAATTCCCCCTGAAAACCAAAAGACTGGGTTATGTTTTTTTGGAGGGATTTAAAATAAAAGGTTAGGCCTCCCGAGTGGCGCAGCGGTCTAAGGCACTGCATCGCAGTGCTAGAGGCATCACTACAGACCCGGGTTTGATCCCAGGCTGTAACACAACTGGCCGTGATCAGGAGTCCCATAGGGTGGCGCACAATTGGCCTATGCATGACTTGACCTTTGCCTCCCGAGCCCATTGGGGAGTTGCAGCGATGAGACAAGATCAAAATTGGGGACAAAAAGGTTAAAAGCTTTTGAGTCGAGGAAGAAAAGCCGTAGAGATCCTCTGTATTAAAACCCACTCCTACACTAACTCAAAGGACCACAAGCTCTAATGGAGACAAGCTGGAAAGAATCTAGAGCAAAACATGACTGCTGCTGCTGATACCACTGACATGCTTGGCAGCAGGCAACCATTTCAGTCGCTCTCCCTCACCCCTCCTTCTCTTCCTCTCTACAGTATCTACTGTTGGCCTAAAGAACAGAGGACACTATTACAGTCATCACTAGCATTTCCATATAATTAGCCATTAAGTCACTGTGCTGGGTAGAGGTGCATTAGCCGCAGCTTAGCAATTACTTCATTATGCTACGCTAGCCCATTTAGCAACACTTTGTAATTAGCCATTATCTATTAGCCATTAACCCTTTTAAAGACCCAGGCGGTGTTGTTGGAAGCAGTCAACTAGGGAATTAGTCTAGCACTTTAAAAGTAGCATTCCACCAATTGTAAAGTGTGAAATCCTATTGTAAGATGTCACCACTTCCCTTCAAACTCTGACATTTAATTGAAAAAGATTTGTGAATGATTTGTGAATGTTTACTTTACCAGCTTTCTCAGGTAATATCCATCTATCTTAATGAGACTAATCTGAATAAATAAAAGGTGAAATAAATTACATTTAAAAATGAAGAAAAAGTATGGGTGACTAAAGTAGTTAGTGCTTCACAATGGCTCGTTGTGTGTTTCACTGCCCCTTTAAACGGCACCCGGGTGGACTTTAAAAATATATATAAATTGAACCTTAATTTAACGAGGCAAGTCAGTTAAGAACAAATTCTTATTTACAATGACAGCCTACCGGGGAACAGTGGGTTAACTGCCTTGTTCAGAGGTAGAATGACCGATTTTTACCTTGTCAGCTCAGGGATTCAATCCAGCAACCTTTCAGTTACTAGCCCAATTCTCTAACCACTAGGCCACCTGAGAGAAGAAGAGGAGAGATTTTGGCAGCAGCTGGAGAGAAGAAGGGAGGGAGGGAGGTAAAGTGGGCCAGTGTGTCTGCCAGCTCAAGGGGTCTCCCGTGGGACAGGGACCAGAGCAGTCCATCCGTGGTTCCAACGCTGATACACTAAGCAGCTCTTACTAGGCCAGGAGGAGCACAGGGAAGTCCCACTGACACAGATACCCGATGATACAGGATTAGATGATTTCAACCCCCCAATGGTTATGGTAGGATTGGGGTAGGTAATACAGTAGGGGGAGTGGGAGGTAATACAGTAGGGGGAGTGGGAGGTAATACAGTAGGGGGAGTGGGAGGTAATACAGTGGGGGTAGTGGGAGGTAATACAGTGGGGGGAGTGGTAGGTAATAGAGTGGTGGGAGTGGGAGGTAATACAGTAGGGGGAGTGGGGGGTAATACAGTGGGGGAGTGGGAGGTAATACAGTAGGGGGAGTGGTAGGTAATACAGTAGGGGGAGTGGGAGGTAATACAGTAGGGGGAGTGGTAGGTAATACAGTAGGGGGAGTGTGAGGTAATACAGTAGGGGGAGGTAATACAGTAGGGGGAGTGGGGGGTAATACAGTGGGGGAGTGGGAGGTAATACAGTAGGGGGAGTGGTAGGTAATACAGTAGGGGGAGTGTGAGGTAATACAGTAGGGGGAGGTAATACAGTAGGGGGAGTGGGAGGTAATACAGTAGGGGGAGTGGTAGGTAATACAGTAGGGGGAGTGGTAGGTAATACAGTAGGGGTAGTGGGAGGTAATACAGTAGGGGGAGTGGGAGGTAATACAGTAGGGGGAGTGGGAGGTAATACAGTAGGGGGAGTGGGAGGTAATACAGTAGGGGGAGTGGGAGGTAATACAGTGGGGGGAGGTAATACAGTAGGGGGAGTGGGAGGTAATACAGTGGGGGGAGTGGTAGGTAATACAGTGGGGGGAGTGGGAGGTAATACGGTAGGGGGAGTGGGAGGTAATACAGTAGGGGGAGTGGGAGGTAATACAGTAGGGGGAGTGTGGGGGAATACAGTAGGGGGAGGTAATACAGTAGGGGGAGTGGGAGGTAATACAGTAGGGGGAGTGGGAGGTAATACAGTAGGGGGAGTGGTAGGTAATACAGTAGGGGGAGTGGGAGGTAATACAGTGGGGGGTAGTGGGAGGTAATACAGTGGGGGGGAGTGGTAGGTAATAGAGTGGTGGGAGTGGGAGGTAATACAGTAGGGGGAGTGGGGGGTAATACAGTGGGGGAGTGGGAGGTAATACAGTAGGGGGAGTGGTAGGTAATACAGTAGGGGGAGTGGGAGGTAATACAGTAGGGGGAGTGGTAGGTAATACAGTAGGGGGAGTGTGAGGTAATACAGTAGGGGGGAGGTAATACAGTAGGGGGAGTGGGGGGTAATACAGTGGGGGAGTGGGAGGTAATACAGTAGGGGGAGTGGTAGGTAATACAGTAGGGGGAGTGTGAGGTAATACAGTAGGGGGAGGTAATACAGTAGGGGGAGTGGGAGGTAATACAGTAGGGGGAGTGGTAGGTAATACAGTAGGGGGAGTGGTAGGTAATACAGTAGGGGTAGTGGGAGGTAATACAGTAGGGGGAGTGGGAGGTAATACAGTAGGGGGAGTGGGAGGTAATACAGTAGGGGGAGTGGGAGGTAATACAGTAGGGGGAGTGGGAGGTAATACAGTGGGGGGAGGTAATACAGTAGGGGGAGTGGGAGGTAATACAGTGGGGGGAGTGGTAGGTAATACAGTGGGGGGAGTGGGAGGTAATACAGTAGGGGGAGTGGGAGGTAATACAGTAGGGGGAGTGGGAGGTAATACAGTAGGGGGAGTGTGGGGGAATACAGTAGGGGGAGGTAATACAGTAGGGGGAGTGGGAGGTAATACAGTAGGGGGAGTGGGAGGTAATACAGTAGGGGGAGTGGTAGGTAATACAGTAGGGGGAGTGGGAGGTAATACAGTAGGGGGAATGGTAGGTAATACAGTAGGGGGAGTGGGAGGTAATACAGTAGGGGGAGTGGGAGGTAATACAGTGGGGGGAGTGGTAGGTAATACAGTAGGGGGAGGTAATACAGTAGGGGGAGTGGGGGGTAATACAGTAGGGGGAGTGGGAGGTAATACAGTAGGGGGAGTGGGAGGTAATACAGTAGGGGTAGTGGGAGGTAATACAGTAGGGGTAGTGGGAGGTAATACAGTAGGGGTAGTGGGAGGTAATACAGTAGGGGGAGTGGGAGGTAATACAGTGGGGGGAGGTAATACAGTAGGGGGAGTGGGAGGTAATACAGTAGGGGTAGTGGGAGGTAATACAGTAGGGGGAGTGGGAGGTAATACAGTAGGGGGAGTGGGAGGTAATACAGTAGGGGGAGTGGGAGGTAATACAGTAGAAGGAGTGGGAGGTAATAGAGTAGGGGGAGGGGAGGTAATACAGTGGGGGGAGTGGGAGGTAATACAGTAGGGGGAGTGGGAGGTAATACAGTAGGGGGAGTGGGAGGTAATACAGTAGGGGGAGGTAATACAGTAGGGGGAGTGGGAGGTAATACAGTGGGGGGAGGTAATACAGTAGGGGGAGTGGGAGGTAATACAGTAGGGGGAGTGGGAGGTAATACAGTAGGGGTAGTGGGAGGTAATACAGTAGGGGGAGTGGGAGGTAATACAGTAGGGGGAGTGGGAGGTAATACAGTAGGGGGAGTGGGAGGTAATACAGTAGGGGGAGTGGGAGGTAATACAGTAGGGGGAGGTAATACAGTAGGGGGAGTGGGAGGTAATACAGTGGGGGGAGGTAATACAGTAGGGGGAGTGGGAGGTAATACAGTAGGGGGAGTGGGAGGTAATACAGTAGGGGTAGTGGGAGGTAATACAGTAGGGGGAGTGGGAGGTAATACAGTAGGGGGAGTGGGAGGTAATACAGTAGGGGGAGTGGGAGGTAATACAGTAGGGGTAGTGGGAGGTAATACAGTAGGGGGAGTGGGAGGTAATACAGTAGGGGGAGTGGGAGGTAATACAGTAGGGGGGAGTGGGAGGTAATACAGTAGGGGGAGTGGGAGGTAATAGAGTAGGGGGAGTGGGAGGTAATACAGTGGGGGGAGTGGGAGGTAATACAGTAGGGGGAGTGGGAGGTAATACAGTAGGGGGAGTGGGAGGTAATAGAGTAGGGGGAGTGGGAGGGTAATACAGTGGGGGGAGTGGGAGGTAATACAGTAGGGGGAGTGGGAGGTAATACAGTAGGGGGAGTGGAGGTAATACAGTAGGGGGAGGTAATACAGTAGGGGGAGTGGGAGGTAATACAGTAGTGGGTGTGGGAGGTAATACAGTAGTGGGTGTGGGAGGTAATACAGTAGGGGGAGTGGGGGGTAATACAGTAGGGGGAGTGGGGGGTAATACAGTAGGGGGAGTGGTAGGTAATACAGTAGGGGGAGTGGGAGGTAATACAGTAGGGGGAGTGGGAGTTAATACAGTGGGGGGAGTGGTAGGTAATACAGTAGGGGGAGTGGGAGGTAATACAGTAGGGGGAGTGGGAGGTAATACAGTAGGGGGAGTGGGAGGTAATACAGTAGGGGGAGTGGGAGGTAATATAGTAGGGGTAGTGGGAGGTAATACAGTAGGGGGAGTGGGAGGTAATACAGTAGGGGGAGTGGGAGGTAATACAGTAGGGGGAGTGGGAGGTAATACAGTAGGGGGAGTGGGAGGTAATACAGTGGGGGGAGGTAATACAGTAGGGGGAGTGGGAGGTAATACAGTAGGGGGAGTGGGAGGTAATACAGTGGGGGGAGGTAATACAGTAGGGGGAGTGGGAGGTAATACAGTAGGGGGAGTGGGAGGTAATACAGTAGTGGGAGTGGGAGGTAATACAGTAGGGGGAGTGGGAGGTAATACATTAGGGGGAGTGGGAGGTAATACAGTAGGGGGAGTGGGAGGTAATACAGTAGTGGGTGTGGGAGGTAATACAGTAGTGGGTGTGGGAGGTAATACAGTAGGGGGAGTGGGGGGTAATACAGTAGGGGGAGTGGGGGGTAATACAGTGGGGGGAGTGGGAGGTAATACAGTAGTGGGAGGTAATACAGTAGGGGGAGTGGGAGGTAATACAGTAGGGGGAGTGGGAGGTAATACAGTAGGGGGAGTGGGAGGTAATACAGTAGGGGGAGTGGTAGGTAATACAGTGGGGGGAGTGGGAGGTAATACAGTAGGGGGAGTGGGAGGTAATACAGTAGTGGGAGGTAATACAGTAGGGGGAGTGGGAGGTAATACAGTAGGGGGAGTGGGAGGTAATACAGTAGGGGGAGTGGTAGGTAATACAGTAGGGGGAGTGGGAGGTAATACAGTAGTGGGAGGTAATACAGTAGGGGGAGTGGGAGGTAATACAGTAGGGGGAGTGGGAGGTAATACAGTAGGGGGAGTGGGAGGTAATACAGTAGGGGGAGCGGTAGGTAATACAGTGGGGGGAGTGGGAGGTAATACAGTAGGGGGAGTGGTAGGTAATACAGTAGGGGGAGTGGGAGGTAATACAGTAGGGGGAGTGGGAGGTAATACAGTAGGGGGAGGTAATACAGTAGGGGGAGGTAATACAGTAGGGGGAGTGGGGGGTAATACAGTAGTGGGAGTGGTAGGTAATACAGTGGGGGTAGTGGCTGGGTTGTGTTCATCCCCTCTCTGAGTGGCTGGGTTGTGTTCATCCCCTCTCTGAGTGGCTGGGTTGTGTTCATCCTCTCTCTGAGTGGCTGGGTTGTGTTCATCCCCTCTCTGAGTGGCTGGGTTGTGTTCATCCTCTCTCTGAGTGGCTGGGTTGTGTTCATCCTCTCTCTGAGTGGCTGGGTTGTGTTCATCCTCTCTCTGAGTGGCTGGGTTGTGTTCATCCTCTTGAGTGCTGGTTGGTTCATCCCCTCTCTGAGTGGCTGGGTTGTGTTCATCCCCTCTCTGAGTGGCTGGGTTGTGTTCATCCCCTCTCTGAGTGGCTGGGTTGTGTTCATCCCCTCTCTGAGTGGTTGGGTTGTGTTCAAGCGATTAGAGCATTGGGCCAGTAACTGAAAGGTTGTTAGTTCGAATCCCTGAGCAGAATGTTGCCGTTGATAATGGCAGACCCTGGCTATGACCCCACTCATTGAAGGTGTCTCAGTGAGAGTAGGATATGCAAAAAAACACAATTCCAAATCACACGTGTATTAATACATGTGTAATAGGACACATAAGCACACACCATCTCCCAAACAACAAAGTAAAGATGAGCTCATTTCTCTTACAAAACACAAACCCTTTTAATCCACTTCAACGTTACAGAGAGGCCTACAGTTGCCACTTGTGAAAACTGCAAATGAATTGTGTTTATTATGGTTTTTTGTCCCCACTGCAGGTTTATATCTAAGGAGGCAAAGAGGGGTGTCCACTGCTATCCAACGGGGTGGCTAGGGAAAGCTACCCATCAAACGCTGTGAAGGCTTATCTGAGTTAGGAGAAGCGGGGTCATTTATCAGGCTCTGCTTAGAGAGGATGGGCCTGCAGTTACCCTGTCCTTCACTGAGCAGGAGTGACCCCACTGAATTATGATGACTCAGTTGGTGGGAGCACAGGTTTTGAAGAACCTGCACCTCATGCATATATTTATATCTACATATTCTTATTCCATCCCTTTAGATTTGTGTGTATTAGGTAGTTGTTGTGTAATTGTTAGATTACTTGTTAGATATTACTGAACTGTCGGAACTAGAAGCACAAGCATTTCGCTACACTCGCATTAACATCTGCTAACCATGTGTATGTGACCAATAAAATATGATTTGATTTGATAATGACAAATAGAACAATAAGTTTATAACATTAATGTGCCCCACAGTTTTAAAATATTATCATTTAAGCTACTACTTCTAGTTTTATGGTTGTAGCCATCAATTGTCCCATTAACAATCACTCATAATAGCAAACTTATGTCATTTCACAATTCTCTAGTATAGGCTACTTATCATAATGAACAATATCAGCTAAATGCCTGCGATAAGTGCTCAGTATGGTCGTTGATCATTTTCAGTTTATCTTGCCAGCCCTATGGTGCACATATATCATTGTATTCACGTTATGGAATAAAAGTGTGTGATACATGTATATTTCTACTGTGAAATGAACCCTGAAGATACCTAAAGAGATCTCCACATTAGCTGTGGGAGCTAACAGGTTTTCAGGTCTCACGAAAGGTCAAAGTTCACAAAACCACCTACGCTACACCTACATCCACACCTCTCCACTTGACAATTGACTAGACTCACAGACTCAAAACCTTAGCTCTCATACAGGACCCAGGAGGACTAGCAAAGCCTGAGGACGTGGGTGGACCCGTTTCTACTGCTTCCACTCAAAAACAGAAGCCTCTGAAGAACTAACCAAACAAACAACTTCACTAAGTTATTCTGGAAGTTTGGGAGCAAGCGAAAGTCTGCTGCTCTGCCTCTTTCCTCACTTCGTGCCATATTCGCCAGCCCCCACACATGATGTGCGTTTGACCCCGCTCAACGTTCTTCCAAACACAGCCGCAACGAACGCTCACCTCGCCTGGGCTCTGAATGCGCCTCTTAAACGCTGCCACGGTGCGTTCAACAACAGTAACTCACATGACTCACACTGGGACTGACCCTGATGGTTTAAGGAGCAGCAGCGCCAGTCAGCCGGCAAACGGAGGGAGCAGACATGGAGAGCCACCCCCGATCAGGCAATACCATCCCCGGGCCGACCCACACATCCATGGGCAGAGAGCGTCTACAATCTAGGCAGGGCCCCAGTGTCAATCATCAAGCTCACAGTCTCACTGCTTAAGTGGAGGGAGCAAGATAAACATATATGGAACTGAAATGACTGTAGATGAAAGTTATTGGCGAGCTTTTGAGGGAAACAGACGAAGATGTAGGACAGGGGTGTCAAACTCATTCTACGGAGGGCTGAGTGTCTGCAGGTTTTTGCTTTTTCCTTTCAATTAAGACCTAGACAACCTGGTGAGGGGAGTTCCTTACTAATTAGTGACCTTAATTCATCAATTAAGTACAAGACTGGAGGATCATGTTACCATGGCTGAGTGAGAAGGAGGATCATGTTACCACGGCTGAGTGAGACTTGGAGGATCATGTTACCACGGCTGAGTGAGAAGGAGGATCATGTTACCATGGCTGAGTGAGAAGGAGGATCATGTTACCAACGCTGAGTGAGAAGGAGGATCATGTTACCATGGCTGAGTGAGAAGGAGGATCATGTTACCACAGCTGAGTGTGACTGGAGGATCATGTTACCATGGCTGAGTGTGACTGGAGGATCATGTTACCATGGCTGAGTGTGACTGGAGGATCACGTTACCACGGCTGAGTGAGGCTGGAGGATCATGTTACCATGGCTGAGTGTGACTGGAGGATCACGTTACCATGGCTGAGTGTGACTGGAGGATCATGTTACCATGGCTGAGTGAGGCTGGAGGATCATGTTACCACGGCTGAGTGTGACTGGAGGATCATGTTACCATGGCTGAGTGAGAAGGAGGATCACGTTACCACGGCTGAGTGTGACTGGAGGATCATGTTACCATGGCTGAGTGAGGCTGGAGGATCATGTTACCACAGCTGAGTGAGAAGGAGGATCATGTTACCACGGCTGAGTGTGACTGGAGGATCATGTTACCACGGCTGAGTGAGGCTGAAGGATCATGTTACCACGGCTGAGTGAGACTGGAGAATCATGTTACCACGGCTGAGCGAGACTGGAGGGTCATGAGAAACCACAGCGTTACCAAGGCTGATACTAGAGGGTCATGAGAAACCAGTGTTACCAAGGCTGATACTAGAGGGTCATGAGAAACCACAGTGTTACCAAGGCTGATACTAGAGGGTCATGAGAAACCAGTGTTACCAAGGCTGATACTAGAGGGTCATGAGAAACCACAGTGTTACCAAGGCTGAGACTGGAGGACCATGAGAAACCACAGTGTTACCAAGGCTGAGACTGGAGGGTCATGAGAAACCACAGTGTTACCAAGGCTGAGACTGGAGGGTCATGAGAAACCACAGTGTTACCAAGGCTGATACTAGAGGGTCATGAGAAACCACAGCGTTACCAAGGCTGATACTAGAGGACCATGAGAAACCACAGCGTTACCAAGGCTGAGACTGGAGGACCATGAGAAACCACAGTGTTACCAAGGCTGAGACTGGAGGACCATGAGAAACCACAGCGTTACCAAGGCTGAGACTGGAGGGTCATGAGAAACCACAGCGTTACCAAGGCTGAGACTGGAGGACCATGAGAAACCACAGCGTTACCAAGGCTGATACTAGAGGGTCATGAGAAACCACAGTGTTACCAAGGCTGAGACTAGAGGACCATGAGAAACCACAGTGTTACCAAGGCTGAGACTGGAGGACCATGAGAAACCAACTTTGCTGCATATTTAAAAAGGTAGAGTACAGACTACGATACGATCTACATAACAATAACTGACAATTAAGATTCAGAAACAAGGAGAGCAAGAACATCCATAAATTATACTACATCTACTACTATTCTAAACACGTACCCTATAATCAACTGCACTGCAAACTGTGTCTAGAGTGGGATAGGGAGGGAGGGATGTGGAGGGAGGGAGAGATAGGGAGAGAGGGAAAGAGGAAGGGATGTGGAGGGAGGGATGTGAAGGGAGGAAGGGATAGGGAGAGAGGGAGGAGGGATAGGGAGGGAGGGATGTGGAGGGAGGGAGAGATAGGGAGAGAGGGAAGGAGGAAGGGATGTGGAGGGAGGGATGTGAAGGGAGGAAGGGATAGGGAGAGAGGGAGGAGGGATAGGGAGGGAGGGATGTGGAGGGAGGGAGAGATAGGGAGCGAGGGATGAGGGATAGGGAGGGAGGGATGAGGGATGTGGAGGGAGGGAGGAGGGATGTGGAGGGAGGAAGGGATAGGGAGAGAGGGAGGAAGAAGGGATGTGGAGGGAGGGATGTGGAGGGAGGAAGGGATAGGGAGAGAGGGAGGGATGGATGATGTGGAGGGAGGGAGGGATAGGGAGAGAGGGAGGGTTAGGTAAGGAGGAGGGATGTGGAGGGAGGGAGGGATAGGGAGGGAGGGAGGGAAAGGGGAGAGATTTAATTGAGTAGGCTTGGGGGCTTAGGACAGTCTCTCTCTCTTTCTATCTCATACTCCACTGAGCCTGACAGTGGCAGAAGGAGTGTGTGTGTGTGTGTGTGTGTGTGTGTGTGTTTGTGTTGGAAAGGAACAGCACTCTGCTCCCGTGGCGTACAGTAGGAGAAAGAAAGGGGGCGTGTCTAATTTGATGTTTTGTTTTCCACACAGAGAGCAATTATTTTCCTCCTGTTTGTTTGGCTGCTTTTCCAGGGCTACAGTAACAGCACTGTGCCTCATATCAACTATCCTACACTGACTAGAAATACAATCCAGGAGAGACAGTAATGTCCAATTACTTCCCTACAATTTCTAACCACTGTTAACTAAGGCCCAAACAGTCCCAAAAAGGTGGACAGCCGACAACTTGGAACAAGGTAAATAAAGGTAAACAGTGAAAATGATTCTTTGTTCACTTTACTGTATTTATCTTTATTCCAGTGTTGTTTTCTCCTTAAGTTTATTTAGTAAATATTTTCTTAACTCTTAACTCTGCATTGTTGATTAAGGGATTGTAAGTAAGCATTTCACTGTAAGGTCTACACCTGTTGTATTCGGCGCATGTGACAAATACAATTTGATTTGATTTGAATATATTCCAGTGTAGTCACGAAACCAGTATCGCGATACTACGAAACCAGAATCGCGATACTACGATACCAGATGTTCCTTGGCAAAAAAAGAAAACACGCAGCAGACTAAGCTCTATGGTCCTTTAAAACCTACTTTTGTTAATAAATATTGTGTGCTATAGCTTGCAAAATAAATACATGTGACTCTGGGTGACAACATAAGGAAGGCCGTTTTTTCTAACCTTAGGACTGTTTTCCTCAAGAAATGTAGTCTGCTTCATGTTTTTTTCCTTACTTCCTAGTATCGGGATACTGGTGTCATGAGAACACGACTTTATTCAACCAAGTTGGACAAGTTAAGTGAAAGCTCGTCTGTAACAGACTTTCTCAGAACCCAACTTCCCAATCTGATACAGCACCTCTGTGGTGTATAGGTGTGATTAGAAGTATCTACCCAGTACCCTCCTAACCCTACCCAGTACCCTCCTAACCATAACCAGTACCCTCCTAACCCTACCCAGTACCCTCCTAACCATAACCAGTACCCTCCTAACCCTACCCAGTACCCTCCTAACCATAACCAGTACCCTCCTAACCCTACCCAGTACCCTCCTAACCATAACCAGTACCCTCCTAACCCTACCCAGTACCCTCCTAACCATAACCAGTACCCTCCTAACCCTACCCAGTACCCTCCTAACCATAACCAGTACCCTCCTAACTCTACCCAGTACCCTCCTAACCCTACCCAGTACCCTCCTAACCCTACCCAGTACCCTCCTAACCCTACCCAGTACCCTCCTAACCCTACCCAGTACCCTCCTAACCCTACCCAGTACCCTCCTAACCCTACCCAGTACCCTCCTAACTCTACCCAGTACCCTCCTAACCCTACCCAGTACCCTCCTAACCATAACCAGTACCCTCCTAACCCTACCCAGTACCCTCCTAACCCTACCCAGTACCCTCCTAACCCTACCCAGTACCCTCCTAACCATACCCAGAATTGTGAAAAACTGAGTTTAAATGTATTTGTCTAAGGTGTATGTAAACTTCCGACTTCAACTGTATTTCTGACCCTGGGTGGGTGTGAACCGCTAGGACCCTCCAATCCAGAATAAGGCTCTTTTCTTAGGCGTGGCGGGCTGGGAGGTCGGGCGGGACAGGATTCCCACCACTACGGTGACTGGCCAAGGGAGGTATTTTCCAATCTCCAACGGCGACGACCGGTGTCACGGTAACCCAGTGTCTGGGTGACTGAGTAAAACTGGTGGCTGTTTTACAGGGGGGAGTAGGGGTGACACTGAGTCACAGGGTTCTCTCGTTCCTGACTGCCAGGGTGTCTGGAGTTAACGGTCAGAGGAATGTTCCGGGTAACGGAGTGACGTACTTCAGCATAGTGATGGATAATCAGATGAAGAATAATGACAATGTGATTACTTAACTCTCTCACTGTTTCACACACATGCACACACCCTCTTGTGTAATTGCCATTGACTCTTTGTTTTTCAAAATATGTGTGTATGTTGTTTTCAGTGAGAAAGACTATGGCTGCCACCTCAGTCTCTTCCTCATCAAACAGGGCTCACTCACTAAGGCCCTCTCTACAGAGGTGGTACAGCTCTGTATTCCAGTAATTCTTCCATAACATCCACAACCCCTCATCATGCTCTGTTTACTAGATGTGTGCCGAGTAGTCGGACAAAACGAGTATCGTAACGGATATGATCGAGTATTTTTTGTAATCATCAGTGATGGGGAAAAAAAAGTCATTTTCGGGTGCCAGCACGCATCTTTCTCATGTCAGTCAGTCAAGTGAGGTACTACTACATGGTCGAAATACCTGCTGCTATGTTGATCCTGCTACTCTGACTGGATAGAGTGAAGCTGTATTTCTCCGTCCACTCGCTTCATATGTTTCACCCGATCCCTTTCACTTCCCTGCTTGGGTCAGATAATTCAGACTGCTGCAGCCTCCTGTTAGCCTTTTCTTTGTACAGCTCCTGTTCATTTCAATAGACAAGATGGATATGCTAATCATAAAGCTAATGCCAGTAGTAATGTTGTCCATTACCAGAGAAAGCTGGAGTAAAAAAAGCTGCAGTCATTTGTGGTCTAAAGGGTTTACAAGAGATGGGCAGGTCCAGTCCTCCGGGGCCAGAGTGGTGGCACACTTCCCCCACATCCCTAGAAAACACAGCTGATTAAACCAATGTCATTCTAAACTGAAGATCATGATTAGGTGATTATTGGGGTCAGGTGTGTTAGCTGGGGATGGAGCAAAAATGTAACACCAATCAGGACCCCGAGGACTGGAGCTGCCCACCCCTGGTCTATAGCTACAGACTGGAGCTGCCCACCCCTGGTCTATAGCTACAGACTGGAGCTGCCCATCCCTGGTCTATAACTACAGACTGGAGCTGCCCACCCCTGGTCTATAGCTACAGACTGGAGCTGCCCACCCCTGGTCTATAGCTACAGACTGGAGCTGCCCACCCCTGGTCTATAGCTACAGACTGGAGCTGCCCACCCCTGGTCTATAGCTACAGACTGGAGCTGCTGCCCACCCCTGGTCTATAGCTACAGACTGGAGCTGCCCATCCCTGGTCTATAACTACAGACTGGAGCTGCCCATCCCTGGTCTATAGCTACAGACTGGGGCTGCCCACCCCTGGTCTATAGCTACAGACTGGAGCTGCCCACCCCTGGTCTATAGCTACAGACTGGAGCTGCCCACCTCTGGTCTATAGCTACAGACTGGAGCTGCTCACCCCTGGTATATAACTACAGACTGTAGCTGCCCACCCCTGGTCTATAACTACAGACTGGAGCTGCCCATCCCTGGTCTATAGCTACAGACTGGAGCTGCCACCCCTGGTCTATAGCTACAGACTGGAGCTGCCCACCCCTGGTCTATAGCTACAGACTGGAGCTGCCCATCCCTGGTCTATAGCTACAGACTGGAGCTGCCCACCCCTGGTCTATAGCTACAGACTGGAGCTGCCCACCCCTGGTCTATAGCTACAGACTGGAGCTGCTGCCCACCCCTGGTCTATAGCTACAGACTGGAGCTGCTGCCCATCCCTGGTCTATAACTACAGACTGGAGCTGCCCACCCCTGGTCTATAGCTACAGACTGGAGCTGCCCACCCCTGGTCTATAGCTACAGACTGGAGCTGCTGCCCACCCCTGGTCTATAACTACAGACTGGAGCTGCTGCCCACCCCTGGTCTATAGCTACAGACTGGAGCTGCCCATCCCTGGTCTATAGCTACAGACTGGAGCTGCCCACCCCTGGTCTATAGCTACAGACTGGAGCTGCCCACCCCTGGTCTATAGCTACAGACTGGAGCTGCCCACCCCTGGTCTATAACTACAGACTGGAGCTGCCCACCCCTGGTCTATAGCTACAGACTGGAGCTGCCCATCCCTGGTCTATAGCTACAGAAGTAATGTTGTTTAGGCGCTGCTGCTGCTTACCTCTGAGAGGTAGGAAATCGATAGCGCTCTTGCTGGCATCTGATTTGGCCTATGGGCAGTGACGCACCAGTGAGGGGTAAGTAAAAAAGCTGCCCTTTAGTGAAAAATGTAGACTCTTCTCGCTCTGTCTGTATCCCCCCACCCCCCACCCAACACACACGCCCTACACACACACGCACACACACACACGCACACGCACACACACTCACTCTTTTCTAGCTCACTAGTCTACCACAACAGGGCATGCACTAGAGACAGTAGACTAGTTGAAGACAGCACCACACTAGAGACAGTAGACTAGTTGAAGACAGCACCACACTAGAGACAGTAGACTAGTTGAAGACAGCACCACACTAGAGACAGTAGACTAGTTGAAGACAGCACCATACTAGAGACAGTAGACTAGTTGAAGACACATCACCACACTAGAGACAGTAGACTAGGTGAAGACAGCACCACACTAGAGACAGTAGACTAGTTGAAGACAGCACCACACTAGAAACAGTAGACTAGTTGAAGACACATCACCACACTAGAGACAGTAGACTAGGTGAAGACAGCACCACACTAGAGACAGTAGACTAGTTGAAGACAGCACCACACTAGAGACAGTAGACTAGTTGAAGACAGCACCACACTAGAGACAGTAGACTAGTTGAAGACAGCACCACACTAGAGACAGTAGACTAGTTGAAGACAGCACCACACTAGAGACAGTAGACTAGTTGAAGACAGCACCACACTAGAGACAGTAGACTAGTTGAAGACAGCACCACACTAGAGACAGTAGACTAGTTGAAGACATCACCACACTAGAGACAGTAGACTAGTTGAAGACATCACCACACTAGAGACAGTAGACTAGTTGAAGACAGCACCACACTAGAGACAGTAGACTAGTTGAAGACAGCACCACACTAGAGACAGTAGACTAGTTGAAGACAGCACCACACTAGAGACAGTAGACTAGTTGAAGACAGCACCACACTAGAGACAGTAGACTAGTTGAAGACAGCACCACACTAGAGACAGTAGACTAGTTGAAGACACATCACCACACTAGAGACAGTAGACTAGTTGAAGACAGCACCACACTAGAGACAGTAGACTAGTTGAAGACATCACCACACTAGAGACAGTAGACTAGTTGAAGACATCACCACACTAGAGACAGTAGACTAGTTGAAGACATCACCACACTAGAGACAGTAGACTAGTTGAAGACACATCACCACACTAGAGACAGTAGACTAGTTGAAGACACATCACCACACTAGAGACAGTAGACTAGTTGAAGACACATCACCACACTAGAGACAGTAGACTAGTTGAAGACATCACCACACTAGGGGTGAACAGTTAAATGTAAACTCAGCAAAAAAAGAAACATTCCTTTTTCAGGACCCTGTCTTTCAAAGATAATTTGTAAAAATCCAAATAACTTCACAGATCTTCATTGTAAAAGGTTTAAACACTGTTTCCCATGCTTGTTCAATGAACCATAAACAATTAATGAACATGCATCTGTGGAACGGTCATTAAGACACTAACAGCTTACAGACAGTAGGCAATTAAGGTCACAGTTATGAAAACTTAGGACACTAAAGAGGCCTTTCTACTGACTCTGAAAAAGACCAAAAGAAGATGCCCAGAGTCCCTGCTCATCTGCGTGAACGTGCCTTAGGCATGCTGCAAGGAGGCATGAGGACTGCAGATGTGGCCAGGGCAATAAATTGCAATGTCCGTACTGTGACACACCTAAGACAGCGCTACAGGGAGACAGGACGGACAGCTGATTGTCCTCGCAGTGGCAGACCACGTTTAACAACACCTGCACAGGATCGGTACATCCGAACATCACATCTGCGGGACAGGTACAGGATGGCAACAACAACTACCCGAGTTACACCAGGAATGCACAATCTCTCCATCAGTGCTCAGACTGTCCGCAATAGGCTGAGAGGCTGGACTGAGGGTTTGTAGGCCTGTTGTAAGGCAGGTCCTCACCAGATCACCAGCAACAACGTCGACTATGGGCACAAACCCACCGTCGCTGGACCAGACAGGACTGGCAAAAAGTGTTCTACACTGACGAGTCGTGGTCGTCGAAGGAATGAGCGTTACACCGAGGCCTGTACTCTGGAGCGGGATCAATTTGGAGGTGGAGGGTCCGTCATGGTCTGGGGCGGTGTGTCACAGCATCATCGGACTGAGCTTGTTGTCATTGCAGGCACTCTCAATGCTGTGCGTTACAGGGAAGTCATCTTCCTTCCTCATGTGGTACCCTTCCTGCAGGCTCATCCTGACATGACCCTCCAGCATGAAAATGCCACCAGCCATACTGCTCGTTCTGTGTGTGATTTCCTGCAAGACAGGAATGTCAGTGTTCTGCCATGGCCAGCGAAGAGCCCGGATCTCAATCCCATTGAGCACGTCTGGGACCTGTTGGATCGGAGGGTGAGGGCTAGAGCCATTCCCCCAGAAATGTCCGGGAACTTGCAGGTGCCTTGGTGGAAGAGTGGGTTAACATCTCACAGCAAGAACTGGCAAATCTGGTGCAGTCCATGAGGAGGAGATGCACTGCAGTACTTAATGCAGCTGGTGGCCACACCAGATACTGACTGTTACTTTTGATTTTGACCCCCCCTTTGTTCAGGGACACATTATTCCATTTCTGTTAGTCACGTCTGTGGAACTTGTTCAGTTTATGTCTCAGTTGTTGAATCTTGTTATGTTCATACAAATATTTACACATGTTAAGTTTGCTGAAAATAAACGCAGTTGACAGTGAGAGGACGTTTCTTTTTTTGCTGAGTTTATTAGCAGTACAACTAGATAAATGATGCTTCAATAAAACTAAATATATTACAATATTACCATCCCAGTAATGTATTATGCAGTGTCCCAATAACAGCATAATCTATCCTATGGTCAGTGTAAAGTGAGATTGGCTGATGGGCTATAGGATACTCATGGATACGTGATTAACCCACTGATACTTGCTGGCTTCACTGATTAAATTAACCAGGGATTAGGCTTAATGAAGGCATCAATCTACACAGAGAGAGAGCGACAGAGAGACAGAGAGACAGAGAGAAAGAGGGAGAGATAGACAGCGAGAGAGAGAGCTGAGTAGTAAACATACAGTATAGTGGATCAGTGGCCAGGGCTTAGTAATCAGACACACACAGATCAGTCACATCAGAGTTGGCCAAACCAAACCACCACAACACAACACAACACAACACAACACAGGCCAAACATGTTGATAGGATCAGGGTTTATACGGATCATGTGAGCTGGCCAGGGAAAACTCGGGGTCTTAGTTATTACAACTAAGGACAAAAAGAAAAGAAAAAAACAGGGAAAGAAAATAGTCAAATTAGTAACTTATATATTTATTTTATGTTATTACGATGCTAACTAATATAGTTACTATGTAGCTACATGTAACTACGATGTTAACTAATATATTTACTATGTAGCTATGTGTTATGGTATTAACATGTTAATTAATATTGTAACGTAGAAGTCCGTCACTGGCCGCGGGCAGCATTTGGTACTTTAACGCACACACATTCATCACTCCTCCCTGCTGTTATCAGAGAAGTTAACTTTATCAGATAAGTTAACAATGTGGGTCGACACACAAGTTAACTTCTCTATCTTAGTACGTACATTTCACACTTACGTCAGTAACCAGTTATGGTATAAAGAAATAAACAGACCAGTGTTCATATTTAATATAAGCAATATTTATTATACTTAGATGTTATGGATGAGCTCGTTGTTTGTTTGTTCGGTTCCATCTCTGTAGTTTACGGGTATGCTGGATAAGGACCCGAGCTAAGGGAATTGGGCTGACTTTGTAGTGCCTGTCCCGAATGGCTCATTAATGTAAATGGGCATATTGAAAGACACTGTCAGTAGTGATGTCATTTTGTAAATGTTATATTGGGATATTGTTTCATAAAAAACGTGTTGCAATGTATATACTTTAGCATGTTTAGTTAAATGGAAAATGTAGGTTTGAATAGGTAATTGCTTAATTAGTGTTAAAGGAGCCTCTCTTTCAGTACATAAAGAGGCATTTTAGATTGAGCTGTGGGTGGGGCAGTATTGTTTTTAGCTGTCCCATAAGGTATATGTTTAATGGCAGTACTGTTGTTTTTGTTCTGGAATCACTATGTAAATAAACACCTTTGCACAGAATAACTTTTGCAGCTCCGTCATCTTTTAATTTTGATAGAGGTTTGGTTTTCCAGTTCAGCCTTCTGGCCTACTCTAGTGACAATATGGTTACTATGTAGCTAGCGAGTTTGACCAATATGTTTTTCTGAAAGTCAAACATGTCATTTTCCTGATAGAATACAAACAAAGGAAAAATATATACTTTATTTTCAAAAGTTATGTCCAAATGGCACCTCATAGTAGGAATGACCGCCATCTGCTATATAGATCACCTCCCAGCTACTGCTGTATAGATCACCTCCCAGCTACTGCTGTATAGCCCGCCTCCCAGCTACTGCTGTATAGCCCTCCTCCCAGCTACTGCTGTATAGCCCGCCTCCCAGCTACTGCTGCATAGCCCACCTCCCAGCTACTGCTGTATAGATCACCTCCCAGCTACTGCTGTATAGACCACCTCCCAGCTACTGCTGTATAGCCCTCCTCCCAGCTACTGCTGTATAGCCCGCCTCCCAGCTACTGCTGTATAGCCCGCCTCCCAGCTACTGCTGTATAGCCCACCTCCCAGCTACTGCTGTATAGCCCGCCTCCCAGCTACTGCTGTATAAACCACCTCCCAGCTACTGCTGTATAGCCCGCCTCCCAGCTACTGCTGTATATATAACCTCCCAGCTACTGCTGTATAAACCACCTCCCAGCTACTGCTGCATAGCCCACCTCCCAGCTACTGCTGTATAGATCACCTCCCAGCTACTGCTGTATAGACCACCTCCCAGCTACTGCTGTATAGCCCTCCTCCCAGCTACTGCTGTATAGCCCGCCTCCCAGCTACTGCTGTATAGCCCGCCTCCCAGCTACTGCTGTATAGCCCACCTCCCAGCTACTGCTGTATAGCCCGCCTCCCAGCTACTGCTGTATAAACCACCTCCCAGCTACTGCTGTATAGCCCGCCTCCCAGCTACTGCTGTATATATAACCTCCCAGCTACTGCTGTATAAACCACCTCCCAGCTACTGCTGTATAGCCCACCTCCCAGCTACTGCTGTATAGACCACCTCCCAGCTACTGCTGTATAGCCCGCCTCCCAGCTACTGCTGTATAGACCACCTCAGTGGAGCTGCCTCATGTGCCCAGGCTACGACGGGTGAGACATGAGTGAGTGCGGGAGTGAGTGAATGAGTGTGTGTGGGTGTATGTGTGGGTAGTGTGGGTGAGTGTGCGGGTGAGTGAGTGATATAGTTCACAGTCGTTTAATTTTAATTATGAGGCTTTTGGCCCTTGTTGTTTCACTGATACACTATATATACAGCAGTACGTGGACACGCCTTCAAATTAGTGGATTCGGCTATTTCAGCCACATCCGTTGTTGACAGATGTATAAAATAGAGCATACAGCCATGCAATCTACATAGACAAACATTGGCAGTAAAATGGCCTTACTGAAGAGCTCAGTGCCTTTCAATGTGGCACAGGCATAGGATGCCACCTTTCCAACAAGTCAGTCAAATTTCTGCCCTGTTAGGGCTGACCCAGTCAACTGTAAGTGCTGTTATTGTGAATTATATACTGCTCAAAAAAATAAAGGGAACACTAAAATAACACATCCTAGATCTGAATGAATGAAATAATCTTATTAAATACTTTTTTCTTTACATAGTTGAATGTGCTGACAACAAAATCACACAAAAATAATCAATCGAAATCCAATTTATCAACCCATGGAGGTCTGGATTTGGAGTCACACTCAAAATTAAAGTGGAAAACCACACTACAGGCTGATCCAACTTTGATGTAATGTCCTTAAAACAAGTCAAAATGAGGCTCAGTAGTGTGTGTGGCCTCCACGTGCCTGTATGACCTCCCTACAACGCCTGGGCATGCTCCTGATGAGGTGGCGGATGGTCTCCTGAGGGATCTCCTCCCAGACCTGGACTAAAGCATCCTCCAACTCCTGGACAGTCTGTGGTGCAACGTGGCGTTGGTGGATGGAGCGAGACATGATGTCCCAGATGTGCTCAATTGGATTCAGGTCTGGGGAACGGGCGGGCCAGTCCATAGCATCAATGCCTTCCTCTTGCAGGAACTGCTGACACACTCCAGCCACATGAGGTCTAGCATTGTCTTGCATTAGGAGGAACCCAGGGCCAACCGCACCAGCATATGGTCTCACAAGGGGTCTGAGGATCTCATCTCGGTACCTAATGGCAGTCAGGCTACCTCTGGCGAGCACATGGAGGGCTGTGCGGCCCCCCAAAGAAATGCCACCCCACACCATGACTGACCCACCGCCAAACCGGTCATGCTGGAGGATGTTGCAGGCAGCAGAACGTTCTCCACGGCGTCTCCAGACTCTGTCACGTCTGTCACATGTGCTCAGTGTGAACCTGAATCATCTATGAAGAGCACAGGGCGCCAGTGGCGAATTTGCCAATCTTGGTGTTCTCTGGCAAATGCCAAACGTCCTGCACGGTGTTGGGCTGTAAGTACAACCCCCACCTGTGGACGTCGGGCCCTCATACCACCCTCATGGAGTCTGTTTCTGACCGTTTGAGCAGACACATGCACACTTGTGGCCTGCTGGAGGTCATTTTGCAGGGCTCTGGCAGTGCTCCTCCTGCTCCTCCTTGCACAAAGGCAGAGGTAGCGGTCCTGCTGCTGGGTTGTTGCCCTCCTACGGCCTCCTCCACGTCTCCTGATGTACTGGCCTGTCTCCTGGTAGCGCCTCCATGCTCTGGACACTACGCTGACAGACACAGCAAACCTTCTTGCCACAGCTCGCATTGATGTGCCATCCTGGATGAGCTGCACTACCTGAGCCACTTGTGTGGGTTGTAGACTCCGTCGCATGCTACCACTAGAGTGAAAGCACCGCCAGCATTCAAAAGTGACCAAAACATCAGCCAGGAAGCATAAGAACTGAGGAGTGGTCTGTGGTCACCACCTGCCGAACCACTCCTTTATTGGGGGTGTCTTGCTAATTGCCTATAATTTCCACCTGTTGTCTATCCCATTTGCACAACAGCATGTGAAATGTATTGTCAATCAGTGTTGCTTCCTAAGTGGACAGTTTGATTTCACAGAAGTGTGATTGACTTGGAGTTACATTGTGTTGTTTAAGTGTTCCCTTTATTTTTTTGAGCAGTGTACAACGTGTGGGTCTAATCGTGAATGCTGATTGGTTAAAACCGCATTCCAGCCGTTGTCTATTTCATAAGTTACCACTGGCTAAATCTATGACGTTGAAATAACTATTTACTCTGTTCTATCCACTGTCTCATCAGCCCAGCCAGGCAATGTATAAACTTGATCTCCATTATCATTATCTCTCATTTCTTTAAGACTGGCATTTTGTTTTCAATAGCAGAGATTTGTATAAACCTTGCTGTCTGTCTCCCCGACCTTTTCAATATTGTTTCAATATTGAATTGCGATCTTCACCGTCCCATAGAAAGTGAATGTGTCCAAACGAGACAGAAAGCAAATTGAGCTGGTTGTCATAGCAATATACAAAACCTTTTTTTAGTTGACTGGCTAAATCGATACTTTGTTGTGAAAACTCAAATGCTGATCTTTTCGGCAGTATGACTATGGGTGAATGTGAGAAAGAGATATAAACAATACCCAGGCACTCAGATTTGGGGGATACTGTCACGACTTCCACCGAAGTCGTTTCCTCTCCTTGTTCGGGCGGCGTTCGGCAGTCGGCGTGACCGGTCTTCTAGCCATCGTCGATCCACTTTTCATTTTCCATTTGTTTTGTCTTGTTTTCCTACACACCTGGTTTACATTTCCCTCATTATTTGTTGTGTATTTAACCCTCTGTTCCCCCACTTGTCTTTGTGTGGGATTGTTTGTTGTAAGTGCTTGTGCACTTGTTTACTGGTGCGCGTCGGTTTTTTGTACCCATATTTCTGTTGTATTTTTATGCCTTTGGTTTTTGGATTAAACTACTCCAGCTACTACCTAGTTCTGCTCTAATGCATCTGACTTCCCTGCCACCAGTTACGCACCCCTTTACAGATACTGTATTGAATGACCTAGAGAAAAGCCGCAACGAAAAGAAGAATAAGTTAAGAATACAAACTGGGCTGTGTGGTGCTTCGAGGGCTGGCTAGCAGAGAAGAAAAAAGTTGTAGACTTCAAAACTGTCACTAAAGAAGAGTTTAGCATTCCTTCTCCGACAGTTTTATGGAAATGTAGGAAATGGGAAGGGGGAGCTGTACAGCATAAGTAGCTACTTGGCACTCCAGAGTGGGCTCAACCGGTTTCTAAATGACCCACCCATTGGTTGCAGCTGGTGCCTTATGAAGGACACTGAATTGACCACCTCCAATCAAGTCTTTCTGGGCAACATCAAACAGCTAAGAAGCTAAGGAAAATATATCACAAACAGCCACCCTCCCATCACCGATAAGGACATGGCCCTACTCCAAAACTCCCAGGCTCTGAATCCCGGTACAGCAAGGGGTCTGGTCCAGAAAGTGTGAATCCCGGTACACCAAGGGGTCTGGTCCAGAAAGTGTGAATCCCGGTACACCAAGGGGTCTGGTCCAGAAAGTGTGAATCCCGGTACACCAAGGGGTCTGGTCCAGAAAGTGTGAATCCCGGTACACCAAGGGGTCTGGTCCAGAAAGTGTGAATCCCGGTACACCAAGGGGTCTGGTCCAGAAAGTGTGAATCCCGGTACACCAAGGGGTCTGGTCCAGAAAGTGTGAATCCCGGTACACCAAGGGGTCTGGTCCAGAAAGTGTGGTTCGACCTCCAGTTACATCTGGGTCGAAGAGGAAAAGAGTGGAACAGACAACTAAAGCCCAACTCATTCCTCGTAAAAACAGACGAGAACGGTCTAAGGTATGTTGTTCATAGCCTGCTGTGTTATTTATAAGATGTACTTGTAATTAGGCTACTGGAAAACGATATTATAACAATGCATTCTCTCTCAGACGCACCACTCTCGCATATAACGAGGCCACAAAGAATCATCTGGACCCAAGGGAGAGGGGCAGGAAGTCCAAGAGGGGATTCATGTTCGAGCAGCCAGGGAACCCACTATGCCCGATGGCATGACTAGATAAATATCTATCGAAATGCCCGGAGAACAGCCTTGCATTTTATCTCCACCCAAGGAGAGGAGTGGATCAGGGACCCGATCTGGTACACGTCAGAGCCGATGGGCGTGAACTATCTGGCAGCACTTCTACCCAAGATCTGCAAGGCAGTGGGAACAATTACATACACAAATCACAGCATCAGGACCACGACGGTCCAGAAACTGGCCAATGCTGGTTCAGAAGCGAGGGAGATTATGTCAGCGAGTGGGCATCGGTGCAAAGCTTCGCTCCATAGCTACTGGCATCCCTCACTGACAGACGCTGGAGCAACATCCTGGTTGAAAACATCCTGGTTGAAAACAAAGTGAACACTGCAGCACCATCAACACCCAAAAGGCTGAAGCAAGGCAGCAGATGTAGTAGCACAGACTCTAACAGATATTTCTACCAATGCACAGTCCAGGGGAATGTACAGATAAATGTGACATACAATAAGTAGCTATCTCAGCTGTGGTTGATAACAAAGATAATGTATGGTTTCATTTATTAAAATCAGCTCAAATGAATGTCATGGATTGTCTTTCTTTTGTCTGAACAGTGTCCTGACAAGAGAGCACACTTTCTCTGCCAGGCAAAATCGCGCATCATTAGCTCATAGAAAACAGCTACCTTGCTGTTATTCTGGCTGCACTTTTTGACGTGACTGTAAGTTAGCCGTAGTTGGCTAGCTAGCAAGCAAGGGATGAGAACGTTGCCAGTCAG